>NW_026534337.1:16887288-17352555 GCF_026225885.1 Hylaeus anthracinus
AGAGAGAGAGAGAGAGAGAGAGAGAGAGAGAGAGAGAGAGAGAGAGACGCACACAGCCACGTAAACGTAGTTGTAAAACGAGCGGGGGAGCGATCTGGTGGGGTATAACCGGAAACCAACGGCAGTCTCCGCGGAAAAGAAGCGAGAGCGGGTTCGAGGGAAATTAGTGTCAGGCCGGTTGTTGTCGCGAGAAGTAGAGAAACCGCCCCGATTGTAATTCTCGGTGGTGTGGAACCCTAGAGGTGTGCACATGGTCGAGGTGCAACAGTTGCGCGACCCCTTGGAGGGGGAAACGGACTGCAACCCTTACCCAACGACCACCTCACCCCTGCTCGCTGGCTTCGACGGCTTTAGGATTTCGACGGAGAGATGCAGGAACAGATCCAATCGGAAACTGAAGGGCGACGGTAAAGATCGCGTGAACTGAACGCTCCACTTTGGAACGAAGACGCTCCGACAGATACTTCATCTTCGATTACAATTATTTATACATCAAAGATTCACGTAATTAACTTCAACGACGACGTGAACAAAAGTTGTCCATCGTTCTCGTTCAATTTGATAGAAATAGAGTCACGCGGAGACCACTGATAACATTTTCAATTTTATTATTTTATTATACACAGTTCTTCGACATTTTGAAACAATCTCTTGAATTATAAATTAACTTGATTATCTTACGTTATTTCTGCGTGTCGATTTCAAGGCGAGAATAGCGAATACGGGAAACGTCTTCAATGCCGAATTAATGTGAATATGAAACGAGTATAAGTGAATATTAAATTAAATTCAATGATAAATTAATGTAAGAATCGAACGATATATCGTTTTAATAATATATATCAATATGATACATAACTTGTATTTACAAGTGATCGATCGAAATCGACACATCGCTAGAATGAAGTTTACGAACAAAACGGAGCGTCTTCGAATCCCAACCGGAGCACCGGAAATCTAGAAAAGATATATATATCGATCGGAATAGGTACGACAGTGGTGCTCGAGAAAGTGAGCAAAGACAAAGTTGCGAAGAAAACGAAACTGAAAACGGTGAAGCCGAGGACCGCGGTGCCCTACATGGGCAAAGGCTCGATAGCTGCAAAAGTATGGGAAACTTTTGCCGCCGTGAGGAAAACCCGGGTACCACGCGACATCATAGAGACGGCCTCGATCGTTGCTCTGGATCATGTGAAGGTGTCACCGTGTTGCGAGAATTTAAACGACAGTGCGCTCTACGATGAGTCGAATTCTTTGAGCGAGGTTTACGACCTCGTGAAGAACATCATTGCCCTAGACAAAGAGTCAGGTTTGTTTCAAATTCACCTCTATTCACGTTTTTTTATTCGCGATGTAAACTCTGGAATTCTTAGGTATAGGTATTAACCCTTTGCACTCGAGAGATGACTCTCAGTCACCATTAGGTTTCGCGCAGCAAATCTACAATACCTAATGTTTCTTTAGGTTTCATTTCTTTGGAGCTCGAAGTGTCGATATATATATATATTACAAAAAACTTCGTCCTCGATTTGTCTAATTGAGACACGATGAGTCATGAAACTCAAATCATATTATCATGCATAGTTTACAAAAGTAGTGCGGTTAGGAAAGTGTTAAAAGTAAGACGATTCTTTGTCGTCATAACCACCACTTACTATCGTCACTGCTCAGTATATCAGCGATGAGTTAAACATACCTCCCGTTTTTCTTCATTCTCCGTACTTAATGAAACATCCATTCTAGGAACAAAAATTAGGAAACAGTAACTTTGCTACATAGCTAAATATTATTTGTATGAATTTACTTGCATGAATTACAATACACTCGGTATCAGGTCATTGTAAAATCGAAAGTAAAGTTCGTGTTATAATTTTTGTAGAATAAAGTAAATTCCTATCTAGGTTAAATTTTTGTGGTCACGTTCGAGAAGATTTTATTTTCCATAAAGATCCTTAATGTAGCGATAATAATAGACTCCATCTCAATTACAGTTTTTCTATTCGATACAAAAATTGATTTCCGTTGTAAATTGTACGGGAATATATGTAAATTAAAGTGATTGCAGCTGTTTGTTCATCGCTGACATTACATCGCTACATAGCTGTTCATTATAACAATGTCTGGCTATAATTTTATTTCTTTTTTACTCTTGCATCCTTAATAGTTTAGCAATTCATCAATGCTCGAACTCTCGTTGACGCCGAAGGCTTTTTATTTTGCCCATCCGATTAATCATAAATTCCAATCGTGCTGACGACTTCCGATTCGCCGGATTTTCTCCGATAATTTGACGAGTTTAAAACTCGCTGGGAAACGAGTATATTTCCATATGAAGAAAAGTCTCGATGTTAGGCCGTAGTTCGAAACGAGATCCGCGAAGTTTTAACAAGCCGTCCAATGGAAATTTCGTGCCACGTGTTACCAGACGCGTTCATAAATTTTCGTGCACCTATAAAGTCGAACGACTGGCACGGCCGTCACTTCGAGACTTCACTTCGACATTTTATACGTGCATAACCTTGCGACTGTACAAATACTCCGTGTCTAGACGAAATTAGAGCAGAATTTATTGGAAATCGTAGATAATTATTTAGACTATTAGAACTATTTAGACGACTCGAGGTGCGATCTATAGGAGCTGCATTATTCGTGTCAGTTTTCTTTTTTTGACCGAGATGTAAGCTTTTCGGTCTGAAACACACTTTTGGGGGATAATTCGAATATTACGCTGCATTTAAATTTAAAAAAGTAATTTTTTTTTTATTTACTCGTCAAACGCACGGTTTTTTCGAATACGAAATCGTATATCGACATTGTTTTTGTCAGTTTTCTTCTCCGACAGAAACACAGGCTTCTTGACCTTGCATTCAGTATAATACATTGATAACTCCTGTAATCTAGGAGATTACATAGTGAACTCCAAAGTGAACTTTGAAATACTATAAAGGGGCGTCTCAAGGTTTAATTCGTATATTTAATGTCTCTAAATGCTTGTTTCAAGAATATATGTATTCGTCCTGTATTTAATACGTAGCACAGTAACAAATCCAATTATGTTAGACTACATAACTAATCGTTATTTTCTTCAATAATATTCGCACGTTTAAACAGACACTGACAAATATTGTATAATTTTTAAATGAACTTTTTCGATATCGTCGAATCCGAAATCCGAAACTGAACGTAGAGAAGTCGCGCGATAACAGTCAGCATTTTTGCCACAATCATTTCTCGAGTATTACGAATTTATGTGTAGATACACGCATCGACATATTACGGACGCGCATGAGAACACAGAGTCTGTACTTGAACCCTTTGCACTCGAGAGGTGACTCTCAGTCACCGCTAGGTTTTCTTTGGGTTTCATTTCTTTGTAACTCGAAGTGCCAATAGAATTAGAGATCTCGTTTTCGAAGTCAATATAATCTTAGCATTCGTGTCGATAGAATGCTAAGAAAGATGCTAAGAGAGCATCTCGAGTTGCTGGTAGATACCAGGAAAAAAGGCCTCGAGTGCAAAGGGTTGACAAGTTTCCATTTATACGTTCGACCGTGACCATCTCAAAACAACAGCCTTGAAAAATAAAATCCCGATAGCATTTCTGGAAAAGCCTCGGATCGGTCGATCGTATTCGACGAACGAACCCTGTGTCCGTGTCGTTGCCGAAATTATCATTGAAAAGTATGCGTCGGAATGGACGGAAGGAAAATAAGAGAGATGTTGCGCGGCACGGGCGCAGACGGCAACGACAACAACGAAGAAGAAAACGGGAAGGAGGGGCCCACAAAACGGTTTCCGGCCTCTGCGACACGCGCCTACGTCGCCCCATCTAAAAATACTCGAGACTTAAGCTTTTCCTTCGCTGCACCCCCTCGGCATACCTACCCCCGGTTGATCTATAACTATCTGTCTGCTTACGGGGTTCAAAAGCGCCAACTTTTTCGCCGCGGTATTTTTAGGTGGTAGGGAAACTCCATTGGATATTTATTCAGCCATTTAAGCTGTACGAGTCCAGGAAAACGCTGACACCTTGTTTTTCAGCGAATCCGTGAACCGTTTGATCGGCTTACTCGTCACCTACGCGAAGCTTCTTGTACAGAGTTCAATGCGAATGACGTCCAGACTGTTTCTGGACTGTATACAATTAATTTTAGGTTAAATTAAAGGTGAAAGATCATGCGAACAAATATTGTTCTACATTTTTAATTTATTTTTGCACGAAGAATAAAATACTTCTTGGTTGTACTGTAATACTGTATTGACGCACCCTGTATATGAATGCATGATATTCGCTCATTTTTTGTGTTATTAAGCAGAAGTTATCGACAAACTTGAAATGAACAATTAACATAGGTACATTGGTTCGAACAAGAATAGTAACGTTAGAAATTTCGTCTGGCTTAGCTGCGTATTACCTCCGTAACTAGGAAATTGTTCCGTTAGTACGTTTTCATTGATTTAGAAGGATATCGATGTTATAAATCAAGTTTGATCTGAATGTTTGTCTAACTAAAGATTAATGTAGCAACCCTATCCACGCGCACTCTCGCGATCTGCTTTTACCCTGAGCCGCATTCCTTACCTGATAAGCCTCCACATAGGACTGGATACTTGGAGAAATGCCAGACACCGCGGTCCGTGTTAATTCGATGCTGGTGCGCATTAAATAGACGAGCGAAATTGAAATATTCGTTTGAGTTTCGTTATCTCGATGATACGGTGCAACTATCGTTCGTGATTTTCAAACAAAACCCGATTCGCTTATTATGTGCCGTTTGGTGCTGTACTTTTTACCAAATGATACAGTTGAGAGAAGTTGTTTCGAAAATTGGTAATTTCCGAGCGATTTGTTATGACTAGACGGCGGATCTTTACGCAAAATAAAATCTTGGCGAACGTGCCTACAAGAATTGAACCTAAATAGGAATTTGTTTAGGAACGCTTTATTTGTTCGTTAGCTGCAGTTCTTCCGTTCGATTCCTTTAATTCGTTCAAAATTTCGATTCTCGTTTCAAATTCCACGAATCTTTATTTTATTTCTATGGGAAATAAACTCGTAGAGCGATACAACGAATGATCGACTGGGTTCTATATGGAAAAATAAATCGAGAAAGTAAAACAAAAATTTTGTATACGGGCTATAGAGCATCGAACAGCCATGCACCCTGTTATAGTATCGAAAATCGATGGCTTCGCTTAAAACGTAT
This sequence comes from Hylaeus anthracinus, assembly GCF_026225885.1. Lineage (NCBI taxonomy): Eukaryota > Metazoa > Arthropoda > Insecta > Hymenoptera > Colletidae > Hylaeus > Hylaeus anthracinus. The sequence continues at coordinate 16,892,496 of NW_026534337.1, forward strand.
CTGCGATGGCCTTTTTGTGGTGCATCGGTGCGAATCAAAATAATTTAATTGTGCCGTGTCAAAGACTCTATCGCGCCATTATTGTTTTTCCTATTAGATTCTTTTATTCACCGGCAGAAAGGAGATATAGAACGACGTGCAGCAAAAGTGCCATTCAATTCACGCGTACAGATCAATATTTATACTACACTGAAACTGAAATACAGAGTATTCTACGAAACTTTATTGTCGAAATGTTTGCAGACCAAAGAAGCGTGTATTAATGAAATTTTGTCTGTATCTGAATTCGGAATAATAAAATAATTCATTATTGAATTATTCGCTCATTAAAACTCTCACAAGACCAAAACTTTGGTTACAGGTAAAATATTATTCTCTGTACGAATAAAATTTTGTCTACGTTTAATAACAGAATAATTGATCGATAACGAATCGATACATAGTATTACACACAAATAATGAACGCCGCTAGTAATTTACTAAATAATCTAATCTACTTAAATGTTTTATCGAATGACGGCCAACTCGACCGTGTACTAGCAAATTACTTGAATGAGTATTAGAGTGGTGCGGGTATGGAAACAATTAATGAATGCGTTCGTTTGTTTCATGTTTTCAGGAGAACTTCGCGGGGGCGGTGTAGCCGGAAACGCGCGTAGTAGTAGCGAAAGAGGACGCATTTCCGCTTACAGCGGAGCCTCCGATCACGCCGATAGCATGGACAATCCTTCCTCGCGAGAAGATATTTCTGAAATGTATGTTTTTCGTATTTCTGTGATATCACTGGAAAGAATTTATTTTTATTTTTTTTTTTTTTTTTATTTTTTTTATGATGCACTCCGACTTACTTTAATAATTCATTTATATCCGGTTACATTGGAACCTTAAGAAAGAGTCGCACAGTTTCAACATTATCAGTTGAACTGATTTAATCAAAGTACATTTAAACGTGCAAAATCCTTCGGACACATTAGTTACATATTCGTTAGAAATAACGAAAGACTTGTGTTTATAAATATACTTACAATTAGTATCGTAGCTAGCACTGTCTCCGCTTTCTTTCTTTTTTTTTTTCATTTGCAGTCGCTTAGCTCGTTTCTGTTATAGATATTAATTTACGCTTAATTAATTACGATTACTTAGGGTGCAGCAAAATATTTCCAGTAAGCCAAAGACGTCAAACATAAACAGGTCTGAAAGTTACAAGGAGCGGATACATCACAAGGTGAGAATTCAAAATTTCTATCGTAATTATTTTTCTCAAGTTACATTCCGTTGCGTAAAAATAGTTTATTTCGTCGACGAATTGGAATCGTTAGATACAAAGCGGGTTAGTCGAGTTTCGCGAAAATTATTTTCTTATTTCCATTGAAACGAAATTCCGATTCGAGTGATACAATCTAAGATGTACGATTAGTATGTGGTTCTAAGTATCGCTGTAACTATTTTCATTGCAGCGACAGTTGCGGGAAAAGAGGAAGACCAGCGATCCAAACCTCTCCAAAACAAAGTGAGTAATATCTTAACTATTTTCTAATCGTACAAATAGATACATATATGTGTTGGGTTCGGAGCAACCTAATACCTTACTTGATACAAATTTCCATGTTTTCATAAAGTTTTCGGAGTTTGACGAAATGCCAAGCTGTTCTAACAATTTTTAAATTTGTGGAAAATGCTAGAATATTCGTATAATTTGTTGTAATCGAATAATCTTTAGCATATAAATTGCACATAGATACGGCGATTGTAAAATAACAAGTACTCTCCTTTTCGTTTATCAAAAGATGGATTTTAATTTCTTTTCTCGTATTTTTATTTATAGACAGCGTTACATGCGTAAAATTCAACATATACAACCATTTAATCGAGGTCTGAACAGTTTACACTCAAACGTTTACTCTTTGTTAACGCTAGTTTTGCGGTACGCGCAGTTACGTTGTTTGAAGTAACATCAACACGTGTACTCTTCGAAAGTCAATAATTTATCCGAAAGAGCTGCGTAATTTTTTCTTCGGCAAAACACTCGCACTTTTATATACATACCAGGAACAAATCATTTATCAAAGTACTCCAACCGCTCCGTCAAACTGTCACTGCTACTTTCTTGCGCAATTGTGTAATTGCCAAAATAGAAACGTTACGAAAAGCGGGGCTATTTCGAACGAATTTGGATTTCGAATTGACATTTATACGGCGCTATGAATAAGGATTATTCTTGAAACGATCAATGGTTCATTTGTACACAGTTTCGTTGTGCGGAAATCTGAAGTCTGATCTATAATTGAGAAATAGGATTAATTACTGGAATTTCTGTAATTTGTATTTTTAAAAGGTGAATTCAATTTCAAACAATTTCAAAAGTTCGGTACCAAATCTGAAACATTGGTAACAATCAAATAAAGGAGAACTCTAAAATTGTATCTACAAATTAAATTATGAAATCGAATAAAATAATTAAAGTCGAATAGCTGACAGTTCTATAATGACTATTTCTTATCGATTTCAACAAATTTCAAGAAATATTAAAAGTTCGCTACTGAAACAACGTTGCTATTTTTGGAGCTCGAATAACAATAACAACTCGATTAAAGAGAAGTTAGATTGTTCGAGTTTCGATTTTACCTTCAAAAGAATGATATCGATTTTGAGAAATCTTCTTTCGAAAACTGCTGATGCGCAAGTTTGCGCAGTTTTTTTAGTAAGAACATCACATCGATGGAATCGCACGTGTACGTTGCATTCCGGCAACCTTGAGGCACCATCATTTTGCGTTTTAGCTTTTCCGTGACTGGCTGGAACGAATAAACACGAAATGTGTCTAAACAGTTCTAGGGCCACGTGATCCAGGAATTCGAATAGTATTAATATCTTCATTGATATTCGTACTTAATTTAGCGGGAATTATGTTCCTTGCAGATAACTGTTAACACTAAAACTACTAAGGTCAACTTACATGCATTCTATATTTTACTCTATACACAACTCCGTTTTTGTAATTAGAGAACTTGTACGATTGGATCGTGCTCAATGGCCGTGGTCTTCAGCGTCTCCGATTGTTTTATTTGCGCGAGGAATTAATGCCCCGCTCGGTGGCTCCGCGGGACGGTCTCGTTACCGAAATCAAACGGAATGTACTATTCCCAGCTTTTACCCGGCCCTGGAATTTTTCCGACACACCGTGTATAGATTTTTGGCAGAGTCCTCCGCTTCTTCTTCTTCTTCTTCTTCCCAAGCGACTTTTCGTTTCTTGACGCTCTAGATCCCCGTCCACGTGCAAACGGCGCAGACTCGACTCCGTTCTCTCTTCCTGTGGCGAAGGTGTGTTTGCCAGCCAGAAGGCCTTCAGTCTGACGTTAAACGTTCAATTCCGCGGATGGCTGTTGCGCGGCTTCGACAGTACGAAACACCCACGCGTCCGCCCGTTACGTTTTCCCCCTAAACGTTTTCGATTTCGATCGGCGATCCCGCGTCCGCAATTTCCTCTCGACGGCCGTCTTTGTCCGTTTCGTCGCGCGTATCGTGCGCCAGTGACGATTTCGACTCGTTCGGATATCGATCAATTCCATCCCTCGCAGACTCACCTTCCGAGACGCGTGACACCTTTTGCGCCACTGTCTTTCGATCGAACGTATCACGAACATGTATTCGGAGAAGTGATTCATTGCTATGGCGAACCTTTAACTTCGTTCGCTTATGTAATTTTTTTCTTTTTTCACGATTTATTTAACCGTTGTTACGTACAATTTATGACAACCGACTACGTAACTGTAGTAAACATTGCGAAATATCGATTGTTATAAGCGATCGTTGGGATTAGGACTATAAAATTGTTTTAGCATTTTATCTATGGGGATATTTATAGGATTTTTGAGTACAGTATTTATCTTCGGAGATTTATTAACCGTGCCGACTGTCTATTTACAATGTCCAACTTTTGAGCTGTTCTATTTCGAAATGGGTAGTTGAAATGTTATATAGAGGATTTAAGGGATTCTTTGGTTTATCAGGCAGCGATGAGGTAGTTTATTTACCATCCTTTCTGGTGTTAGATAAATTACAGAATCTATAGCTTCTGTATTCCTAGTTCAATCGTTTATCTTGAGCAAAATAAAGATCCATTCGACATTTTGTAAAACGGTTTTCTATCTAAACGAATTTGTTTAAGGATCGAGTTTCATCATCATGCACCCTCTATGTACGCTTCAACACGAATCTCGCTCTAATCGACGATGAGTTGTGAAAACGGCGATTTTATAGGGAAGAAAAGATGTGTCGCGATGACAAATGAAGGTATTAAGTCGGCCGGAAGGTTCGTGTCATTTTAGAAATGGTGACTTTAATGCCTTCGCGCGTCGGTAATAAATGTTCGAAACGCTTGGAAAAACAGCGTCTATTCGTCGGACGCACTTCAAAGCCGTTCTCTATGCAAGTCGATCGCGTGTTCGTCGTATCGTTGAAAAGTGATACGAACGCGAGAAAAAGTCAAGTTCAGAAGTTTATTTCCGGAATATGAAGTCGAAGGAAAAGGAAGTGCGAAGAAACGTGCACACGCAGAAAATAGATTTGATAAAAACGAGACACGCTTAGAACGTCCAAAGTGAACGATGATATTAATTTTGTTTTAGTCGAGCTAAATTGTGTTTTGGATCTAGCAGGATTTGTACTTAATGACGCGTCGGTCGTTAGACGTAATTACGTTTGCCAAAATCAACGCTTATTATAGTTCAGGAATATTTCGAAAAATGTTACGGATGCCCATCGGAGCATCTGGTTATCGCGCGTTTCAACCGAACGCGACCTGCTAGATTACGTGATGACATCCACCTCGTTTGGTTTTAATTTGCTTAAACGCTATTTAAATGATTCTTTCTGGGAACGCTTAGTAATGCGAGACGAAAAGCGTGGATCCTTTTCGATATTCGTAAACGAAAACGAGATCTGTTTTAAAGACAATATTCTGACTGGGTTAATAAAAAAAAAAAAAAAAAATTGTACACAATTATTTGGTCCTCGGCGCTAGAAAATATTCATCGCTCGTTGAATTCAGAATTCTTTTACGTTAAACTTGAATGTTAATAAATGGAACAATTGACTGTACTCTTTATTTTGCTCAGGAATATCGTTGTATCCTTGTATACATAATAATTTATTTAGAAACGTCAAACCCATCATTTCGTTTAGACAAATTTCTTCGATAGACATAGAGTACAAATGCTTATAGGACTGGCCTATGATTCGCGTTCAATCCATAAAAAAAAAAAGAAAAAAAGAGAGAGACCGATCAACATCGTATCCAAAAAAACCAGAAAATTCAGAAAAGTTTTGCTACAAGAATTATAGTTCACCTGTCGCGATGATCAATTTTCGCTCGGCCTGCTCACCGCGATGCTCTTTCCAAGTTCCATTCTTCCATTTTATAACGTCGAAGTGTGCCGCGCGGAATATAGGGATACCCCAACGAGTCGGGCTGTTCATTTCGCCAGACATTCATCAACAAGTTCGTGAATTCGCGTGTGAAACCAGTTATCGTCGTGGCAATAGTTTACTGTGAAGGGATGAAAAGGGTGTTACCTAAAAATTGAACGGCGCGCCTCGAGTCCCGTCGATTTCCACGTGCGCCTTAAAATCGTTGGTGTATTCGAATTGTTTTCGGAAAAGAAAAGATACATGGGATTATTGACCTCGTCGAGAACAACTACAGTGTTCACTTTTACTTGACGGAGCATGAAAAGCACGTCGTGGCTTTTGAGTCGAGGCTCGATAAATAAATAACCCGTTGGCGGTGGTGTCTTCGTCATTGTGCGTTTATTACTGGATTTAACGAAACGACGCTAATTCGTGATATCGTTCATATCGAGCCACTAACACGGATACGTTTGCTTCTTAAAAATACAACAGGTTTGTTGATGAATTAAAGCCGATGACGTAGCGAGCTCGCTGCGAAATAACGGAGGTGCCTCGACGGTCTGCGTCGGAAATAGGAATGTTATAAGTCTTCTCGAGACGAAGAGCGACCGAAAAGGAACAATTTTTACGCGCATAGTACGCACTGTTGACATCGACGAGCCAATTTTCATTTTATACCGTGCCGATGTAATTTTCTTTACTTCTCTTATTTTGTACCCTCGGGCAAGCAACCCCGAGGTACCGGGGCTAGAGTCAGAGTTATGTGAATCAAAGTAATGTCGAGAAGAATGTAAATAATTGTACTATTATATATGAATTCAGTGCAATAACTAAATTTATAGTTACGCACTTAAATAAACAAAGCTAGCTTCTTTTTCATTGTAAATTTAAAGTTTGGGAGATACGTGATGAGACTAAGTGAACGTGATCGTAATTTTATAGTAGATGGTATTGGTTTTATTCGAACAGACTTCATTTTCAATACGAACATACTGTGATTGAGTTCATTCGATTTAAGTTGATTGATTTAATTCAAAGTTTATTTTGGAACAACGTCTAAACGGCAAATTCAGAAAGACATTTTTATGGTTGTTCGATACAACATGCAGACGAACATGCTGGATCCTAATTCAAGCGAAGTACATTATGGTTAATTACTTTCTTTTACGGCTTTCTCTTCCGTCAACAATGGTACGATATCTTTCGTTTTTTATCGCTGCGTCCTTTTCTTCTTTATCGTCCTGAAACACTTGATTACATTAACCCAACATGGGGTTAACTGTGTATTCAATTAGCATCTCTTTATTAAAACAAATTTTATTGCATCGGGAGATTCAATCGCGCTGCAATTATTGACCGTTCTTGCCGCTATACCGTTAGTAAAAATAGACACTGGCATTGGATGAAATTAGAAATTCTTTCGCGAAATAATTGGATATACGTTCGATATTCGTAAAAGAAACAAATTTGAGACGCAGCTGAAGCTCGCGACACGCGAAATCGATACGAAGACTATTAGTTCAATGAAAATTATTAAGTCAGAAGGAACGCGCTCCACGTAATGGAAGGATAGGTTTCTGCGAAGAGCAACGCGATATACGGGTCACCCACCGTCGTAATTAAAATCAATTGGTAGCGATTAGAAAACGTACACGATCAATTTCGCTCTATTCCAAATATTATTCATTTCTACTCTAAACAAGTTTCCACCCAGCGCAATTAATTCTACAATTCCAAAGAATTCTAGATTTTCCTCTAATTTCCCAGTACAAAGTGACATTTCGTCATCGAAAAGATTCGCATTCCTGAAAGGATTCCAATTGTAATGCAACGGAGCCGAGGATTTATTTTTCAATCCCTCGGGTATTTTTAGTACAGCCCTATTAATATTTCCCAGTCGTCAGTTGGTTTTACTAATGTATCTGCTTTATTATTATTATTATTATTATTATTAAAAAAAAAAAAAAAATATCGATGCGTGTAAATTGCATGGAAACGGAATGTTTTATACCGTAAAGATTTCATTTCGCCTTTGTTAGCTTGTTCAGGCGCGGTAATGTTTCTCGAAGCACTTAATATAATCCAAGATTGTTGTTTCACTTTGCAACGCACAAAGGAAAAATGATATTCCGTCGCGAGCGTGTTACGCCCTCGTGGGACTGGAAACGCCGTGGGATTTATTTTTAACGTTAAGAGCATATTTAACAGAGTTTCGTTGATATCTCACGGCTATTAGTACGATTCGCGGGAATTAGCCGGCTAATGCGTCTGGCTTTAAAAAAAGATCGATTGCGTACAAATGGGGAGGAAGAAGAAAGCGATCCGTTTCTATCGATCCGGTCATGGTACGTGTGCACGCCGGTAAACGGGGGCCAAAGTGATACCAGGCCAGAGATAGATGTCTTGGCCTTTATTTTTGAAGCAATCGATACTTTCGAATCAATACCATCGGCCGTAGGCTCAGCTTCTTGCAGACTCCTTGCCCTACAGGACCCCGATTCTCCGCGCGAGTCTCTGCCGTTCTGTAATTCAATTGTTTAACAGTTGTTTCTTTTCAAATCTTAAATGCCCTGAACAGAGACTCTTTACAACGTTCAGTGCATTACAGGATGTTCGATCCTGTGGTTTAATTAATAAAATTCACGCGTCTCATCGCAGAAACTCTAAAAATTGATTTATTAATTGAAGTATAAAGATAATATTTCCGTTTCGGAAATTTGTGCCATACACAAAATATTCCTTTGGTTAAGTAACGGTTAAATATTCGAAGGATTCCAGAACGATTTTAATTAGATGGGTCTGTCGGGGTAGAAATCGATGGTAAACCGTACGTGATTAATGCGGACAGAATGTTTCTGGTTGACAAAAAACGACAGTTCTTTTTGCAGCTGTTACTAGAAACATTCATTGAGCAAACGTTTGTTAAAGGAGGTGTCGGTGTACGAGACAGAGAGCTACGTCGATTTTACTCTTTGGAAGAATACAGGTACCATTGATGTCTACGTACGACTGTATGCACAAGGCAGCGTATCACCCGCACTCGATGTCGCTTCTATATCTAGGGGGTTGATTAAAGTGATGAAGGAGCGGCTTCGATAAGGCTTAGCTTGATCGACGTCGATTAAGTTCTCGTTTATACTCGGTACACCTTGCCAGCCACTATTCGATTACTTCGGATAAATGAAAAACCTGGACAGATCCAGCTGAAATTTTCCCGATCGTTACAGATGCGAAAGTGGGACACCGATCGACGGGAAAATTGAATCACGGGAAATCTAATGCGATAATGAACTTATTGGTCCGTAATCGGAAAATGTTTATACGAACGAATACATGAAAAGAATAATTGAAAATTGGAACGGTGATTTTCAAACAAGATCTAAATTAAAATTAAAAGGAATGCTTGTATCGAAATATTAAATAAATGATTACGCTTTGCATCGTCGGGAGTTAAATTAAAAGTTCATCGGAGTACACGTACACACACCGAAAAGCAGTTCATGGAGCGAATAATAAAGATCGGGTAATAGAGGAGTGGCGCCGATTACGTTAAACTGTGACGACAATTTAATGGAAAACTAAGTAAAGCGTACGAAAACCTACATCACAGCTATTTCCGAAACACCTTGTACATTGAAATCTCTACTCAAATTTAACCATTTACAGAGCTCTCTTATAGAAGTCATTGTGCACGTTCTCGATGTTCATATCGTTTTAAGAAAATTTTTAGTTATCGTTATCCGATCGCCTCGCACAAAAATTATAAGAATACAAATTTTCGTAGGGACTCCTCGCCCTTTTAGTGCTCGTGTTGTAACAGCATAAAGGGGTGCGTGTAATGGCATAACGGCGACAAGTCAGTCAAAATGCCAATGCACTGCTAACCGACTTTCAACGGGAACAGAACGCGTAACCTTTAAGCAGATACGATCCTTTTATTTTGCTACTCTTAGGGCTCCAGGTGATTCAGTTAGAAATTTAATTGTCAGGAAAATTTTAGCCTTGAAACGAATTCATAGAACAGAATGTAAAAAAAATTTTACGTTTCCGTGAGATAATGGATAGCGCAGTAACATAATTATTATTCGGGAGATTCTGTGTTAGTATTTGAGAAAACAATTTTTCTTGTTGATATACGTTATCATCGAGTACAGGTTTTAATTACCCTTTCTTACAACAGTTATAATCGTTTAGTTTTGCATTGTACTCGGATCCTTTTGATTGCAGTTAATTGTGTGTATAAATTAAATAATAAAATAGAAAAACAGGATTATGTAACTGAACTCTCATTGGGCACTTTCGTGGGACAATTTTTAATTAAACCAGGACTTACTTCGCACAATGACGAAAAATAAATTAAATACTATTTACGAACAACGCGAGGCAGACGTGTATCTCGGGCTGAAACGCGATACTCGAGGCTTGAAATTGTCCCAATCGAGAAACGTGCCCGTGAGATTTCATCGGTGTTGCGACTTGAACATGTTAAACGAAAACGATCATGCCATTTTCGTGACTCGGCGGCGCTGAGGTATTACCGACCTCGAGGGTAAAAAAGAAATTCAGCGCAGCGTATTCTCGACGTGACGTTTTCGCGCTTGTTTGCAGCAAAAAGACACGAGAAGTGTGCCCTCGCGTACCGTCGCGTTCGCAGTAGAAGGCGGCTCATGCCAGTCAGCTTTACCCCATCGCGGAAGCCCTTTAGGGCTAAGGAGATATAAGAGATGAGACAACGTGGTTCTCGACGCGTCCGTCCTCGACCCAATTCTCGCGGCAACGAAAACCTAACTAGTCCAATATCGTGCACGGAACCGTCTTCTCCCTTCGATCAGTCGAACGATATCTCGCCAGGGTGCTCGAACGTCGAGGACCGACTCTCTCAAGTCCCGAACGACGTCTCCAATCACGAGAGCATCGGTGTTAATGAACGCCGTACGAGATCCGAGAGGTACACATCCGCCACGTTACTTTCCTGTGAATCTATTAAAGAATTATTAAAGAATACTAGGTACTAATAATATTAACGTACTGGGTAATGTATAACTAATTGATATTAATAATAGAAGACAAATTAATTTTTCGAGCACTTAACAGGCTCATACTTAGCAAATTAAGTTCGACGGAGCAGTGCGCCATTCTTTTATTTTCCCATGTCTTTTAACACAATTTCGTATCGATAAAGGTGCGTAGTGTTTCGCACTTTCATAGTACGTATATTTCATGCTGTAATCGTTGGTTCTATGTACCGTTACGCAAACAATTCTAAAATTTGGAATAATTAGAGGATCGTGTAATCGAATCATTTCAGACCTCGATGAAAGTATCTAATATTCGAAATAAGAAAATTCAATTGTAGCACGGTCAACAATGACGCGCGAATGTCACGTAAATCGTATCAGGGATGAACTTCTAAGCATTGAAAAGGTTTCGAGTGGCTGAACCGGCCGGGGTACAGTTTAAACGTAGAATGCCATAATTCGCTAACGATTGACTATAGGGCTGGTTTCAGTGACTGCGAACATACCGGGACATTCCCTGGGAACTCCGCTGGCAGTTCGTCGAACAGCAGCTTGTCGACGAGAAGTCTGGACAGCCCAAGTACCAGCCTGGAGCAGGTGCACCCCTCTACCTCGGCGACGAACACATCGACCTCGTGGGACAGCGATGTTGATGTCGAGCCGGATACACCGGACTGGAGCCAAGGAGTCGCCGAGGATCTGCTCGCGCGTCTCAGCAATGCCGAGAAGAAGCGACAGGAAGTCATTAATGGTTGGTATCGGATATATATATTATTATTATTATTGATATTTTATATATTGTATACACAATTCTCATAGATTTTCTTATACTACTCTACTACTATTTACCTAAAATGGTAAAACATATTCCTAACAGAATGTTCGCCATGCTCTGTTTCAGAACTCTTCCATACCGAGAGGTCGCACGTGCGGGCGTTGAAAGTATTGTCGCACGTCTTCCACAAGCCGCTTCTGGAATCTCAAGTACTTCCATTAGACCAAATACAATTACTATTTTCCAATTTAGACGAGATGGTAACGATTCATTCGCGCTTCAATCAAGCAATGAAACGTAAGAAAAAAGAAAACCCGTGCATGGGAGACGTTGGCGATCTGCTCCTGGACATGTTCGACGGTGAGAACGGCGAGGCATTCGAGAAGGCTGCGTCGACATACTGCGCGAAACAGCAGGTAGCCCTCGACGCTCTGCGTGATCGTCGTCGCAAAGATCCCAAATTGAATTCCTTTTTGAACGAGATCGAATCAAATCCCCTCTGTCGGAGGCTACAGCTCAAAGATCATATCCTGACGGGGATGCTTAGATTGACCAAGTATCCCCTGCTGTTCGAGAATTTGGCCAAGTACACGCCGGAGAGCAGCGAGAAAGAGAGAGCCGCCGTGCTGAGAAGCCTCGATAGAAGCAAGGAGATCGTAAGTCGCGTTAACCAGGCGGTGCGCGAGGCCGAGGATTATCAAAGGCTGGCAGAGATCCAGCGCACCATTGATAGATCCGCTTTCGACAAGTTCGACCATCCGACCGTTCAGGAATTCAAGAATTTAGACATCACCAAGCGTAAACTGATTTACGAAGGCCCGTTGCAGTGGCGCAGAACCGAGCAGAACCGTGCTAAACCCGTCGATTTGCACGTCGTGTTGCTCGACGACACGATATTTCTATTGCATCGGCAAGATGAAAAGTACCTGCTAAAGTTTATCAACACGAATCAAGCGAATTCCGTGTTGAGCCCCATCGTCAAGGTATCCACTGTTCTCGTCAGGCACAACGCCGTGGACAAGAATTCCCTCTACCTTGTCAATACGTCGCAGAACGGAGCGCAGATTTACGATTTAGTAGCAGCCTCGCCCGCGGAGCGTAAACAATGGTGTAAACATATATCAGAGGCGGCCGAAGCGTACAAGGCTCGTGATAAACAAGGTAGAAGACCTACTCCACCCACTACACTGCCAGAAGAACCTGGACCTACGGTCGAAGACACCTCCTCGACTGAACAAGACAATATTCCCGATAAAACGGATCAGGAACAGGAACAAGAAACAGAACCGAAGGATCCTGTTCAAGATACGAGCATTGAACATGAAGGAGAAGCACCTAATACCTCTGGACCTGATCCTTCAACGACTGAACAAACGAAACAACAACAGCAGCCGCAACAACAACATCCAGTCGAATCTTCTGCATCAGGTTCAACTATTATCTTGTGTTATAACGTAGAGACAATAATTACAGAGTATATCCATGTATTTATATTTTTTAATTCGAGATATATTTGTCTGATTTAGGTATAGGAGAACCTCTGCGAATGGTTACTTGTACGCAAGTATCATTAATAGATCCGCTCGAAGTGCACGTAGAGGTACCACCTGTACATGTTGCAGAACCGGTACTTACACCCATAGGTATATTATTTATTTATTATATAATGTAGTCAATATTTCCGGTTGAATGTTTTGTATCTCTTCGCTCTATCTCTAAGCATCGTGATATGATTTACAGAACAAAAAAAAAAAACAGGATTTATACTAAGGAATAAAATTTGTTATTTTTCAGAATGTCTCAGAAGAAAGGACGAAATAATTAAGCAAGCTTTGGTAGAAAAACAATTGTTGGTAGCAGATATCTTAAATATCCCAAAAGAAGATTTTGAGCATGTAGCAGACATGGCGTCCGAGCCATCGAGCATCGAAAAAGAACCTGCTGAGCTTATACTCGCTGCTATTAGTCAAGGTACTTTTCTTTGCGCAATAATAATCACATAGTTTTCTAGAATTATTAATTCTTTCCCGGACAGATGATAAGGATACAAGAAAATATTTTTTGGTCACACACTTTTTTTTTTTATCGAAGCACTATCTATAGAGTAAGAATCGAGAAAGAAAAGAAAATAATAACGAGGTACACAAAAAGCATGCACGTTCCGATTATGGTACTTCGTTTTATATTTTTAGCGAATCAACTAGTAGGAATGCTAAATTCCGCGTTAAACGTAAGCGAAACGGAAACTGTTCTTGCATCGCGTGGTACATCGGCACTAACAACGACACCAAGCTGCGAGGCGACTGGTTGTCCATCGCCACGAGTGCATCCTTATCCTCAGCAACCGATGGTGTCAGTCGCAAGTTTGCAGCCAGTATGCCACTCTCTCACATCTCAGTTGTCACAATTACTGGTGAGTATTGTATACATTTATATACATAGTTTAATAAAATAATGTACAAGGAAGTAGACCCAATAGTTCACAGATTATAGTTGAGAAACAAAATTGGTTACTCTTTTTTTTTTACCGAAAACTGTCCTACGTATTATAGGAAATTATAAAAGAGAGAGAAGAGGAGCGAGAAAGGTTAAGAAAAGAACTACGTAGAAGCAGAGAACGTCTTCACGCTCTGGATGCAGATATACAACGTCGTGACTTTTCTGAAACTTGCACATCAAGCCAAACGCAAACGGAACCCGGTTAGTTCCTCATTTTTTGAATTTTTCAGAACTTAGATTGATAATGTTCGTTGCATACTTCATACATTTTTTGAATGAATAAAAGTAATAAATTAACTTTTTCCTCCGTTCGCAGATGACATTTTAAACAAGGAAAGCAGTATTGACGATACCACTCGAGATGTAAGAAACCCAGTTTAATAATATATCTTATTATATGTTGCTAAATTCCTAAATTTTAATCTAAAATAATTCTAGAAATGTGTTTTTTCTTATTTTTGTGATATTTTCCTTCATATCATACTATTTGCAAATATTCGATTCAGCCAGAAAATTTCTTCAGATAAATTTTTCTCAGGCAGATTGACCTTCAAATGTTAATCTTATATCGTTAATTCAATTTTGTTTTCGTGATATCAGGAATTTGTAGATGCACACGGCGGATCAGAAGTGAACGAAGAATCAGAACACACAAAGCACGAGACAGAGACGGAAGTAATGGGGGATAGTGTCGGTTGACACAACACCAACGTGTTATATTAAATGTCAACTTGGTGCATTTCACGAGCAAGATCGTTTCCGAATGCTCATACTGGAAGAAATCAAAATTATGTAAAAAAAAAAAATACAACAAATGGCGAGTAGCTGTTTATGGAATACAATAATATTATATACATATTTACAGAATCATGGGTCAATGATTAATCATGCCTTTGCCAAAGATTTTATGTAACCGGATTTACCTGACGTAGCGTTCTGCACGTCATATCGCGTCAATGACTAAAAATTATACATAAATTTTAGATAAAGAATAGTATAGCAATGTAGATGTTCTGAAGTGATAAACGAAGGTTATGTTCTTTGGAGAGTTGAAAGGGATCCCCAAGCTGATTGCTAAATCCATTGAAGACTCTATCCCACTACGTTAACAAACCGCGCAACGACCCTCTCACTGTCTAAGGAGAGTTTCCCTCGTTATGCATTGTTTTAAAATTTATATTGCTATACTCCTCTTAACGATACCTATTATATAGAAATTGTTACACCGTGTCTCGAAAGACAGCGATTTCTATCAAATTATTTTATATATAACATCAATTTATATACTTACATTTTTTCCTTGAGATGCTTTTAGGAAAATATGGTCAACGCTCTACAAGTTACTTCGGAACATTTAATTGTTAGCGCATTTTATACAAAAACATTTACACGAATACATCGTACGCGTTTAGAACGATTTAGTTGTTCACTTAAAAAAAAAATATACATTTTGTGATTTACTATGATACATCGTGTATTTGGAACCAACTGTGTTGTCATTATAATGGTTCGATAATCGCGAAACATAAATTGCATTTATACAGAGAACATAACCGCGAAATGTGTCGACGTGAACAAAAAAAGAATGCAAAGCACGTTATATTAGTACTATATAAAGTTTAAGCTTTACTTTTTCTTTTTGTAAAAATATTGCTTTGTTCGTAAACACTGCAAAGTAACAATTTTCGACGCAGTATTATTAATACGCTTCTAGTGCGTTTATCTTACATACTTTCTTATATTCAGTGACCAAATGTTCAGGATATTAAATCCAGAGGCGGCAAATGTCGATTGGTTTCCAAATTATTCAGAGTAACTAATAATGAATCTTACAATTACAATTTTGTATTGATATTCTGCAACATATTAATATAGTGTATTAGTTACTATTTTTATTGTTCTATTTAATACTTCTTCATTTAATTCCTGTTTCTTCCAGTCTTTCTAACTTTAATTTCGTTTAAATATAATCTTTGAAAAAAGTTAAAAATTGCATAAATAAAAATTGTAGACATATTACTTGGTGAAAATTAAACAAGAGCATGTGTGAAGACCATTTCAAACCAACTTGTATTGCAACTAAGACAATCGTGAAAGATTAAAAAAATAATGGTATTTTAATTTGCTATCAATAGATTTTTAATTTTGAAATTATTTTACTTTTTCTTGAAACAAATATGTTTTCTCTAAATTCTAAACGTAAGCCTCAAGAAAAAATCCACTACTGATGAAATTATTAAACTTGAGGAATTTTAATCTGTACAAAAACAGTTGATTATGAACTTTTTAAAGTCAATGTTTATGCTGCAGGTACAATCAATAACAATATTTTATTGTTATATGAAATTTTATGAAACTGTAGAATATAAAATAGTCTAATGAAATTTAATAAATTTGAATAATTACAAGTAATAAATACCATCAGAAATGTAATTACTGCATGAAATACTGAATTTTTGTATTCATCCTGATACATATTTTCTACAAACGGCATTTGCTCTCAAATTTATTATTTGCCTCTTGGTGCTGTACTTGCCTAAGTGAACAAAAAAAGTTCCTTTTTTCAAGTATAATGAAACATATAAATAGAAGCATAAGTAAATGAAACAAAAATTTCTATATATATTACTTATGAAATCCTGAACATGCCTGGTAACTTGAAAATTATCAATATGCATAGATAAGAAGAACAATAGCCAATATAAGATACTCTCACAAATAATATTTGTAAGAAGATAAATATTTATAATCGTACATACAAACAACATACTGTAAGAAATATTCTATTGCTGTTTAATTAATACCAATGCTGTTTTGTTACATCTCCACTTAAAACACACAGTTGGAATAAAAAAATCTACTACTCTTTGTAACAAAGGACTGATAGTGCAAAAAAGACTTACCTGTTTACATAAAATCTTTGCTACTTTTAAACACTAATAATTCCCTAATGGTAAAACACGAATTATTATAATTACTATGTACATGTATAAAATATTTAATAACATTATTAGTTGATATTATTAATTATTATAATAATTATTATTATTATATTATTGCATTAAAATACTTATTAAATTGTAAATTACCTCGTATTTTTTTAACATTCTTTTCAAGTATACCTGAAGAACCAAATCATAACATTACTAAAAACTATTGAGTAATTAGTATTATCATATCAAGTGCTATCTATCATAATTGAATGAAATGGCTACAAAAACATGGCAGAGTGGGGACTCCCCCCGCTCCCCGCCAATGCTTTCGAAACAGTGGCACCATCAGTGGGAAAACGTCCAAGTTGGTAGTAACGTTAGTTCCCACTTTTCACGCTAGATGGCGCCATCTAGCGTCAAGAATAGAACTAACATTACTACAAACTTGGACGTTTTCCCACTGATGGCGTCACTGTTTCGAAAGCATTGACGGGGAGCGGGGGGAGTCCCCACTCTGCCAGACCCACAGTCACGTGGTTTTATTTACGTTTTCAGCTTATTAGCGAACGAAAGAAATGTATACAATGCAAAATATTAATTGACTTTATTGGGCTTGTTGTCTTTTATTGAGCTAACTGTCACTTCCAGAATTTCAAAATTACATTCTTAATATGGATTTGAAGGCTGTTGTTGTTTCTGGAGAAGCTCCAGAATCTGATGATGACAATACGAACATTACCACTGTATGTCACTTCTATCATAAAACAAATTTATCAAATTCTTCACACCTTCCTACTTATCTCATCATTTATAATACACACTAGAATTACAAACAAATCTTGCAGACAAATTATTATTCACACAGGGTATAGGATTTCCTTCTGTGCGGAGTCCCAATCACTGTGGCACTATCATTTCTGGTGAGGCTCCAGAATCTGATGATGGTAAGATTGAACATTTTATTATATAATTACAATTTCTTTCCAATTTAATTTCATCTTTGATAGATGGAACAAGTTTGAGCAGTATCAGTGGAGCAGTCGATGCTATGGCTTGTATGCCTTACGCTGATATCAAAATACCAAAGTCTAAGAAATATTCCATAAAGTACAACAGTTTGTTGCATAAAAAGTTACGTAAGTAAAAATATTCTTATTTTTATTAACATCATTTTATTAATTCTGTAGTAGTACAATACGCATAGCTATTGCTAGAGTATCATCTATTAATTCTGACACAGAAAAATATGTAATAACATAATTATCTGAATAATGTCGATTTCTACCAGATTCAGGTAGTTTTAATCTCACCTAAAACTGTAATTATTTAGAAGCATTCTGCATTTTGAGTATTTTACATATATTTTTTATAAACCACTTAATATGCCCGAGCAAGTAATATTTGAACAGATGAATGCAACGAAACATTGGACAAAGATCTCATGCAAATGACCGAGGAAACGATTGGTACTGCCGTTCAAGAATTATCAAGCATTAATCGCCAACTGCTAAGAAGTGAACTTATTCTTCAAGAGGCTGTCTGTCACTTACGCAGCGCCGGTAATCGAACAAAGGATGCTTCAAGCATCTTGCATCAGCTCGTAGATGCCAACTTTCTACATTCCATTAAAACATAATTTATGTATATACATAAGTATATGTATAAGATAATATGTATGTATATGTATAAGATACTTGTTAGAATATGTTATGGACGTAATATTTCGATTATAATAATAACTGTAATAATAATACAGAATCAGTGTCAATATATTAAATACCAGTATCGATTAAAATAAAAAAAAAATCAGTAAAAAAACGAACTATTTTTAAAGGATTTAATGGGTAGGATATTATTGAGCATTAGTTGTTCTCTTTAATTGGCAGTTCTATTAAATGTATCGACTGTTTCCTAGCACGTCTTAAAATTACAGTAAAATATTACTCGTTTTAATGCGTCGTAAAGAAAGACCATTAGAAATTACATACAGAACGAATATATGATTACTGACGCAGCTTGGTTGCTACTAATTATCAAGTATACATATACTGATCGTTGCATTTTAAATATCCAAATGACAATAAATGTAAATGTTATTTTGTAATATACAGATGTTAAGGTATATATCAAAGAATGTCACGATATTCTGTTAAGAGTGTTTCTGCAAAGAATAAACATTAGCGTTGAACTTGCTGCATTTAAAATCCAAAGTAAATATCATTGCAGAGATGTTAAAGGTTAGGTTAATATTTTAGAATATTAAGTTGGCTTCTATCTATAACGAGTACAGATACAATTATACAAATACTTTAATGCAACATTTGTATGCATATGCGTAATCTTTACAGAAACACTGGCGCATTTTCTTCTTCCTCTGCAGCTTTTTTTTTTTATCAAATGCATAACTTTGGTATCAAAGGCTGATATTGTTTTTTTTTCCTATTACAACGCTAAATTTAGTGTACAATGAATTGGTGATCATAATGGGGATGCATTCTTTCTCTATAAATTCAGTCTTAAACATTTCATCGATCTTCGTTGAACTAAAACTTGGTATAATATATCTACATACAAAAGTTCATAAACCAAATGTGTCGTCTTTTTGCTAATACTGATATGACAACATCGTGACGGAATGTTTTCTTTGACATGATATTTCTATATAGTTTTTTGTTTATGTAGTACACTCAGATTATTCAACGGCTAAATTGCATGTACGCAATAATTGTATTTGGAATCTCATTTTGCAGGAAAGCAATTCCTTATGCCACTTTCTACGAAAAGGAATAACGCTAAAGCGTACTCGTGCCATCGATTTGCACAAAATTAAAAATACTAAAAAATAACTGACTATTAACAAAAAAATAAAACTACATATCGTTATAGTATTAACTTATAATATGGACAAGCATCAACTTTCAATGCGGTTCTCTTTTGCTAATAAATTTCTGTGTTCACATATTTAGTAAATACTTGCAATACTTCAGAAATGATTTTTGACCATCTGTCAAAAATGGGAACTTATCAGTTCCTGTACGTGTTTCTTCACCATTGGATCTTTTCAAATTCTGCATAGAAGAATTTCCAGATTTTCACTGACAATGGAAACATTCAATTTTCATGAATAGTATGATGGTAATAGATGGCGCGATAGATCGTTGCGCTATAAATGTAATGGGCTCAATTCCAGAAAAGGATTAAAGTTTGTTGTAGTTGGCGACCTTTATAAAATATGCGACGTCGAACTCGATACATATTAGCCAATGTGAGGGCGCCCACCCCCCACATGGCCTACGCTCGCTCCATCTCTCCACCACTTGCATACATCTGAAGAAGAGCCATCGACTCCTGTGCTTGTCGCTTCTCAGCCAGAAATCTACCTGAGGCTTCTTTTAATTGTTCCAGGAAAATTCTGAAATAATTCATAAAACATTAATATATGTTTCATTATTCTAAGCTAGCAAGAATTCTCTTGTAACTTTTAAATTTAACTGTGTACCTGTCAGGCACTATATCGGCTAAGCTATCTGGATCCATATCACTGAGTAATTCTAAATCGTTACCACTAAGTAACGATATATGCGATGGATCTCCATGCAACGACGAAACCAATGGTTCTATTGGTGGCCGACGCCTTCTGATTTCATCTCCCCTTGATCCACCTTCTATGTTATCTACATCATCTACAACAATGTAACGAGAAGCAGCTTTACTACTTCCCGCTGCCACCCATTTTTGATCTCCGTGTAGCACCATTAAATTAGTGTTCCTTTCTAATGTTGCAAAATAATCTTCGTCGTCTACTTCGGTGCCTATTAGAAAAATTCCACGTTATAGATTAAGTTACTCGCACATTACTGTAAAAAGGCAATTCATTAAAACGAAAGAACATCTATTTCATTAGTTAAAAAATGTTACTTTACCGTCTTGCTCTAAAACAATCGTAAGTTCAGCATCCAAAGGCAAAGACAGCCGACTTCGTGCGATGCTAGTCAATTCTTTCAGAGATGAAGCAGTAATCCCCTTTCGTTTTTCTCTGGCGTGATCGACAATTTTGTAAGGATTGCCCAATCCTTGCGATATTCCCGCTGTTTCTGACATATTGCTTCAAATTGTAAATGAAAACACAATTTGAAAAAATCCTCGTGAAAAGTCTAGACTTCAATGATTCGATCAACCGTGTGAAATTTATGTCATCAAATGTTTACTTTCTGGACAAGAATCGACTGCACTGAGACCTGATTATCGTCGCACATTGATTTAACGATGCTTACTGTTATCCTCGATCAAAATCGCAACACGAAACACGTCGTCAACTCGACACTGACAATCTTTATTTAAATTACGTTAGAAAAACGTTTGCAACAATACTTAAAACACTAGGTAGACGTCGATGATTCGGGTATAAAGTTGTGTGGTTGGGACGTAAGTAAGAAAGGGCAGTGTTTTGGATTGCATTGGATCGTTGGTTCTTAAAGGGATTTTACTACAATTTTTAACAAGTCACAATATACGAATAAAAAACTTGAAAGGCTTAGACGAGTTACGCCCGAGTGAGTGAACTGACCGTATGTCAACTCAACACTGGGTCAATGGTGCAACTACCCCTCCTATTTATATTCTCTGTAGACTACTGCGTATGGTACGACCAAGAGACACCCACTATGGTATTCCCTCCCAACATGGCACCCACACAGAAATCAATAACTTACCCCACTCCAGTATCATCTTTTTATTACCGCCAGACGAATTGTTTACGTTACTCAACGATAATGACCTCGATGTTAATCCGATGATAAAACACGAGTAAAAATAAATTGATCCCCCGTTCATTTATTTTTACACCGCATATTATTACTTCTTATTACATTTGTATAGAATGTTAGAATTAACAAACTATAATTTTGAATGGATTTTATTTATAATTGTATATCAAAAAGGAAATGAAAAATAATTCTTTTGGAACAGACATGAATGTTATAATACATTTTTATAGGAAAAGAGGCATGGAGTATTCAACTACCTTTATGCCAGGGCTTTACTCTTTCTTCCTAAAGCTTGTTTATAAATAACACTTATTTTCTTCACTTTAAATAATTTAATATTAACATATCATAAATGAAATAATATTTTTTTCGTATACAAGACTCATTTTCTTGCCATTTATGTACTTTAACACATGCAATGTGTACATGCATTTTTACAATAATAATTGTATGAGTATAATTGTAGTTTAATAAAGATTTGAAAAAACTTTAGGATGATTCACCTATACTCCTGAGATAAGACATACAATTTTACTAGGATCTCTGAACTTAAGCCACAGCACTGCAGTTAAATTTAGATCGACGAGACTAGATACTGTTTTAAGTTTAAAGTTAGCTCAGAGTTAGCCCAGTTGGGGCTCTTAGCCGAGCCACAAGTCTAGTTTGAATGGAATCGATCAAATTTGTATAAAATATTAATAAAGCTGCACCAGAAATGCCTTTGCCAAGTGGATATAAAGAACCAGATGACAGTCAGACATGGGAATTAGCAGAAAGATGTCTCCTTCCAATTGCATTCTCGCATGCAATTGCAGTCATCCTAGCAACTGTATTAAATACTTTGGGTATATCGCAAACATCTAGTTTTGTTCTATTCCTGTTGTTATTGGTCATATCCATAGGGTCTACGTTATTCTACCACAATCTAAAGGTATGTTATTTACTTGAATCAATTTTTTTGTCAATCTGTATGCCTAATATTTGCTTGGAGAAAAGCTTGAAAACCCTATAACATATCTTAGAGTAAAAATAAACTTTAACTTTAACTTAACCCCAATGCAAATAACATGCTGGTACAAATAAATATTTTTATAATGTTAGTACATACAGATGTAAATGGTACAGGTAACTGCTGCAGGGAAAGCAGTTCTTATTACAGGATGTGATTCCAGAGTTGGATATACTTTGAGTAAACAATTAGATGAATTGGTAATAATGAAGTTTTATGTACTGTTACAACATGTAATATTATCTATTCGTACTTTTATATACATAAGATTTATTTGTTAAGGGATTTACAGTGTTTGCTGGATTTGGTAGCAAAGCAGAAAATGAAGAGGCAATGCAAAAATTGAAACAAGAGGGTTCTGGCAGATTACATGTGTTACAATTGGATGTTACCAGCGAACATGATATTCATTCAACTTTTCTTTATGTAAATGAAAACTTGCCGGATGGTGCACCAGGTTTGAAATTACATTTTTTTTTTTTTGAACATTCAATGTCATTTATAACTGAAATTATATTACATACATTTTACATTAGGTTTATGGGCATTAGTGCATGCTGCAGCTTGGGTGACCTTAGGTGAATGCGAATGGGTGCCTTCTTCTGTATTGAAACGTAGCATAGACATAAATTTCATTGGTCTTGCTCGATTAACTCAGGTAAGCATAACTTAAGGCACAGTAACTGTATATTACAAACTGATAATATTTTTATTCCAAGGTTTTTCTACCTCTAATTAGAAGATCAAAAGGTCGTGTTGTATTAGTCAGCAGTCTCTTAGCTCGTATACCAAGCCCTGTTCGAGGCATTTATTGCGCAGTAAAGGTAAATTATTTTATGAAATTGACAATACCTTGTAAAAATACAAACATAAAAAATACCTTATATATTTGTAATAGGCTGCAGTTGAAGCATGGGGAGCCTGTCTTAGATTAGAAATGAGAAGATGGGGAGTAGATGTAGTTATTGTTGAAACAGGTGAATACATATCTGGGAATGCATGGTTAAAAGACAACAGTTCATTGTTGGAACAGGCTAGAGACATGTGGACTCAATTAGATCCTCAGACTCGTAAAGAATATGGCCAAGAGTTATTTCAGAAGGAAATGTTGGCTCTTGAAAAATATACTCAAGGTCCAGAAGCAGATTTAACACCAGTGACAAGAGCTTTAACGGATGGAGTTATAAAAACCTTTCCAGTCAGAAGGTACACACCAGTTTTGCGTAAAGAAAGAATACAAGCTTTATGTAGTGATTATCTTCCAAAACCAGTTTACGACATATTATATACAAATTAATCAGAAGTGAAAGTATGATCAGATACAAATAAAAATGTCATAATGTCATCTAGGATTTAATAAACACTGCCTATTGACAATAATAGTTTATGTATCATTACAAATAATAAGACTATTGTGTTTAATTTATTACAATGTATCGGATTACACGCATACAATTATTTATAAATTATTCTAGTCAACAAAGAAAAGTAACAATCGAAATAAGATGTGATATAGTGTACGAAAGAACTTTTCAATAGAAAAGTAAAAAAAACAAAAAAAAAACACGTATTAATTCCACCTAAGCCATTTATTTACAAATAAAAATTACAATAAAACATTCACTTTCTTTACCTCCATTTATCAGCTTTCCAATTCACCAGTTTACAACTTTCAAGTGAAACTGCCATCTTTGTTGATATTATTCCACTATAATTTTTCGAATCCATTTATAACGAACGCAAGACAGATCGCGCTAGTGGTTTCATCGGTTCCGTATTTCACAATGTCGGTAAAAATATTTCCGCAAAACAAAGATTTTGTTACATGAAATTGAGGAAAATAACAATATGGTCGACTCATCGACTCGTTTTCTACACCGTTAGAGGTTAAAGCGAAAATGTATTAATCGTTTCTAACTCGTACGAATAATTGTCGATTGTTTTTCTCGTCGAACTACTCTTCTCAACGAAATATTCAACCACGCGATACAGGGTAAAGTCAATTCATACAGGAAATATTACCTGTTCGTTCTCTCTTAAAAGGGAATGAGTTCGATTACTGCTATCGGTAATTAATACCAAACAATAGCAATATCCGCTACTACGTTGCTTATTTTTATTGAAACGTATATACCAGACGAAGTTCAATACATGCGTGCATGTCTATGCGCTTGTGTGCACTCCACACATAGATTTACGGTTGTGTAAAGATTTCGTGGTGGCTGTACAGTGGCAGGGGGAGGTCTTTAGCCCCCTTCGCGAGGTAGACGCCGGTAATGAGTTCTTATACTATAACCGCGGCGACACCGACAACAAGCACAATATCAACCATAACAACAACGGGGACGACGGCAGCGGCAGCAGCGGTTACAGCGACGACGACGGCTACGTCGGCAACAACAACGGCGCCGGCGGTTGCCGTGTCGCCCGAAGCTGCACCTGGTTGGATAGAATTCTGTGAGAGACACGCCCGCGCTTCAGCTTCTGATTTCGCCAAGGCTTTCTGTACCTATGTCAGTTTAAACCTACCCGAAAGCGCCAGATCCAATCTCTCTCACCGTGACTTTTTAAGAAAATTCGTCGAGAGCTTCTGCGAACACTTCGAGAGCGAATACCTCCGTCGCACAGTCAGGTCTGTTGGAATCCTAATAAACATCCTCTTCATGAGTTTCTTTACTAAAATTTATTAGACGTATACTTGAGTTTTTTTCTTTGTTTTCTTGCAAATTGTTACCTTACTCCAGTCTTTAAAGACGAGACTGAAACTTTCGCATACAACTACAATTAATACATTCCAGCTTTATGTTGTTGTTCATAGAAGAATGAAGTACATACAACATTAGACCTAGATCAAAGTATACGAAACTCCATAACTTACTCCATTTATTCTCCTTTACAGGTCCCCATCTTTGTACAACACAAGGCACATTGCTAACGATAGAGACATCAATGTCATAAGTCAAAATAATAATGCTCCCATTCGTGCTTCATCACATGAAGAATTCAGTGATTACTTTGAACACGATGGAGATGCTATATCTCCGAAGCCTGCTCACAAACCCTTCTTCCGTCGTCTGTCTTTTAAAGGACTTAAAAAGGGTAAAGGTTTCTTTCATAAACAACAAAGCGACGAGGTGGAATTATCTCATAGCGAGCATCGTAGGGATAAACATTCGAAAACTAAGCTTTCAAAGATTGTGGTCGAATGTAGAAAAGAAGGTATTGTTAACTCCTTAATGGGAGAGAATATCGATGGTACGCAGAAATGGGAGAAGTCTAGACTTGCCTTGATAAAAGCGATTGGTGGATATATGTTAGAATTCTATTCTCCTCCGAAAGCGGTGAAACCGCGTAGCGGTGTATTCTGTTCTGCGATAACCGAAGCTAGAGAAACAACTGCTCTGGAGATGCCAGATCATGAAAATACGTTTGTATTGAAGACGCAGAATATGGAATTTGTAATAGAAGCTCATGACTCAAAGGACATGAGGTCGTGGCTAGCCACTATTAAATATTGTATGCGCACAGTACAACAGAGTTCCATGAATCCAAGTTCTGGAGCAGATGCTACAGGAGATTCTATAGGGCATGGTTTGTTAGCTATTGGAAGCGACGGAGATCGATTGAGGGCAAATTCTGCGAGTAAGGGTACTCGATCGGTGATGCAAGAACACGGAGACGAGGCACCCGGTAATCCACCAGAAATACCTCCGAGACTTCGTACAAGAAGTAACAGTAATTTGGAGCTATGTTCGTCGCAGCAAGATATCGAACAAAGTAAGATAATTTTATATATAAGAAGCATGTAAAATTACGTAATTTACAGATTAGAGAGAACTAAACTTCGTTTCAGTGGCTACTAACGACGGTGAAATGGATTTATCGACCAGCTTAAGAGAGTATCCATGGTTCCATGGAACTCTACCTAGGTCGGATGCAGCGCAGCTTGTTTTGCATAGTGCCGCTAATGGTCATGGAGTATTTCTCGTTCGTCAAAGTGAAACCAGAAAAGGAGAATTTGTATTAACTTTTAATTTTCAAGGCAGGGCAAAGGTAAGATTATTTTTTAGTCAAATTATATTAAATTGGCTTAAAATTTTATAAAATAATTCAGATTTTTTTCACCTTTATTGCAGCATTTACGCATGACATTAAATGATCAGGGTCACTGTCGAGTTCAGCATCTTTGCTTTCCTGCCATATATGATATGCTTGAACATTTTCGTCAAAATGCCATACCTCTTGAATCCGGTGGAACTGCGGATGTAACCTTGACAGAGTTTGTCGTGGCAAATCGTGCTACACGGTCAAATCATCACAACGTAACGGGAACAAACCAACAACAGTTACAAGAAAGAAGACCTCCAGCAGCCCCGGAGCCCAGAGAAGTAAGAGTCAGCAGTGGAAGTCTAACTCCTCTTGAGTGAACGCGAGTGGCCAACACCCACAGTCTGAAGTCTAATCTACAGACAGTGAGTAAATAACCAACTAAAGTGATGCACCCATTTTTCGTGCGGCTGGAAATACATGCTAAATTAATATTTGTGTGTCCGCAAAGGTTTCATTGGTTCCTTAGTAGTTCATGTAGTGCCATATTCGGATTATTTTGTAAGTATTCAAACACTATTATTTCTTTTGTTTAAATTGTGAATTGGTTTATATAATTGATACACCGTTCATATATTGCCAATGTTTCCTTTTTATTCATCTATGACGCTAAATGTTAATTACTTAATAAATGATGCAGTTTTACACAAATATGTTATTCTTTTAATAAGTATTGATGTATTCTCGAATATCATCAATTATTCGGTTGAAATTATACAATACTTTGCATTTTTATATTCAAACATAATTTTATACATATTATGTTTTACTTTCTTTATTAATAATTTATTCTAAAAAAAAAACTGTAATTCATGTATTTTCGTTTTCAAATAAATTTATATAAATTTTTGCATACTCAAAATGTTATTATTCTGTAGAAAACAATTATTTTTTTAATATTTTTACCACTCTTTTATTTTCGAATAGTTTTACATCAAGTGTATGTACTCATAAATTTTAAATCCGAATGTGGAAACTTGATAGAATGTAATCGATATTTGTGTATATGTAACTGGTATTATGGCAGGAGTAGTTGTTAAAAATATAACATGCCTCATGTCAAATGTGTGACAACTCTTAGTATTGAAGAACTTTTTGGATATTATGAGAAACAATGGTGCTCTACAAGTATGACCGTGGGGCAAGGAGCTCGCTTTTGTAAATAAAATATTCTTAAAATTTCTGGTTTCCTCTATTTAATAACTCTAATATCATTTTCTACTCTCCTATTAAAGCATCCATCAACGTTTAAATAATACGAATTAATCGGGAAGGAGATCAGCTCACTCATTATTGTTTATTATTATTATTTAATCCAGAAAATTTAAGAAAAATTTCGGTTACTTTAATCGACGAAATTTTAAATTAATAATCGCCTGTTTGTTAATAATATAGGTGCACACATATGGAGGTTCTATAAGAACACGTGTAGAATCACTGGAAAGACTGGAGCAACAAAACAACATTGTGGAACAACAAAGTTCATCATCATCTAGTGGTAGAGCTATTCAAAACACTTACAGCTTTCTTTGACGATGGATTCATAATACTCTGCCATCCAGCTATAACCCAGTTAGACCTCTAGATTAAGTACTTTCCCCGTTAACTCATTCTAAAAAAAAAGGCAGAGCCTTTAAGCTGGGCTTATTACTATTATCCTAAAGGGCTACTCAAAAGTGTATTACTCCACTTACATAAATAATATATTTTCTCAAATTGACTGCTTCCAATTTTTCCAATCTTGCAAGAAACATTTCCAAGAAATGTATTCATTAAAATGTTTTTATCAAATTTTGCAAATACAATGTAAGTTTTCGTATGTGATAGTTCGATGGATTTAATCTTTAAAGTGATATGCACAAATTATTTCAGAATGTATATGTAGGATTTGAAACATAATTTTTACAGGTGTTCCTTTATGCATGTTCAGATATACCAGCTCCTGTTTTCATAAATCATAGCCATTTGTCTTTTTTCAAGCGATTCGAAAAATATTTTAAGACTACAAAGAATAATCCCTTATGATAATTAATTCACTTAAGCGTATGTACTTACACACAATGATAAATGTAAAAAAAACATGTATGTAAATGTACATGCGACTCAGTCTTCTCGTATATGTAAATTTATTGCAGGAAATAATTTTTCAAGTGTGATTCTCTCATTTTTCCTCTAAACTGCAAAACATATGATTAGAAATCAATGTTGATAAACACGATAATCCTGTTAAACTTTATTCTAAGGAAAGTTTCAAGTGTATCAAACTAGTCCCGATATTACAAATAATATTAATCTTGTTATACACCCTTATAAAAATAGATTGATTTGTTACAAGTATAATTTGACTATAATACTAAATGTAAATAAAAGTAAAACAGTAAGTACAATTCTATATTATTCTACACTAAGGTTCTATATTTCATGATATATTGAGTGACCAAAGTATTAATAGAAATTAGTGTATAAGAATTATTCGTAATATTATAAACCTATACGACTGAACGTGCAAAATTAAGATACATATAAATGTGCTAACAATATAGACATTACAGGATATAATTAAAGTGGTTCTTTCTCAACTGTAGTAGTCAAAACAAAACTGAAATACAGAAAGTATTAATAACGATATATTTTCTATAATAAATTTCAAAATTATTATTTGATTATGATTTTAAATAAAAGACAATTGTAATTGATACAATTACAGTTGCAATTAGTTTTTCAAGTATTATTTTATTCTCCTAGTGCAATCGAGTACGCGGCAACTTCGAGATGACAAAAAGCCCACAATGGGTTGCCGCATACTAGGGGCATCCTTGTACCTACGAGATGGCAACCGTACCGACAACCGGCTAGCATTGGTTGCTGCATGAAAGGGGCACATCTGCGCCTACGAATTGATAACCGAATCGACAAGCAGCTTATATATCTAGGGAAATGTTTGATTTCAATATGAACGACGACATCCGTCCTTTAACCTCTCTATCTGTAATTGCAAAGTGTAGTGCATGTACTGAATAATAATATATTACATTTTTGCGACAGTACATGTACATGCACATGTACATTTTTTACTTGACTGCAAAAGATTAATGCTTCTATTAATTATAACATCGACCATTCATAGACATGGTTCATGTTTAAGAAAAAACAATATCAGCCATTTTTGTAAATATGTGACCAAAAACGATTAAATCTAAAATTACTCGTTGAACAATAAATGTGTATTATCGTTTTAAAAAATTAGATAAGAGTTATATCTGGTTCAATTGCAAGTATTCTTCCAGACTTGTCATACAATACACAGTTGCAAAGTGCCACGTCAAATCGTCGAATACATACGGTTATCAGTATGGCATCTCAGGTAATGAAACTTTGAGTATGGTGTAAAATTAAAATGTTTACTAAATAATATAAATTTAAGGTGTACGAATTCAATGTAGAAATGACATGTGAGGGATGTTCCAATGCTGTAACAAATGTACTTAATAAAAACGAAGGTACTGATTATTGTTTGTTATATAGACATGATATTTTTACAACATTAGTTTAATAATTAAATTTACGTTTTATTTCAGTTCAAAAGAGAATTGTATATTTTAATTTCAATTAAATAGTATTATATATATATATATTTATATATATAGTTATTTAAAATATTTGAAAATATTTAAAGTATCTAAAAAATATTGGTCCTTATAAGTACATGTTTTAATCCTACTTAAATTAATTCGTAGGTGTTACTGGTGTACAAATTGATTTAGAAAGAAAGAAGGTATTTGTAACATCCATGCTTCCTTCCGAGGAGCTATTACAAGTCATTAAGAAAACTGGGAAACCATGCCAATTTGTAGGTGTAAAAAAATAGATGTAGTATAGATCCAATTAAACAAGATCATTGAAATAAATACTGCTTTGTGTATACAAATTTTATGACTTAAATATTAAAGAACTTGTTTTCTCTCTGTCACATCTTAAAATATTTCATAATTACAAAAATAAAATAATCATTCAATTTTATAAGTAAAATGTATTTTACTTATTTCCTCAATTCTTCTTCTAATACTGTTAAGCGCTGTTCTAAAACAGTGACAACATCGCGTAATGATTGTACTTGTTCGTTAAGCGCATCCACTACATTACTTGAATGCACAGAAAATTGTTGATCGGGCGAGTCTTTGGATAAATACGATATATTCGTAGCACAACTTTTCTCGCTAGGCCTCTGAATTTTTACATTAATTATTTTCTGTTCTATACTATCTTTCAAACCTGTAAGCTCAGGTACTTTGCAATGACTTCTATTGTTTTGTAAATTTATATTATCAAGTTTTGTATGTATCAACTAAAATAATAAAAGCTTGTAAGTTATATCTAAAATAAATCGTGTAAAAGTTCAACATTAATATATAAAATCGTATAATAATTACGTCCTCTTCGTCCTCTTCTAGGAATATATCACCAATTTTATGTAATTCTTCATCTTTAATGGTAGATGTAGCTTTTTTAGTGGATAAAACTAATTGTCTGGGAATTTTGCGAGCGATATCATCTTTATCAAAATTAGTTTTCCACATTAATAATTGACGATCTGCTCCGCCAGAAGCAAAAAACTCTCCATTGGAAGAGAATGTTATCGACGTTACACTTGTACCATTTGCGTGTCCCTTAAGCGTATAAATTGGACGACCCTCTAATAAATCTAAAACCTATTTCACAATTTCAAAGACATTCGATATAGACAAATATATAACATATAACAACCATATATCTACCTTCATTGTAGAATCAGTAGATGCAGTTAACATAAAATTTCCTTTAGGATGAAATTTTACCATGTTAACAGGACCTTTATGAGTTGCATAATGTTGATACAAAGAAGAAGAACGTAGGTCGTATAATTTTATACTACCAGCCATATTTGCAGATCCGATAACAGAGCCACTTGGGTGAAATTCCACGTATGTGTTATAAGCTAACAAAAGTATTTATGTCGCGTGACAGATTCTAGCGAGTTACTTTTGTGAAAATAAAAATAAAATTGTAAATGAAAGCATACTTTATACCTTTTACATCATTAAAAGTTCTGACACATTGTCCACTATTAACATCCCACAATTTTATTGTTTTGTCATCGCTACAAGAGACTATAAACCTACCATCCAAAGAAAATCTAGCACACCTCACCCAACTTGTATGGCTTATAAAAGACATTAAAAATTTTCTTTCACATACCATCCATAATTTAATGCTTTTATCGTCTGATGCAGTAAGTATCTGTATATTGGTGTATTCGTTAATTTAAATAATTTACAAATGTTAAATTAAATACTAATACCTTTTCTCCATCTGGACTAAAATCTATCGATCTAATAGCCCCTGAATGTGCTTTGAATTCTAGACATTGACCTGTTACTTTAGGGACCCAAATTCTGACAGATCTATCTCTAGAAACACTAGCTATAACTTCCCCTGATGGTGCATAGGTAACATCATTAATAGCATCTTTATGTCCTAGAAATCTATAAGCCCTTACAGACTCCTTAAGATTCCATAATATTATAGTCTTATCCAAACTACTTGATATAAGCTGAGTAGTCTCAGGATGAAAGCATAAACTTGTGATAACATTATCGTGGCCTTTAAAATGCCTTTCAATTGTAGGATCACAAGCGGTTTCAATCATTGTCCTGATATAACAAATAAGTTGAATAAACTTACAATGAAATGCTTTCCTAGATTGAAGACAGAATATATGTACATATTTAATACATATAATATTCTTAACCTAATAATAATTATTAGTGTTGCAAGTTCACGAATTATTGTATATTTTGGAATTGCATTGATAATATATACAATATAAGTATAATTGATTTTATGTAAATGAATCTAAATTTAAAGAAAATATAAACTGTTTAATTACCTTTATCTCATTACAATGATCGTTACTGTGAATTTATTATAATTACTTTTACGAGGATATGAGTGACTGTTATACGAACAGTAAATTGTATGTATATACTGTTTTCTTTGAAATATTACAATATAATCTTTGATGTTAACCGTGTCTTTATTAGAAGCACCATTGAGTTTTAAACAGTTTTAAAATTGTTTTCATATAATTCAAAACAGTATTTGACTACGGTAGTCAACTGATGAACTGATTTCACGATCTGCGAAAACACCAACGTCCATAACCAATGTTACGAACGTCAAATGATTCTTTTAAAGCATTCTTTACAAAGTGAAAGCTTTCTAACTTTCTTAAAGTTTCTAATGCGTCGATGCAACATCCAATTTAAACATCAATTTAACTCATGTTACAAAGTAGAATGTTGCTTACAAAAGAACCAAAACAATGAACTTATTGATAGAAATCATTTGTTACGTTCTGCATTGAAAGGATTAAATAATTTATTTACCTACATCCTTAATTGAAATATATTTGACCATAATCAAATAATATATTTAATTTTATAAAAATACAAAGCGAAAAGTAGGCACTAGCATCTAAATACGATTAATCAAGCACTTTATTCAATCTTCTTTTATTTGAGAACAAGCTGAAGAGTGAATCGTTGCTTCTCAAATGAACAGTGAGTACAATAGATAGGCTAGTTAGCAGGGTTTGAATTAGATCTTTATTTGGAAGATACATAGGTATTGATAGGATATTCGAACATAACTGTAGATGGAGGTGATTAAACACAAATGTACAAACGAAATACAATACGGTACTCCTTTATCACGTGTTTGGCGGTGAGCGTGGCTTTTTTTGTCAGTGGCGTAGTATTCAAACACGCCTTGTCTGGCTCTAGTCAGAAATTGTACACTCAACTTACATGCTAAAGCTCCGCACTATCGCTTCTTTTCTTTTAAAAATAATCATATATATTTTGCGATAAAAAAAATCAGGTAATGTTGCTTCATAAACTTGACATTGCACTGCAATCTCTTTTACTTGACCAACTGCGTGAGCGACCGTGAAGAATTTTGAAATCACACAGAAAAACAGAAGAGGGAGCGACAATTCATAGCAAACAAAACGTTTTTTTCATAAATAACGCTTTTAGAGATTTTTGCGTAATACACAAACTTTTCGTTCCTTTTGACTACTAAATCTCGATAACTTTTTAACTCCCTAAACGCTTCGCAAATTCATAGACCAAAGATGGAATATGAAGTTAAGAAGATATATAGCGTTAGAAGGCATTGCTCACTGTATCCTCTTTTTTCTGACATCTTAAAAAATTCTCTAGAACGATACGCCGCAAGACAAAGAGATGGTCGTGCAGATCATCTATTCGTGTAATCGTTTTAATGTTATTCTTTAAATACATCCTTGTGTCTTTGTGTGAAATGCTTTGTTGTGGGTTCTCATTTTTTTTTGTATTTTTTTTATAATAAAATTATATTTCTAATCTTTGTTGATCAGCTGTTGTTGCCCTGTGAAAACTGCCTTCTGTCACAACACAATAATACTTGCATGGTGGGTTCACACTTCTGAATTTGGTTGATCTCTTCTTGTATCACAATGCATAATCATTTCGTTAATATTAATAGGATCTTTTCCCTGACAATCGCAGATACCAAATTCAAATGCAAAATTTCGATTATTCAATGCCTTATTTAAGAAATATCCTAAGCCGCAGGAAAGTATAGCAAATGTGTCTTTC
Source organism: Hylaeus anthracinus (assembly GCF_026225885.1). Taxonomy (NCBI): domain Eukaryota; kingdom Metazoa; phylum Arthropoda; class Insecta; order Hymenoptera; family Colletidae; genus Hylaeus; species Hylaeus anthracinus. The sequence goes on from NW_026534337.1 coordinate 16,926,691, forward strand.
TTTTCGTATTAATTTGTTCTCATCTTTCGCATCGGAACGATTAAATGCAACGTTTTTAGGTGAAAAATCACGCAATATCACCATTTTCATTTTTTCTTTGTTCAATGTAACGCACATAAAGACACAATTAATAGTCGTTTACGTTCTTTCGTATATTTGACAAAACTATCGGTTAACAATCTTAAACGTTAAAGTTGCTACTTATATATTAAAACACGTATACGACTTACGAGCAATATTTACTTTGCTCAAGCTTTACTCGTGCTGAAAATACGACTTAGGTTCTTTCATAAATAGACCATTGAATTATGATCTTACAGCATTATTATAATGTTTCATTGTGCATTGCTCTATCGCATCTTTATTACTGTTGCGTGTGAGGTTTACCACGAGTTGCATAACTCCCGCGGTTTCCTCCCCTTTGGCCACGAAACTGTCCTCGGCCACCTCGGGGGCCTCCGCCTCTCAGTAAACCACCACCCCTCTTATAGCCGGAGTTGTAACCACTGTTTCCGTCGTTATTTCCCCAAGAACGTTGTTGATAGCCATTTTGATAATTACTGTCATTACGATAATATGTCCCTGAAAAAAAAAATTATTTAATTCAACTATATAATATATGGAATCTTGAAAAGATTAGTAATATATGTTTTTATATTTTTCACCTTGCCCGCCACGTCCATTTTGTTGATAACCACCGCCCCTACCCCTTCCATTGTATCCATTGGAACCGCTTCTTCTCCCACCTCTACCCCTGTATCCACTACGTTGTTGATCGCCCCAAGCCTGTTGAGTCGGTTGTGAATCTTGAGTAGATGGCTGCGATGGTTCCGGTTGATTCCAGTCGTTGGATTCGGTCATCTTACACCAATCCACAGTTTCATTTGGTTGTTCCAATTCTGGTTCAGGTGGCGCCGTTTCTTCTTGAATTTCTTCAGCTTTTTCCTAAAGAACATTTCAACATTAGTCATTATAATACATACAGGAATAATATATATATACCGATTTAATTAAATTTACCTCTGCAGGTTGCTGCTGATTCTCTTGTTGATGTTCAAAATTCTGCGTCTGTGGCGAAGGAGTTTGTTGTGGTTGCTGTTGAAAGTTTGCAGGATGCTGTGGACTATATTGTATATTTGGTTGTTGATGAGAGGGTGGCATTGGAATAGGCGGAGGTGGATTAGGATTAGCGAATCCGGGAATGTGGGACATATCCTGTGGTGGTTGATGTTGATATATCACCTGTTGTGCTACTACTGGTGCATTTGCAAAGTTTTGATTTGTAAATGTTTGCGAGGGAATAGGTGCATTTACAGCAGCAGGAATGTGTGAAACAATGGGTGCCTGTGATGCGACATCGGGTGAATCGAGCTCAGATTCTTGCAGAAAAAAGAAATTCGGTGTACCTATAACATCGTTAATTCTAGGAGCCTGTGGTGGCTGTGGCTGAGTTTGAGATTGCTGTGTTTGTTGTGGCTGTGGTTGAGGAACGAATCCTGTAGCGTTTGTGTAGTAAGATGTTTCGACTGGTGCAGCTGGATGCGGTGGAATGGGTTGCGCCACTACGGGAATAGGACCCGAAACCGCAGTAGTGCCAGAAACAACAGGAATAGGAGTAACTTGTACTGGAAAATTAGGAATAGGAATCATAGACTCGGGTGGAATGTGTCTGTCGCTACTATTGTATTCTTCATTGACTTGTTCTTGTATAGGAGTTGCGGATACTTGTGTCTCTGTGACTACTTCTGTAACCTGATAAGAAAAATATAATAAATTTTTTGTATAATATTTTGTTTTTTTTCCGTATTTAAATATACAATATTGCAACTTACTTCCTCTGTTGCAGCTTCAGTTTCATGAACTTGATCAAAGTAGCCACACTGGTTAATGGAAGAGATAATTTCTTTTAATTTATTGTAAGTTGTACCAACAACTTCTCTCTGTTTTCCTTCGATAATGGCCACATAATGTTCTGCTATTTTTTGTACTTGCTGGAGAAATGTTGGTTCTCCTTCATCTCGATTATGCTTCATCATAACTTCATTATATAGACTATCCAAGTACTTTAATTCCTCTTCTGATAATTTCACAGCACCATTTTTTCCAGCAAGGAAATCTTCTCTAACACACTCTGATCCCATATTCATGAGAGCATCCTGAATAAGAAGAACCTCCCTCACCTATATCAACAACATGCATGCACAATATATCAGAGATACATCCTATATTATGTCCAGATTATAAGAATAGACTCTTAAATTTACTTTTGCAATATCCTGTTGCATTCTCTCAATAGCTTCCTTTCTCGCCAATTTTTTCTGTTGCTTGACCGCATCGTGTGCAATCCCAACAATTTGTTTGTATAATTCCCGTGTAATGTCCAATGTTTGTAAAACTTCGTCATACTTAGCCACCGCTGTTTTTTGATCTGCATTTAGTTCCCTACCATTTTTCTGCAGATCCCTGTAGGACTCTAATTTCACCTAAATATAACATACATCATTAATATTACAAATGCATTTCCTGTACATTAAAAGATATAATACAAATGTATATAATTCATATAAATGTACATGTACTTTCATCCATTTATGTACTGCGAAATAAAATATTAAAATTACAGAAGAGGTGGCTTTATTACCACATTTTCAATAAACTTTATGTACATGAATGGGTATTTAATGATTTCTACGAGAAAGTAATACACTACACGATCTTTTAACGGATTTTCGAAAACAGTGCTCACGGAAATTCTAAATAGAGGCCAGACGAAGAACTATCTACCAATGAATGATAATAGTACTCGAATGTGCGTACTTTTTAATTAGATCGTTAACGTCCTAAAAAGCAAGACGTACTATTACACAATTTCATTTGCCGGTAACGGCTCGAAAGCGTGTCACGTAAAGTTTTGTGCACATCTTTGGAAGATACCGCCATGACACGAGGTTCACAATAGGAAATTTCGGCATTTGAACGTTCGAAGAATTGTAACGTCGCTATAAATCAATTTCGGTAAAAGGAATCCAATAAGAAAGTATCACGATGAGGGTTAGTTGATTTTAGTATAATCATTAGATACGTACGAATTCTCAAGCGTGAGCACATGGCGTATCCAATCATGGCGGATCACACCGTGAAAGCCATCCAACTGACAGATAGTTTTCTCAGCCTTATTTGCGTACGTATCATTCGAATACTCACCTTACGCTTTTCGAGATTCCGTATCTTATGTTCGACAACGATGATCGCTTGGCGTATGGGATCTACGGTCTCCGTAGAGGCCTGTTTCTCTAGTTTAGGGTTGGCAGAAGGCATCCTTCACGGGCAACAAACGCGAACTGGAAATCAGAATAGAACGGTGCCGCGGGGTACAGGGAGCAGGGAGGTGATCGCGGTTAAAGCGCATGCTCATTACGGTGTTGTGCCTAACCTCTACATCAGTGCCGTAACAATGTACATTCAGAACATTTTTTCTTCATATACAAATTACAAATCGAGACAATCACAAATCTTTACGTTATTAACATCGTATCTGTATTAAAAAATAAAAAAAACTCATATTATCGTATCATACAAATTCCAAGAATTCAAACTCTATTTTTCAGTCTTTCTTTTGTTAGAAATGAAGCAATTTTGTTTCCTTGTTACATCTTAAGCTAACGCACACTTTGTCATATTTACGAAGGACTTATAATTCCTATACATGTTAAAATAACATCGAAACAGATAAAACAGTAATATTAAAGGAGTTTCATAAAATTTTCAATTTTATTGAAAAAGATTCATAAAAACATAAATTACGAGTAATATTCGACTATAATATGTATATTTCTATCGTATCTTTTTTTTTTAAATCGTAATCATAAAAATACTGTAACTTCTTCGTGCGGGTAAAAAACTTTATACTCAATCTCTATTATGTTCAAGAAAGCAATAAGGAGTTTATGATTAAACAAATAAATGTACGCTTTTCTGTTTTCAAAGTAAATACAATATAACAATAATATTAATTTCTAGAATTATGATATTAACGATTTTATTGTAAGCTAGTGCTATATATAATACTTCAACTCGTAACTTTTCGACGCATTTACTATTTCAAATTAAAACAAATGACTGATAAAGTGATAACGGACTTCCGATTAAAATGGAATCGAAGATCACAATTTAATTAAAAGATTCGGAAGATGAATTGATATATGTATAAAAGCACCAACTCTTTATCGATATGAAATATTGCATGGCACATATACTAAAAAAAATCTTTTGTAACTGCATACTTTCCTTTATTGTTACTGCGTCAGTATCCAAATGCCCGCATTTTTAGGTTTCAAGTTAATAGTTTCCTCCAATAATTTATTATACAATTCGGGTAAATCCGACAATAATCACTAATACAATAATTTCAATTCATTATAGGCTATGAAAGATGTCTAAAGCCCTATGGCTTTGTTGTAGCAGTCACCTGTCCTTATTATTATATTTTTACAATTTACAAATATAATTTGATATATCGTCTTCGAAAAATACATTCGCGCCACACACGCATATCACCACTCTCGTCTTTAGAGAATATCTTTTTTTCTTAACAAATCTAAAAACAGATCAAAAACTTAAACGATTTACGACTTAAACAATGATAATAATAATCGTAATGAAGATGATAATAATTATTTTAATATAATAATATTAATATGATTTGAAGTATAGTATATAATGTACAATGATTGTTAGTGAAAATTATTCTATCATTAGGTATTTATTACCTACTGAAAAGAAAGCATTCGTAAAAATGTTCGTAGCGAGATAAAATTCTTTTTAAACTTACATCATTTCAATATTGCGATTACCGAGTAGAATGAAAATGTATTAAAATATAATAAACAACCTTTAGGTTCTGATGTGTGTTCAAATAGTCCAACAAATAGTTAAAATTATAAGTTTGGACGATAAAATTAAAAATATCAGAATCAACGAAGTTATCAGTATTTGTATGAAAATACATTTCTTAATGCGACATCCACTCATACTTCATAATTTTTTGTTTAAAATAAATGATTTAAAATTACGTTAATACGTTATTTATATTTTGTAAAATGCGAATGCAGGATTTGCATGTTAAGAATTATTTTAAGATGGAAGAATTCAAAAATTAGTTAACAGTTTGAATTGAAAAGGTACTGCAATGGAAGAAATAATGCATGTAGTTAAAATTATATGTTGAGTCACGAACGAAAGGTTGTACAGAAGGAAATATTCCTAATCTTATTAAAAGTACCTTTATGTACAAATGTTCTACAAGATGTCTAAAGTGTTTTTTTTTTTTTAACAATAAAAGAATGCATATTTTCAAAATATTGCATTTACTATAAATCATTTCGTTAAAAGAATAAAATCTTAAATTCATCACTGGATATCTTGAACGTATTTTATACGCATCAATTTCATGGTTGTATGACTTGCTTATATACAAAGTAACATGAAGATAAATACCGTTTACATTGGTTAAATCATTAAAAAAACGTTAAAGGTAAGTTATTTCGTAAAAAAATGCACAATAATTCAAAAATTACAATTAGAGGAACGAACAGTATAACAGTTTTTTGCTTTTTACAGAGGATAGACCTTCGTGGTTGCAAAGAGTGATGTATCTAAATATGTTACAGAAGGTCACGGCGTTCTATACACCATATCACTTTGTATGTTTTACCCTAAAATCATTTGTCTTTCGTATTTTTTGTCAGATCTTAACACTTCAGACCTTGATATTACATAAGATTATCACGATACAAATGCTAAAACTAAATGTCTATATTCACACAAATATCCGTATATCTCTATTATTATGCTATTACAATGGCAAAGTTTGGGCTCATGTCTAATTCTTATGCGGGGATGAATATTTTACATATGTCTGTTATGTATTTTACATATAGCGTTTATGCGCGATCTTTTTTCTTACTTACCCCGCTGTATACTATTCCTTATCACTATCACTGTAACTATAACCATAGTTTCTTGATTACACATTAATATTTAATTTCACCATTCGTCACAGCGTGTAGTATTAACTTGAATTAAATATTTACCATCCTCAAAATACAATATTTAATTGTTTGGTCTCGAGACTGGTGTTAAGTTTACACCCATAAAATCGATTTATCACTAAACTCGATCTCGTGGCATTTAGAGTTAAACAGAACCAATGATTATCATAGCACCACTAAGATGGTATACTGCTCATTTGCACATTGCAAGACACTGTTTCGGAATTGTCTTCAGTTTTTTGTGTAGGCACCTGTGAATCGGAAATTTTAGCAGTAATTTCAGTTTTTTGCGTTAGTGAAACATTTTCAGCCATTCCTCCCACATTATACACTGAAGAGGATGAAGTAGATTTTGAACACGACTTTGCTTTTACTTGTTGTTCCAAATTATCTATTTCTGCCCAGATCGCTCTAACTTCTTTAAATAGCTAAAAAAAAATGTTATATTTTCCATTATTTATTTTCATTGTAAATGCTTACCAGCATGGATAATTCAAAGAATGTATGTATTACTTACCTGGTTTAACCACGGTTCGTCCGCTAATAATTCATTTAATATAATCGTAGTATCTTTATTAGGATCTGCTACTCTTTTATCAGCTACTCTTCTTGCACACTCCAAAAACATCAAATATTTCTGATGAGCCACTTTATTGAACAGAGCTACCTTTGCTTGACATACTCGGCATAATAAAAAATCCTAAAAATCAAATGGTAAATTCGATCATAGAAATACTCAGTAAAATAATAGTAATAAAAATAGTACCTTTTCTTGAGGTATTCTTGGGTCAGGCGGAGAACCTTCCAACGTAGTCGCATTATATGGTTGACCATATAATAAAACCCTTGCATGAATTTTCGACTGCTGGCAACCAGCACACGATTTTCCTTTGTACTCTATGGATGGTAAATCCTTGAGAACATTGAGACATGGCCAGGTTGATATTGCATTTATAACGTTTGTTCGCCATTTCGTTGTCGACAGAAGACGACGTTTTCTCTCTTCCGTTACTTCATCGACAGTTTTGACGTTTGATAGAAAATAATCATCTATGTAGAACAAGGAAGAAAGATACTTTGTTAGTGAAAATTATGTAAAAAATATTATATCCCTTGTTTACGTAAAAGTAAATGGTAATCGTACCTTGTTCTTGAAATATTTCCGTAAGGAAATTAGAATCCAAAGCTTGAGAAATCAATGTTTGTATATATACTTCAAAATTATCTTGATATTTTTCAGTTTCCTTCATGGATTTATCGATACTTTCGCTAAAATGCCGAAAAAGGAACGTGAATCTTCTTAAATATACCTAATTAAATGATTTTAAAATAAAATCTACCTATCATCAACGATCATTTCATTTCTCAAAAATTCTACCACAGTTTCTGTCTTGCCTTGCTGCCAAAACTTCACCGGAACTTGTTGATATATGTGGCGGTTTTGCGGTGCCCAACCCGAATACTATAAAAGTAATCATGTATGAATGTGAAAACTCGATGAAAAATGATCTATTTCTTACCGTGGATATGTTTCTGTATAAGGTCTTCCCATTGGATTTAAATGGCTCATATTTTTGGAGTAACGTTTTGCCATCTATTCTCCACAGCGGAGGATATTCTTCGTTTAAATCTGCCTTAATTACAACAAATTCTCCAGACTGCAAAAAATGTCCAAGCTTGAAATTATATTAAGAATAAATTCCTTTGGAAATGAACAATTATTAAAGAAAAAGGTATGTAATTTTAATTTTTTATTATTTATTTTTTTATTATTATTATTTAATTAAATTACTTTAATATATTCGTAAGAAAAATTTACCGCATCTTCTGAAATATCCACAATGCGCTGCATGCAACATATGAATATACATTTTTATGTACATATACGTATCAATAGAAATTACTATACTAAAATACATACCTTAAATGGTGAAATATCGATATCTTCATCGCTAACTGACGCTATAAGTTTTTCATCTATCTTACAAGACACCTTTCCCGCGACACTTCCAGTTTTCGAATGTGCTTCGTGCTTCCTCCTGCTCGACTTCTTCGAAACATCAGCAAGAGGGTAGTCATCTTCATCTAAGACTTTCCTGCTCTTTTTGCTTATAACAGGTCTCGTGCGTTTTTTCTTCTTTTCTTCTTCATCTCCAACCAATTTTACAGCAGGCGTCCAAGCAGGATCGGAATCAGAATCACCCTGTTCTTCATCATTATCGAAGTAATCTATACCCTGTTGCCGATCTAAAAACTGTTTTACCGAAGTTTTTTCTTTCGCTTTTCTCCGAGATGTTTCTCGTCTCGGAGGTAAGAGTAGAGGATCCACTGTTAACAAAAATATTCAATTAAGACATATAACACTTCATCGTAATATACGAAAAAGTAATAGTACGTGTATTACCTTCTTCATGCTTTTTCGACGCTTTTCCAGACGACGAAATTGTCGTTGCTTCTGTTTTTGCTGCTCTTCTTTTTCTCTCTGTTGGCCCTCCAGGTTTAGCTGTTTTTCCCTTCTTAGATTTTCCTTCGGGTTTTATAGTCACTATCTCTGTTGTATTAGATGAACTTGTGTTTGTTACTTTTTTGTCAGGTTTTTTAGGAGGAAACAGAAAATCATCATCGCTAGTAAAACCATCGTCGCTTGAATCAAAATTATCTTTCTTCCTCTCTTTTGGTAATGGAAAATATCGGGGATCGTTTGCGTAATCAATTGCCGGTGTTTCTTTAGGTGGTGGTGGCTTTTCTGTTTTTACTGTTTCCCCATTTGTAGAACTTCCAACTGGTTTATTAGGTTCGACAGGAATATAAGGTTTCGACCTATTCCAAGTTGCTTTTCTTCCACCGCGAACTGCAGGTGGAGGCGAGGGTTCCCTCTCACCTTGTAAGAATTTTAAATAACTTGTCATGAATCCTGAGTTAGGATCTTTACTGGACCGTTTGAAGTCTTTGTTTATTACGCTCACAGTTTGAATAGGTTGCTGATTTTGCTGTAGAAAACCTAATTCTTCTTCAATATTAGGAACAATTACTTTAGGCTGATCGTCTCTGACTTCTTGACTATAATTAACATTTTGATTTACTGTATTTTCACCGAAACCAATAGGCGTAATTTCAATGGAAGACTGAAATTCATGTGGGTGGTGATGGCTTGGAGGGATGTGAAAAGCGGGAAAGTATGGTATAGGGGGTGGAGCATGGTGATGAGGAACCATCAGAGACTGGTGTTGATGCGCTGGTGTACCAACGAAATTACTTGAATGATGTAAAGTTGATTGCGAACTGAAAGCCCCAGACGTACCAGGAAACATTTTTGTAGGTGGTGGAGGTAGATTCCATCTTTCAAAATCAAAGTAGCCATTTTGTTGTTGTTGATTTGTATTATGATGCGCGGGTGGTGGTATTCTACTTAAATATTCCGTTACTGTTGCTGTTCCGCTTATCTCATTCAAAGAGCTGTGTCCAGCCTTTTCTAAACTCTTCCTTTTTTTATTGGCAGTATCTACTTTGCGACGTTCTTCTACTTGTTTCTGTTGTTCGGTTGGAGTGACAGAAACAGTAGTTTGTTGTTGTACTTGACAAGAACCTTGTTGTAGCGTCTGCAAATTCTTTACTATACTCATAGGATCTCCTCTACAGCTACTCAAGTCTTGCAGAGTTACCTGATTAGATTCAAAATACGTCTGTTGTCTATCCGCAACATTTATTACTCGTTGTACTTGTTGTTGAACTGGCAGAGTCTGAGGATTTATTTCAGCGTTTCCACCAGTATATAAAGCAACGGAAAATTTTCTATTATTGTTCGATTGCCGATTATCGTTCTCCCAGCAGACTTGTTTTGGTGTTTGCGAGAAGTCTTGTTGTCTATCGTAATTTTTACTATCCGTATTGTACGTTGTTTTATTTTCAGTAGCACCTAAAGCTCTTGTAATAACTGACGAATATACAACTTGGCCTTGCGATGCGGGTCGCGGCACGGTAACGTCTAGCGGTGAAGGAGGTGTAACTTGCTGTTGTACATTTCCTTTATACGGTGGTCCACTTGTACATTGATTTCCATTATTTTCTGCGTGTTGCTGTAACGGCGAAGGAGACGATATCGTAGCCATTGGACTGTTATACATGGGATAAGCAGGACTTGGGACATGTCCTAATGGACTTGCTTGCGAATGCGCTTGCAACGGACTCGGTCTTCGTGGTACAACAACATTACAATCAGGTCCATTTTGAGAGGAATTATTGGACGAGTAAACAGAATCGGTAGAAGTTGCAGACTTCGATCTGCCTGGATGATGATATTCCGAATCAGATCCTGCTAAGTAATGCCTATACGACGTCTGTTGTTGCTGCTGTTGTTGCTGTTGACTTAAAACATGAAATTGTTGCTGTTGCGATTGCTGAGGATGGGTCTGCAAGTTATTGTTCGACGGAGTTCTTTGATTACCGAGTTTTCCACCAGTATTTGTACAATTTGTACTATTTCCAGCTGTGTAATTTAAACTTCGCGAGTCCATAATAGAAAAACTGATAGGGGACGATTGCGTATTATCTTGAGATGTTTGTTCATTTCGCCTATGTTCGCTGTGTGCACTTAATTCTGGATATATCTTTGTCTGTGCTTTCGTTTGAATGCTTTGTTGAGACGTAGAAGTTGCTTTATTCGGCGGCGAAGCGAAATTACTATTTCGCGTCGATTGTTTATCTTGAACTTGCGAAGACACAGATCTGACAGAGGTATTTAAAAATATAGTCGTCGATGCAACTGATCTAGCAGGTGGTTGAGGAATTCTATACTCTTTGCCAGCTGTATTATTCGGAGTTGAAACAATGCACGATTGTTGATGCTGAAGGGAAGGCTGTACTTTCCCATTCGAAGTTTGATTTCCATTACCAGCAGAATAATTATTCGTTAATGTTTCGGAACTAAAGGTAGTAGGTACTTGTTGAAAAAATGTTTGATTGTTATTTGCTTGCGACGTGGAAACCGCCGATTTGATGTTTACCGTTGGCGACTGAGGCCTAACGCTTACTGCTTTTTTACTATCTGGGTAACTCGACGATTTAAATTCAGCAGCGGAAACAGATGATGTAGACAGCTGAGAATTGATATTATTTATAGTTTGAGTTGTAGCAAAATGGGAATTAAATGTATTTTCGTAAATTCCACTAGTTGCTTTAGTGGTAGATGGTCCTGGAGACGATGGAACCACGCTTTCGTGCGGTAAAATACCAAATGGGCTCGGTAACTGTGCATTATTCTGATGCGTCCAAGCCAACGTAGATGTGGGTGACGTAGCTGCACCTTGATGTTCGAAAAATGTTGGTTGATGCGCCGAACTATAATTCTCCCTTAGCGCTGGGATATCAGGCTCTGTTGTGGTATTCTGTTTTCCTACCGACACTACTTGTGCTTGAGCAAGAGCTTGCCTATGTTGCGTAACATAATGCGCTTGTTTAGGATTAGGATGATGAAACAAAGGTGAGAAGACATCGTATCCCACAGGGGGTGGAGACAAAAACCCCCCTGGGTTAAACGGTGATGGTTGACCCGCCAGAGTTGCTGTTGTATGGGCTGCTTGCAAAAGTAACTGCGACGTTGTCGATGGAACTACTTGTGTAGCAGCCGTTGCTAAGTGATGAGATACAAAGTCACTGCTTGTGCTAGAAGTCGTCGATTGAAATGTGTTGGTTGCACTACCTGTGGTAAGACGATTATACGATGTATACCATGGACCAACGGGGTCCATTACCCAAGCTTGGCACGGTAGTGCCTAGCCTGCTTGGTCCACGTATAGCAGGCTTTCGTGCGTATGAATGTTACACATATACTTTGTGATATTCATAACATAACTTCTTGTCAAAACTTTTGTACGTCCATTTTTTGTGTATTTGTAAAAAACTATACTGAAAACTCTTTCACTGTATACATAGTCTTTGAACTTTCATCCAATAATTAGGGCTGACAATATGATACAATGGCTCCTCCATCCTATTCTGGAAAAATAGATATTTTCATGTATAATTCAGGAACGAACATTGCAAAAATAATGAAACAAACAGCAGAAATAAAAATGCTCAATTGTGATTAATGTATAAATATTTATCTTGTGAATTTAGAAAGCCAATAAAATACCATTATCGATTAAGAATAATTCTTTAACTCACAGAAGATAATTATTTACAAGACGAATTAAAAAAGTAACTAAACGAAAATGTTATGAAATAATATACAGTACATATATATAGGGCCGTTTAGATGTCATTTACCGAGCAGAATGTCAAAGTGTGTATGACAACAATACATATTGTCAAGGGTCTCATTACAAGTTTCGTTTCTTTATTTATATCGCAATTGACATAATTAAATCATAAATTGATAAAACCAAATCACCGTGAACAGCACAAAAGTTTACAAATAACAAAGACTCACGTTTTTCGTAAAATCTTTAATGCACCACAACAACACAATGTGTGCTACCAAGAGCAGCAATGGAACCAGCGTTCTTCGATGTATTGCACGAGTTGGACCGTTCGAAAATTGTAGAAACAGCAGTTTATATAAAAAGAAACTAATAACAGATGTGCGCCGTTTTTTAAGAAACGAATAAAACCCAGTGTAACGTCTTTTCATGTCCTAATGTAAGGGGGTCCTCAGACGTTTCGTAGGTGCATAATCGGTCTTTAGTAGAGGCAACGAGATCGCCACGCTTATTACCAACAACAAATGCTGAAGCAATGATTTCACCTTCAGCATTAAACAGCCATATGTTTGGACACCGATTACATTTGCCGGTGTACAACAAGATACAACGTCTCGCCGAATAACACAATAAATATGGCTACACAAACTTCGCCAGCGCACGACACACGATCGGCTGGCACCGTGATTACGCTCACATGATTCGATCATCTAAAGAAAAGTGTACATTCCGGGTACACCCTAGACCCGGTACTCACGCACACAACGCGGCGAGTTAACGTCGTACGGGCTCATTTATCGCGGGGAATCAAACAATGTTCACCCACAGTACCCATTATAGGCCGCCATTTTGAATCGAATCAACAATAGACCGCGCCATCTACCGATCGCGAAATAGAGAAAGGAATCAACAGGCGGGATTTTTCAAGAAAATCAGGAGCAAGCATTTTTATCCTCGATCAACGACACCCCTACTTTTCTACAACAATATTCAGTAGTATCCTACAGACAAAAAAAGACATATATTATAAGTTATTTGTTTATAATACGCGAAGCTAAGTTTCTGCTCTATCTGAAACACTTAGTTGGTATAAATTTGAACACAACGAAATTAAAACTTTTAAATTAATACATCTACAAGATACAATTTATGTTACAAAAGAATAAAATAAGATTGAATTAGAATCAATTTTAAAAACGTTATTATATTTCTTATCGATACAAAGAAAATCGATCATAATTTATTAGGATATTAATTAAATACTGGTATTCACAATAATAACATTTATTATAATGATAATGTAAGAATATATTTATAATCGTTATCATAATAATAACCATAGCGTAACTCGCGACTATGATTCGTTTCGTTACTGATTGAAATAGGTATCACCCATCTTAATAACTGCCAAATTATTGCTACTATAGGAAAAGTGAGCAGGCAGTTAATGAAATCTCATGTTGCAAATTTGCCTTACTCAATATTATTAAAAAAAAAATAGGATTCAACAATTAAGACACTTAGTTGAGTATATCGCAGATATCTTGAAAAGTATACTGATGCCACTGTGTCGGAAAGATTTATGCAATTTTCGAATAACGAAATTCGTGACTTTCGTTTTACGCACGAATTGCATTACATACATTACTCGTTTACGTGTTACATAAAATATATTCTCGATTTTTGATTACGCTGTTACGAGCGAAAGATCGTATAGTAATTCTAATTCTATTGCTATACGTACAAAATATTTTTTTAATTAAAATAAAAAAAGCGAAGTAATGCAAAGCGGTGAAATCTATTGATAAGTTTAGTGGTACAGTGACGGTATCACAGCTACTTTGATATCATACAATATTTAAATGTTTTTGTACACACATTTGTCTAAGTGGTTGCATTTACAAATCCTAAACGTCCCACACGCATAGTTCTTTTTCTTACTTTTTTTTTTTTTTAGAAAACTTATAAATATCAGCTTTATTCCACGTATGAGTTTTCTTTATATTTATGAATTTAAATCCTTCAAATTTTGTTAAAATATTAACATGATATAATCGATAATTCGACACAAAATAAGCAACATGATACATAATGCTCTACAAAAAGTAAATAAATAATCTACATACTAAATTACGAAAATATTAATGAAGTATTTCTTGCGAATGAATCGAAGTAACACACTAATGAAAATTTTTAAACAATAATAAACATGATTATGTAAGAATAAATAAACAATATGTGGCAGCACAGGATGCATGACACGATTCAGCTTTGGTTTCTGTGAAATACACCCTTATTAATCCCTAATTACGGTAACATTACAAAATGCAATATATATAAGATGGCCAATATTGCTCTGTTTTATTCACGTTGCGATTTTATTTGTACGACATATGATTCAACGGCTACCTCATTTGCATTTTACGTTGTTGCCATACTGCGAACTTCCTATATGCTGTGTTCAGTAATTGATTTAAATGACTCGTCAGATGTTGACTAACAGCAGAAAAGTCTCGTTGAACACGATCCTAAAAGAACGAAAGCTTTAGATATTACTAAATAAACGTAGAATTTACAAAATTAGAACGTACTTCAAAGGGTTTAAGTTTAGCAGAATGAAATCTATGTAAGGCTTCATGCATTCTAATTGCTTTTTCTTCGAGTTGCGGAGTGGTAGGTGGAAAACTGCGCCAAAAGTGCCTTAGAAGTTCACACATACACACATAAACATTACGTAACTCTTTTTCTAAATCCTTTGGTATTAATTCTACAATTAAAAAAATCCAATGTATTACATATATCTCAGATATTTGTTTTATATTTTAATCAGTCTTATGACTTTAATAAAATATACTTACGACCAAGACTTTCTTCTCTAAAACCTTTCATTAAAGAGCCACCTGGAGTTAATTCTCCTAAAGCCGAAACCGCTGCAGCTGGACTAACTAATGATGTTGCCAACTGTCTCGGTATACTGTTTCCTGTCAGCCAACTATTTGCTTCTTTTTTTAATTGATTTAACGTCATAAAAAGCTCTTCAGATGTTGGCTCCGTAGTGCCATACCCAGGTACAGGACCATGTAAATATCTGTCTACATGCGTCAAATTTAACGGTGCACTATTATTTGTGTTTGCGTCGCAGCTGGTATCGAGATCATCGTAAATTAATTTTTCTTGTATTCTAAGCTAAAAGTAGAAAAATATATAAGTTTTATTCGAGAGGTCCCTACTTTTTGCGTAAACATAAGACGTATATTATGAATTTACTTTTTTTGTTTTTGGTTCTTCATCCAACTGAGAGGATGTCGTAATTTTGCTTGGTGATGGAGTTGAACCATTTAATTGTGGTTGTGCAGATTGTTTGGCAGTGCTGGCTTTTAAAACCATAATGCTGTGTTGATTAAATCTTTTGATCATACTTTGATGTACAATATTCCCTGAAACTTTATCGGATTTGCTAGGTCCGTTCCCATAATTCTCATCCAGTGTTTGATCTTCAAAAGAAGTTATGTCCACCAATGGATCATTGATACCCGATTGTATATCTTTCTTCAGTTCTTGATCATCTATTTTGGCACATTCGGTAAAAAGATCCTTGGTCCCTGCATTGATACGATCTCGATGAAAATAGTGTGACTGGAAGAACTTTGTCCAAAAATCGGATTCTGACATTTTATGAGGCACATTTTCTTCGTGTTTTCTTTTTACTGCTGGGTAAGTCTTAAATATACAATCTATTATATCGATAGTTAAATTATACTTCAACCCATTACATCCATCGGTTTGTGGCTTGATGTCAGCCTGGAAATAATATATTCAAATATTAAATTTGTTCGTAATTAGTAACTTATACTCGAATAACAAAGAGCTCTTACCAAAAAAGCACTATTAACACCTATTTCTTGACGTTGACTCTTTTTAGCTTGAGTATATTCTGCAGCATGTTGCGACCAAAATTCTTCAGATGTAATAACTTGTGTAATAACTAGATCTCTGTATAATTGAAGTAGTCCTGGATTTTCCTGGAGCATTCTGATAAATAATGTTTATTGTAATATTTGAATGCAATAGAATCTCATTACATTGTCCAAATCTCACCTATTCTTCTCTTCTAATTCTTTATTTACTTTTCTTTTAAATTTTGGTAGTAGCTGTTGAAGTAATTCTTTTACATCATCACGGTCCTTAATTTGTGCTTCTTGGCCGTTTCTGTTAACAAAGTGAAATGTAGATGATGCACCATCATGCAATACAACTTGCAGTTGTATTTTTGACTTTCCTTCTGGTGATATCTTTTGCACTAAAAAGAAAAATACTATGATGTATACATTAAAGTATAAAGTAACAGTTTATTTCTGTAGATATAATTGTTTCTTTTACTTTACCAATTATAAATATAAATGAAAGTTAAATTATAAACAAAATGATATATACATATCTTGTTTAATACAAATTAACAAAAATGTTTAATAAATGTTTAATAAAAATGTAAAAATATATATGATTAAAATAACATACATTACATAAAAAATATATGTAGTGAATTTATAGCAATATGATTTTTTGTAATATTTCTTTTATTAAACAATGCTTTGGTCATTACACGAATTTTCTTACATTTAATGTCAGCATATTTATGACTGACAGATACAGTATCTCTATTATCAAGCATCCAAGCTATTCGTTCATTCATGACATATAAAGTGCCATCTCCTTTTTTATAACGAACTTGTCCTACTTGCATCAGAACATCTTCCGATGATGTAGTCATGGCGGATATAATGTATTGTACAATTCTTCTATAAATAATAGATACAGTCCTAAAAAAAGTATATCACAAAGTAAGTACAATCTTTACAGCTTTATGTGATTTAATTAATTAAAAGTCATCAAATCAATAACTACTCTATGTAAAAAAAAAAATAAAAATCTAAAAAAAAAAAGGTTTCTTTTCTATGGATCTTTAAACAAACTGAATACTTATTAGATAATTGTACACCAAAAAACTATTTCTGGAAAACTATTAGCACTGTGTCATCAAATGACAAATATTATCAGAAATAATGACTAATATACTTTACCATATTACATCATGTAACAAAAATTTTAACAACTCAACAAGGTATCGAAAAAACTAATTACGATATATTATTATCCATACAAACATTCAACATTAAGCATGATTTCACTCAACGAAAGTTACACATATCAAAAAAATTGTTTTTCCATCAAAATCTATATTCCATTACGAACAAAAAATTCTTGACAATCACCTCGGCGTATTTGTAAAAATGTTCCCAATAAACTATGAGAAAACGTTGAAATCATACAATTTTAAGAAAAGTATATCACTATATAGAAATTATAGTTTGTCACTGTGCGTCCTTGAATGCACAGTGGAATATAATAAATTTTCGAAAAAAGAAACCTTTTATAGCTCGTGATACAAAGTTGAGGAGAAATCTATTAAGTTCGATAAACAATGAAATTCCTAAAGACGAGAAAGAAATCCCAAGTCCACGGTTACGGACTAAACACTGATGCGATATTGCCCGCCGTGATACACTTTTCGATTCATTAATTATGGTTATCGACGGAAAAATCGTTTTTCGTATCGTTCAACGCGCATAACGCGTGTTTTTTAATCGTGGCAGTGGGAATTCTAACGATAATAGGTTCATTTACCGGTGACAAAGTGCGAAAAACCGTGGAACAATGCAGAAGCCCGTCGGGCGGCACGGCCATGTGCAGAAACACACATCGGTGGACGCATCGCGAAGCAAAGACGGCTACGAACGGACCGTCGGTACGAACAGCACCATCGACCTGCTGAGACTACCGCACTCTGTTGTTCGACTCAACTTCCATCCAGTTTCCTGTGGTTAAAGCCTTTCTTTCTTCTGTTTTCCTCCTTCGATCCTACAATTAAACTCTCGATTATATTCTATATTAATATATACAACTCTACGATTTCTACCACAAAACCACGCAGCAAAAAACAATAATATTTCGGACGAAAGTTGTGAATTTGACTATAACAGCGTAACTTATATTTCTACGATACGATACAAGCATGCGTAGTTACAAGGGCGCTGAGACGCGCGAGATTTTAATAGATAATGTGTTAATTTTAATAAGCGAATAATTATAAACACGGAAATTTGATATGTGTCATTACTAAGACTATAAGGAAATATCATTTGAAACATGAAGTAATATATTATTCTGTTTTAAGTTGCAGCTACAAAAATCATGTGACTCTTGAATACAAATTTATTCACGTAGTTGTAAATTACATGATACGTAGTAAGTACAAACATGATCAATTCTAGTTCGTTATTGATTTGAAGTTGCTATGAAATGGTTAGACTTCAGAGAGTAGATTTATGAAATCTAAGAAATCGTTTATCGATAAAAATTTTGTTTCATTAGTAAAAACAGACGATTTGGACGATTACGAAATTTAAATATAATGGAAGGTCTCACTTTCTCTCCAAGATTGATTTTGCTTATTATAATTTCATTATATTTTACACTTATAAATTAAAACTGAATTTGATATTTCAAATATTAACTGTTTGAAAGAGATATAAAAATTTGTACCTTTATCATTTTAATATACGTATTATTTTAAGATACATTTTAGACTAAAATTCTTTTCATTTATAAATAGGATTTAAGTATATTATACAAAAGCAAGAGCAGCATAAAATATGCTTTGGATCTGGATGTCCTCGTGACACATCTAAAAAGGGTATGAGCCCATTTATGAGGTATTATACTTTAGAGGATTATCCAAATGTAGCACCAAATTTATATAATGCCCTACAATCGTTTAAAGCAATTACAAGAAAGGTATAAATATAATTCTAGTCAATGGTACTTTCAAAATATCTTAAAATAAAAACGATATACATTTAAATAATATATTTGTTGTCAGCCTTGTTCTCACAGTATTAGTAAAAAAGGTTACAGTGGTATTGCCAGATATAGCAAACATATTGTATTAAAAAATGATTACCCATCGTCAACAGATTACAATACTTCCTCATTTCCTAAACAAATACCTAAATCAAAGTACCCATTTGATTCCAACAGCAAGAGGCAGACATTTGTTACCAATACAAATCCAGGGTATACAAAAAGATTATTAAAATAGTTAGAATAATTACTTGGATCGAATGAATTAATATTAAACATAATCTAGTCCAGGATTATATGTTAGTGCTAAAAGAGAAGGGATTACATTTGAGCACAGTTTCGGTGGTAGGGTGAAAATGAAACTTGGTGTGGATCTGAAATGTTGCAGTAAAAATACAGATGTTTGCCAAATATGTGGTAAAAGACTAAATGATGACTATTGGCATTTAGAAAATGAAATATTTTTATGTCGACTATGCATGAATACAGAATATGAGAAACAGACGAATTATAAAAAAACGGAATTAAAACTATTTCGTGTAAGATTCTATACATGTTACGATAAATTATAATTACTACATAAATATACATGCATACAAATGTTATACAATATTTTAGAAAATACGAGATTGTTCGATTGTACATCAACACGAAGGAACAACTGCAAAAATATGGTTAATGCATCCTAAAATTGTGGCACAATGGATACAAAGAGAAGCTTACCTTTCCACCTACTTAAAAGGGTAAATACCATTAATTACGATTGGTACTCGAACAAAATTTACTGCATAACGACGTAGCAAAACAAAATTTAATTTCAATATTTATTCTTTTGAATACTTTAATGCAAATACTAAATTTCTTATACTGATTTCACCTGTTCCAATTTCGATCAACATCAATTTCAATTCATACAATTCGTTACAATAAATTTATAGTTGTTTAAATATGATATATACAAACATTATATAAAAAAATAGTGAGATTATGTATTTATATATAATGTACGCGTGTTGTGTGTCTGTGTGTATACAGCAAATACATTAAGTAGTATAATTGCTTAAGTTTAATATCAGTAATAAATTCTATTTGATAATATATATTTTTGCACTGATGTTATTATTACGTATACATGGTAATCAGTCCACACGAAAGGAAAACTACCGATTAATATCAGGTATTACCTTTGTGTTAATATGCGTGTGTGTACGCGTATAAGTGGCAACAGTGATATCCTTTAAAGTTTGTCGTTAGTAAAATTATATTGTGAAAGAATCAATATCACGAAAAAGCAATGTAGACAGTGCTACTTTAAATATTTTTTAAAACTATTATGTTGAACAATTTTTTACGAATAAATCAATATTTCATCTACGACTTTTCGCTACTTTTAGTTCGAACTAGAGCCATGCTTATATAGATTAATAATATATTTAATTGTTTTTTTTTACTCTGTTCATTAAGAATGCCGAGATCACGTCAAGCATAAGGGACCTTTTTTGTCACAATGCCTATATTTTTAAGACTATTACGTATTTTCGTATAAACAAATGTATATAACTCAATAAAATATGTATCAACGACCGTGCAAAGTTTCAAAGAAACATCTGAAATAGTTATCATTTTATAAAATTCTAAAAATGCCCTAATTTTTACATATTCAGGCTAAAATACCTTAATGAAATGTAGTTCCAAATTCACAGAATTTTGTTTTTGTATATACTGCGTGCAATCGGGAAATAATTGCTATTATAGTTAAGTTATATGCTTACGAATATACATCATAATATTAATTATTGACTTAATAATTCCATTGCATATCAATTAGAACTACTCGATGATGAATCTTGCGCTTCATCTTTCTGTTGCCCAGTCAACGGTTTTGTGGCATCTTCTATAGGGTTACCGCCATCGGGAGCTTGCCTCGACAATACAAGAACAGACGTTTGAGAGGAAGTAGGATAATTATTTTCAGTCGTATCTGTGTCGATTGATTTTATCGAAGTTTTTTCAGGCGATATAGTTGCAGTTGATTCTGTACTATTACTCGATAGTAGATCATTGTAACTGGATTTATGGAGAACAGTTAAATCAATCTTATCGTCAATATTTCCCGATACTCCAGATGGTGTCATTCTAAACTGTTCAGCATTTTCTGGAAACGATCCATCGATCTCCATTAAATTCTGCACTTTATTGAGTCTAGTATCTATCGACGTACTAAAAGCTTTAGTATAGCGATTATCTAATTGTTCAATGGCCTCTTCCTCTGGTGATGTATTTGAGTAATGTAAGTCTGGCACTAAATGCTGATATAAAAGTGGACTAAAAATATTATTTAAATCCATATGACGAATGTTCGAGGCTACCAGATAAGTTGTTAATTCGTCACATTTCGATGTATCATTATTTTCCTCGGCAACTAGTTCTTCACGGATTACTGTAGACATTTTGTTAGTGACTTGTGATTGTGCAGATACTTCAGGTGAATTTCTATTAATACATGCATCATCTCCATTAGTGAAACGATTTATTAGTTGGCCTTTGAAAGCTGGGATATTCTGCTGATCTAAATCGTCCGTTTGGGTAGGTACCGTGCATACTCTGAGTTCTTGACTACATTTATTACTACCTTGTGAACTGTTATCTTGTGGTAAATTTTTCGATAAACCTGTAGTATTTTTCCTTATCGGTATAGTTGTAGTCGAACGTGATTGTGGGGGAAATTGTAAAGACAACTTGTCAAGTAAATAATTTATATGAGTTTTTGTTCCTCGTTCTGGATAATCAGCAAAGTTATTATCTAAAGTTTTAATATTTTGCATTAAATGTTCGCTTCGATGTTGTATTTGGCAATTATCATTCGATAAACTTTGTTTACTATAACTCGACATTGTAGAGGCACCAGGTTTAATTTGTTCATAACTAACTGTCGCGTTATGACTAATATAGGGTTCAGACGAGCGTTTTCTAATTTCGTTTCCACTCGACACAATTTGATTTCCGTTCTCTATGATATCTCTATTATGCAATAATTTTTTATCTGACTTAGGTAATTGACATATTTTATTAGTATAATTAGCTGCCGTGGCAGACATCATGCTATCTGCATTTTTATAATCGTTATTTTCATTATCACTATTTGGTTCATTTAAATCAAATTCATTTTCAAAGTCATCTTCGAAAGCTGTATTCGTAACATCGCGTAGTCGCAATTCTAGACGTTTCGTAATTTCATCTAATTCAGTTAATTTTGTCTTCAAGGATAAAGATAAGAATGACATAGACACATCTTCAAGGCCAACATGCGATACAGGATCGGTAAACTGATTTTCACTATGTATTGATTTATCTTCTTCTTGTGCAGATGTTAATATAGCGTAATTGGTATTATTTCTTTCTGTATCATCAGAGTGCATCTCAGAGGTATGTGATGGAAACCAATTTAAGTGCAATGCATTACATGTTGGAATTCGCGTTGTACTTAATGTTGATGTTGGTTTTCCAAACAATGATAAATTATCCAGTGGTGTTATAGATACCTGAAATATATTTAGTAAAATATATACTAATAAATATGACAATAAATATAAATATAATCTAAAGAGTACTTTAATTTGTCCATTGCATTTTCCAGTGAAGTCCATTATATGAAACCATCCAGATACTATAGGAAAACCACTAATTAAGACAGAAAGGTCAATAGCGGAAAATCCAATAACGATATCTCTTTCTAAGTTTATTTGTGTACTAGTGTCTGCATCGAATATACGCCAAATTTTTAAAATCAATCTTTTTTCATCCTAAAAAAAAACATTATGTAATAAAAAGAAATAAATTATTTATGGACTTTTAAAAAATCACATACGTGTAAAAGCAATTCTGTTGGCAGTTTTGCGTCACATTTCCAGTTCCATTTAGGATTGCAACTATGTGGGAAAATATTGGTAATCATGTACGAATTTAAATGTTTTGAAGGATCAGATTTATTGGCCTGAAAAGATACATATGTACTAGGCTCAATGGTTTCGTTAGTTTTTTCTATTTTTGGTAAATGCATTGCACATTCGATCTCTATAACAGCTCGAAACATTGTTTGGTCATGCACCGAATCCGTTGATTTCTTTTCTGTATGAATTGCAATTGGCAAATCAAATGTTGTATTGTCATAACCAATGTTTGGTTGGTGATCTATTCCTTCATTATATTCTGCACCAACACCAACACTTCTATACGTTTCTGTAGGTAAATGAAAATTGTGTCTAGTGCTACTACTATCACTGTCATCGGAACTGTTATTTAAATTCAATCCGTTTATACACATATGTTCTTCTACATCTACGTGCTGTTTTTCATCCAAACTTATTTCAGTTTGCGCTACTTGATCTACGTTTGTTTTGTTAACATTTAAAACTTCTGTTAAACGACCAACTAAAGTATGTAACACTGAATGTTCCGAAGTTGGAGTTTCTTCTTCTGTTTCTATATTAAACTTAAATTCTTTGACAGTCGATATATCTGTCTGGCACTCTTGCGTTTTTGAATTTATAGAGCGCATTTCTCTTTCAGTTTTATCGGTAACATAAAATTGAGCATCGTTTTGCGAAAATGTTTCCATATGTGGTTGCAATTCGTAAGTGGTATATTTTATGGACTGTTGCGCGTTCTGTGGATACTTTACGGATTCAGGAACATTTTCTGAACAATTTATCGTTTGCGATGGGATATTGATATTCCGTAAGCCTCTTGAGATTTCTAACAATGCGATCTGTTCTGCAGTTCCAAGAGCTACTAATGCAAGTAACTGACCACAGGATTGACCAGTGACAGGATCAACAACTGGTACCCATCCATCCACACTGACAACAGGGTACTACAATAGGAAATTATAAAAAATTGTATGAATGAATTAGGGTAGAATTATCTTAATCAGAAGTTATACCTTAGAAAGTAACAAGTGAGGTATTACACGCGGATCTCTGTATGCAACGTACAGTTGGTGTACAGGCAATTTTGCCAATCCTAATAGATTATCTATGTTGTTATTTCTATAATAAACTTCAATGATTATGTAATTGTCTTTAATGCGATCTAGTAATTCGGTGTCATGAATAAGAGGTACTAACTGTAATATAAAAAGCATCTATAAGTATTTAAATATATTTGTATACAAAATACCAACAGAAAGGAAACAAATAAAATACTTACTTGACAGAACCGATAAAATGGATTTTTTGTGTTGTTACAGATTTGACTCCTACTTTTATCCTCCTTCCAAAATGCTCTACATATTAAATACGTATTTAATTCTGGCAAATCTTTTCCTTCAGCTATATGTATTAAACCCTGAAGTAAAACCTGTAAAATAATCATACTTTGAATGAGAATAGCCAATCGATTATAGACCAATAGTCATTGAAAGGTACTACTCATGTAAATTATATTTTTATACCATGTCCTTAACATTATTTTCCTGATCTTTAGCATCAACTTTTTTACTGTCCATATTTTCTGTCTTATGCCATGTTGAATCTTTTGTAGCAAGTAAGTGATTATCAGCAGTAATAAAGTCAACATCTTTTGTTGAAAGGGAGGACATTTGACTACTTGTCTTTGATTGAGCTTCTGTTGCACTTCTACTTCTTTTATTGTTTCTTTCTTGGCTTAACGATCGTTGTATCTCCAGAATAGGAATATTTTCTTTGGAAGACATTATACCATCTAAAAAGGTATAATATATATGTAAAATTTGAATACCAACATTTTTTCTCCATTAAAATGTGCTTACCAATATACTGCTTTCCAAAATGAATAGAATTTGAACCTAATTCCGCAATTACACTTAACTCGCCAACTTTTATTCCTTTATTAAGAATAATCAAACGTTGTGCAATGCTCCAATTTTCGCTTTTTATAATATCATTAATGTGCATAATACCAGTGCCTAATTCGGTTAATGATTTTTTATTAAAATGTTGGATAAATATTTTGTATTTTATAAAATACTCTGTGTATGGTTTTAATTTTGATATTCCATATATACCACCATGGTTAAAATAAATTACTGCAAAAAGTGTGTTTAATTAATACAAATATATGTATATATAATATAAGCATTGCAATAGACAACACTGCAATGAATATACCTTGTTTTGTTTCCATTTTGGAACATATTCTGATAGGTTTACTTTTCTTCACTGATTTTTTTCCTGTTTCCTTATTATGATCAAATGTCATATCATATTGAACAAAATATGTTGCAGATAAGAAGGTATTATCATTATCTAAAAAGAAATGTAATTATTTTATAAGGGAAAATGTATGTACTTTAACTACTCTTTAGATTCAGAAAATGTACATACGTGATAAACAAGAGGATTTAACACGCCTATAACCAGCAGGACTTAATTTAAATGATTCCACAAAAATTCTAATACAATCTACATGATCCAACAATAGAGTTTCTGGAATATAACATGTTACAAGTTAATTTGTACTATCAAATTGTACTTATCTTTTACTTAAATGTTTTACCTTTTGACTTGCTATCAAGTTTTTCTTCTGATATTTCTTCCATTGAAAATTCTTGTTCAACAGATACATTATTTGATATAATTTCCTCCTTATCATTTTTATAGTCTTTAAAACTGTTAGATGCAATATGTATCAAACTTGGAGTTGGAGATGTTGATCTTAAAGTATATAATGCTTTTTGTTCATCAAAAGGAGTCATGTCTTTACCCAAAAAATATTCACATAATTTTACTTCATCTTCAAGTTGTAAACCTTCATTTAATGAATTATCATTAAAAGTAAGAATATCCTCATTATGAGTTTCTCTCAATATTGCTCCCCTGAGCTTTTGTGCCCTTTCAACAACCTGTGCAACAAGTTTATCTGTTACCTCATTATTACATTTTTTCAAAGGTTCTTGAAATTCCATTCTTCTTGACTTCAAAATAGATTTGTAAATTTCACTTTCTTCAAGTTTCAATTTTCTGCATGCACTGTATGTATCATCTACTATGTCTTTTGGACACTTAAAGCTATTAACAGCTGAAAGCTTGATATTATCAACACCTTGTTTATTTTCATAGTTATGTGTTTTCAATTGCATGTTTGGAGATTTTGTAATATGCTCTAATTTCATAGAAACATGTATTTCTCCTATTTTATTTCCAGAATCATTTATCATTGGAACATATTTAAAGCATGGTTTTCCTTCAAAGATCTCTAATAAATCTGCGATTTTAGATATTCCTACAACTATGTTAGTTTCCTCAGAAATAATTGCTAATTCTATACACTCACAATTTTTAACATACTCTTCAAAGAGACTTAGACTGGTACGAATAACATAAATTTCAGTAGTGTCTTGTTCTGATCTTACAATATTTTTTGTAATGTCTGCTGGTCTGAAAAGAAAGTGCGTATTATACATTTAAAAATCCAAATCATGAAAATAATAATATGAAAGAATTACTACTATAACTAAGATATTAAATCTCACATTACTGTTTGTTTTGATAATGTTAAATATACTTTTAAAAAACTTCTGAGAATGTCACAAATATTTTACCTAAATTCAGCACTTTCAGTCTCACCCCACCAAGATGCAAATATTTTAATTTCTCCTGGACTTCTGTTAGACCAAATGACTTCATCAATAACAAGTTTTAAATAACCATGAATTTTGCCTTCGACTAACGGCGGTAGAGATTTGTGAGATTTCATCCCCGTATCCATTTATTTCTTTTAATACAGTCCATTATTAAATTTTTACGTTCCTTTATATCTGTCACTGATTTAGGTTAACATTACAACAAGCACAACAATTAAACGCTACCGGTTCTTAATTGCAATTTAATAATGTAAACGCACAGTAATTGTAAAAACAATGGTTAACACCAGTTAACACTGACACTTTTATTTTGCCCTTTTATCTTTGAACTAATAATTATAAAATCAATGTATAGTTCGTCATCTTCAATCTAATTTCGAGTCACAATTACAAAAACGGCGTATGTGCTGCCACCTTTTTAAAATGTACGTAGCTTTGCTCAAAGAAAATATCTGTGCGGTTTCTCGTAGGTTAGGTGCATTCAAAGTGACGCCATCGATGGAGAAACGCCCAAGTTTGTAGAGAGAATAGTCCCCACTGATTCCATAAGATGAAGACACTAACTAAAGATAGATTATTGATGCATTAATAACAATAATAGTGTTTAAATAATATATTAAATTAGTATATTGTAGTGTTATAAAGCAAAGAATTGTATTAATTATGTACTTATGAAAAATAAGGAATAACTTATTATAAGGTGTCGCTGGCCCCATCTTACGGAAATGGTAGGAACTATTTTCACTACGAACTTGGACGTTTTGCCACCGATGGCGCCACTGGTACCAAGCCCAATATTAATATATTTTATATCTTCACACTTACATAAATAAATGAATAAATAAATATATTAGTATATTTCAATAATTAGCTACTACTAGAGAGCGAACGCTTATTATAAGCTATAGCTTTTCAACCCAACTAACTGTAACCTATATATTTCAATCGAGTTTTTGAGTATCATGAACATCAAAGAATGAACATGACCCAAACGTTTCAAATATGCAAGAAATATATGAGAAATTATAAATTTCTCGATGTAAAAATGATATTAAATTGTCGAAAAATAAACAGATTGTTTTATTCGTCTCAGGATTCTTTACGTGCGAACGAAGGAAAGTCTCGAAACCTTTATCAGCATTTATACTCAAGAATTCTAGCATGTGGTCCTATTACTGTTGCTGATTATATGAAAGAAATTTTAACTCATCCAAGTGCAGGCTACTACATTAATAAAGATGTTTTTGGAGAGAGAGGTGATTTTACAACATCTCCAGAGATCACTCAATTATTTGGCGAAGTATGTTATTATTGTTTTAAGATTTGTAAGTGAATATATATACTTGAGGTCTATCTATATCTTGACTGTATATTTTTTAGATGATAGCAGTATGGATATTATACGAAAAGACGAAAATTTCGAAAGGTCCTTTTCAAATTATAGAATTGGGTCCAGGTAGAGGAACATTAATTAAAGATATACTGCGGGTATGTTTCTAATGTTAGAAAAAAAAATTAATAACTCATTGTATAAGTATCAATTTATCATGTAGGTGTTTAAGCAGTTACACATTCTAAATGACATATCTGTTCATTTGGTGGAGATCAGTCCTGCTCTTTCCTTAATTCAAGCAAAAAATTTATGTAAAACTATTAAGGAACATGACACTAAAACAAACGAATCTGAACAGAATTCTATTACTTATTATAGAGAAGGTGTTACAGAAGATGGTGTGAATATATATTGGTATCATTCTATTATGGATGTACCTAGAAAATTTAGTATATTCCTAGCAAATGAATTCTTTGATGCATTACCAATACATAAATTTCAGGTATATGAATTACAGTTATATTTAATGGAAGATTATTAATATATATATTATGCAAGCGATTTGAACCTTAGAAAACTGACAGAGGATGGAATGAAGTTCTGGTGGATATAATTGAAGGAAGCAGTGAAGAAAAATTTCGTTATGTGCTATCTAATAAACCAAGCCCTGCTACTCTTTATATATCTGTAAGAATAGATATGCATTCCTGCTTTTAAATTAAAGTAATAAACAAAATTAAGTAAATAAACATTTTGTAGGATGATGAGAAAAGGGATCATGTAGAAATCAGTCCACAAAGTTTATTGGTTGTGGATTATATAGCTCAATATTTATCAGAATGCGGTGGATGTGCTTTAATTAGCGACTATGGTCACAATGGCGATAAAACTGATACTTTCCGTGCATTTTCTCAACATAAAATGCATGATCCATTGTCACGTCCGGGAACTGCAGATTTGACGGCAGATGTCGACTTTGCAGCTTTGATGAAAATCGCAATAAAAAACAATTATGTAATAACATTTGGACCCGTGACACAATCAAATTTTTTGAAAAGTCTTGGAATTGATGTAAGATTAAAACTGCTTTTAAAGAATGCTTCAAAAGAACAAAGAGAACGCTTGGAATCTGAATATCGAATGATTATGGATGAAGATAAAATGGGAACACGTTTTAAATTTTTATCATTATTTCCATCTATCTTGAAAAATCATCTTCAGAGACTACCAGTCACGGGATTCAGTAGTAAATAAAAGTAAAAAATAAAAGTAATGTTAATGAAATTATATCTATCTTAACTATCGTAACACGATAACTTTAAAAGTTGTATTTGTATGTACAAATTCATTTATTAAAATTATATTAAGCACAATTCGTAATCCCACAGTCATAATTTTTCCATATTTCTAAAAATTTGAGTACTTTCTGTCGTTGCTGGTCAAAAGTTTCTTTTTTTGGCTTTCGCCATACATCGTGATCTAAGTCTAACATTCCACCAATAACTTCCTGCGATAAATCAAGTAAAATTGCTTTATTAAAAAGTAAGGTTATGTTTTAATAATTTTTTCTAGAAAAAGTTACCTCTGCAAAATTGTTTGGGAACATCTGTTCATCTTCAATAACATGTGCATAACCTTTATCTGTTTCAAATTCCACCATGAAATAAGATAAACCATTGGGAACGGATCGACGAACGTCTTTGTGTTCAAGATCGATAATTTTTTTATTCATCGACCATTCCGTTTCACACTCCAATAAAGCTTTCTATACCAAGAACATTCAATACAAAGATTAATATTATTATAAATTATTTACTACTAATATATTTACCTTGAAATACATTGGTGCTGATTCACCAATTTCTTTTGGTAAAGGAACACATTCTAATTGCATATGTGAAAACTTGTGACGAATTTTATAAATTTCATAAAAGACTGGATATTGGTTTAGGTCTACAAACATCTTGTATAAAGCTCGTTTCAATACCTGCAAATAAGACAATTGTAAAGAAAAAAAATGTATGCTTATAAAAAATATTAAACGTGTCGTGTACCTTCAGCTTTTCCCAAACATTTTCGTCTAATTGTAATTGAGAAGCAACATGCTGTATAGGTGTTATTATACAATGTCCTTCAGTCAAAGAAATATAATTAGGAAGACTCAGACAAATTTCAGAATCCATTGCAACAATCATATGTTTCAACATGTATTTTGAATCAATACACCAACGACAATTATCCAGACTTTTTGATAGCCGTTTGTGTTCCTTGATGGCAAGCGAACGATCTCTCTCATCTTGTTTTGCATCTGATTTAACATGTGTAATTTTTTCTTCAAATATGTCATCCATATCCATATTCTGTAAAGTAGTTTATACATTTATTGGTTGGCATTATCGTTTTAAAATAAATATTTCGTTACACACCTTAGAAGCAAGTTTAACAAATGCTGCATCATCTTCATTTACAGATCTTCCTTTTTCACGTTGGAACTAAACAAAATTGATTATAACATTTGCATCCAGTATTATTAATTACGATTATTTATTTCAGTAGAATACTTACTAATTGTTGCAAAGAATATTTATCGTCATCGAAATAATGCCGCACTCTTTTTCCGGATTCGTGTGTTTGTTGAGGTTTGTGTTTTGTTCTTTTTGTAGATTCTGTAGACTGACTTCTGGACTCCAACGGCCTTGTGTTACCTTTTATGTAGAGTCAATTGTTAACAAATCATTTACTTTATGTGCAATGATTTTTACATATTTAATGCATACCCTTAACATCAGTTTGTGTAAGAATTACATTTTGAACTGTTTCTGTTTCATCTGACTGCATAGTTTTTGTAGCAAGTTCTGTTGCTTTTTTCAATTGAATTTTTAATTCATCAGCAAGTTTCTATAAAAAGGAAATGCATGAATTTTATGATTTACTACTATTTTTACACCTGTGATATAAATATCCAATACACACGTACAGTATTACCCATTATTTCAGCTTTAACAATCTTTGCTCCTAACTTATTCATTTCTGCTTTTGTTAGAGATTTAGTTTCCTCGGATTCTGAATAATTTATATTGCTATTGTTTTGAGTATCAATTGCTTTTATTTCAGATGCATTTGAATCTAATTCATTTTTTTCAATTTTATCTGACATTTTCGGTCTTTGCCACTTCTTTATAGCAGAACTATGTGTCTTATGTGAGGTGCTAACAACACAATCATCATCAATGGGTTTTTTATATTTCTGCTTTGGCCATTTTTCATACTTCAAATCATCATGTGATCTGTATTCATTTCTATGCTCATTTCTGTCTTGACTTTTAGATGTAGATCTAAAATCTCTGTATCTTTCATTTTGTCTCAAATGGCTTTGAGACTTAAATCTTTTATTATTATATGCAATATTTTCTGATATCTGTTTTTCTGACCCTCTTTCTGCTTCAGATATCATTGATTGTATAACTTCCAAGGACTAAAGAAAAATTTGATATTAACATTATTTTTATATTTTAAAAATAATAAAACATACTTACACCCCATCTTTCAGCTGCAATCTCTTGAAGACTTCTACCCTCATGTTCTGCTTGTTCTTGTGCTCGTTTAAGACTTTTCCTTAACCAATCTACAGATGCTGTTTGTTTTATATTTGTTTTTATTGAACTACTACTAGGTAGGCCATTGCCACCATGTCTCCAATAAGGATTTAATTCTCTGTCACTTTGACCCAATTTATCCAAATCAGGTTTACCAGCATTTTTATTTATGGTAGAGGATGATGGTTTATCCTTATTAAATACACATGGAAATACACTTTTTATATTCATCCAATCTTCTCTTTCGCAAGGTTCTTTTTGTGTTGTTGGAATAGGTATATTTTTCTCTGTAGATACAGATTGTGATACTGACTTTTCCACCCATTCTTGTTCATCCTCGCTACCTATCTAAAATTGTGTTAATTTTGTAATTAATAGTAGAATAGATATAATAATATTTTAAAAGGTTAAACAAATATAAGAGCAAATTAAATATTTACACTACTTGAACTCGATTCATTGTACTTCTTTTGCTTCCTATGCTTTTTATTTTTCTTCCCTGACTTATGTTTTTCATGTTTAGATTTGCTTTTCTCTTTCTTGTGTTTCATTGTCACTGTTTATCACTTGAAAAACTCTGCTAATAAATATTACACAGTTACGCACCATAAACCTGATAACAGGTTCCTGCAGGTTTCGTTTTACCTTCAGAATACGCTCCTGTATATTCAGTTGTTGATTGGAGTGTCAGATGACGCTAATTGAACTTTCTAATCTAATTTAATAAAATATCCAAAGTATTGGTTTCATTAATTAAGTATTTTTCTTATTAAATACAGGAAAGATTATTTAAGGAAGGCCGCTTACCAAAGTAACTGCTTTGTATTTATTTACAGCTCTGGCAAGTCACATGGTTTTGTTACCAAAGCATATCAAAGTGTGTTCTGTATTGTTCTGACAAACGATGACAAAATCTACATTGGAATATTGTTGTAAGTGTTGAAGCTTCTAAAATAAAGACTACTATTATAAAAAAATAGTTATTTATAAAAATCCTACTATTTGAAGCATAGTCCCCTTTCGTTTGTATTTGTAATCACGTGATCTTGTTTACAGTGGTCCTTCTTTGAATCAAATGCAGTATAGCTTCTTCATAATTTACGTTAAAACTGTACTATAGATGATTTGACCAACCAATAGCGACTACGTAGTTACCGCGTCGTAGATTTTGCCGCGCAAACGTTGCGATCATCGTTCGTGAGATAATTAACCGAATATTGCTTGCCATTTGTGACTTTGTAAGTTAATTGTTATTTTCCATTGTTTCGATAATTTTTTCTTTGCAATTTCGATACATTGTATCTCGTAATGTTACACGTTTGACAGTTTTAGAATAAATGTTTACTAATACTATACAATTTGTTGATATGTTGATTTATCGTTCATAAATCTCTAAAACAGGGCTATGTTTGTAATAGCAGTAAGCAATAATCTTAATGATCATTTCAAGAAATGATTGTTTCCACTAATATACTTAATTTTTAAGAACGTTTGTTATTATAACGATTAATAAACAGAATTTAAGTTCAGTATACAGTTCCACGTAATTATTTGAATTATTTTTTATCAACATTTATTGTAAAATATGTTAGGAATTATTTTTCGTAAAGCAAATGTCGTTAATTAGTTTTCCAATATTGTGATGTTTATATTTTGTTTTCATATGAATCCATAGAAAATGCCTGAATCTGACCAAAGTGATAAAGAAACACAGGATGAAATTCCTACTTTGGAAGTTTCTAATGAATCCAGAGATTCCAATGAACATGTACAAAAAAGAATGCGGGAAGAATCATCAGAGGATGAAGCATCACGTTCATCTTCTAAAAAATTCTGTTCTATTGATAAAACCACATCTGAAGAACATGAAACAGAACATACACCAGAAGTTAATGGTACTCTTGAAGACAAAAAGGATTGTGCAACTATAAATGCTTCTGATAATAAAGAAGATACAAAATGTATATCTGGAGTAGAAGAAAGTGTAGGTAGCGATACGAAAGATTCATATGATTTAAACTTTGAAAATAAAAATGAAGAAGCATCTAATACTGATACAGAAAATAAAACAGTAGCAAAGACTGAGATTTCAATGGATGATCAAAAGGATAATATGTCCACAAAATCTGAAACAAATGTTGATACAAAAGATGCAGTAAAGAAGGAAGAAACGAAAGAAGGGGAAGATGATGTTAAAGGGAAAAAGAAACATGGTAAATCACAAGTCACAGATGCTGAAGTAGTAGAAGGTTTGGAACTTTCTGTAGAATGTGCTAGTGACAAAGAATCTTCAAGTACTTCTGAAAGTGAAGATGAGAAAGACAAAAAACCTAAGACAAAAACTATAATTGTTAAAGCTAAACCTAATGATTCTGAACTTGATGTTAGTTCTTCTGAAGTTGAGAAATCAGATTCACAGGATGCATCTGAAGTCAAGTCCAAAGAAAGTGTTAAAAAGGGGAAAAAAAGGGGCAGAACATCTTTTAGTAAAGCAAAAGGTACAGATTCAGAAGAAAATGACAATGTCTCAGATGAAGATTACAGCCCAAGAACTAAAAGGAAACTTAAGAAAACATTAATGAATAAAAAAGTTACAAAATCACCTTCAGAGTCAAAGAGGGGACGTGGTAGAGGAAGAAAAATAGCTGAAAAAATGGTTGCAAAGGAGGAGGAGGAGGATGAGGAAGAAGAAGAAGAGAAGGAGGAGAAAAAGAAGAAGGAAGATGAAAATTCCGATATAGTGGATGATAAGAAAGCAGAAGAAAGTCTATCTGATGCAGAGTCATCGAAAAGTCAGAATGAAAGTGAAAGCGGCAGTGAAAATGCTTCTAAAGATACAAAAGGAAGAAATAGCATGGTAAGTTTTCAGGACATTTCAATACCAATAATTGTATCTCTTATAAACATACAATTATGAACTAATTTGCTTATATTATTGTAGAAACATGATAATAATAAGAAAATACAAACTCTAAAAAAATACATTAGAGCTGCTGGAATACATGTAAAATCCTATAATGATATATGGGTTGGGTGTAAATCAAATAAAGCAAAAATAACATGCCTCCAAAACTTATTAGAGAAAAATGGAGTTAGTGGAAGACCAACTCTAGAAAAGTGTAAGAAAGCTAAACACAGAAATGAAAAGCTAAAGGATGTTGCTGAATTAAATACAAGCAATATTATATCAGAAGGTTTGTAATTACATACACTTCATCAAAAATTGCAGAAGTATGTTAATAATAATTAACACTTGCAATGTGTATTACTTTTAGGACGCGTCACACGTGCCCAGAGAAATAAGGATTCAAACAAGGAATCAGCAAGAACTCCTGTGAAACAACGTGAAGCACGTAATACATATAAAAGAGTTTTAAGGGTTGTTGATAGTGATTCAGAATGAAACGTGATAAACTTTGAAAGAAATGTTCGAATAATGTTTATATATTACAGTTACATTAATTGTTTACTTATCTGAATGTGGTAAGTATATATTTCATCATTCTATGTAAAAAATTACATGTTATATATGTTCAACATTTTCATGCATAAAAAAAACTGGAACTAGCTAAGTTAAAGGTGGAAATAAGGTATTATATTAAAAGATATCTCGTGTAGCTATATTTTGAAATATGTATAACATAAGTCAAATTTACTTAAATTTATTTTTCAACTTACGAATAACTTACCGTGTAATGAAAGTGTTCAATGGTAAAAATCAGTTTATGTATTTTTAATATATTTACGTATTAATTCGAAGTATAATCAAAGTAACGGTTTTTTGATCTGTGTTGTTTTTGGCTTATGCAAAATTTGTTTGTAATAAGTATATTATTTACAGGTCGTTAATTGCGAATTGTTTATGTTTTGAAATATGATATTTTCTATTTTCAAAATTGTTTTAATTTTGTGTGATCGGAATGTTGGACCATTTATTTCTAATTCTAAAGTAAGGTTAAAAATAATTATTACATATAATTTGCTGAACCAACGGAGGAAGATGACTATAATTAACTTCTATAAATTTTGAAAGTATTTTATATAATATGACTGTATTACGTTTTCTGAGAGCAATTTAAATTACATATATTGTAGCAAGTTTTTACATAAATACTATAAATATTTAGTAATAGAACATTCTAATATGATTATATTTAATGAAATAAAATTTGTACACCTTATTATTTTTTAATCAATATATTTATAAATGATGACAATGTTCTAAACGTGAAGATTAATATTGATATTTGTTAAGGAGATGCTTAAACATTAGGTAGAAAATATATTTCTTTACACAAAATTGTGTAAAGTCTTTGTTTTTTTATCGACATGAATTTCCCACTACTGTGAACCTACATAATACACTGTTTCATAACAAAATATAGAAGTGAAAAAAAAATGGAATAAATATAAAGATATGACGATACAATTACATCATAACCTAATATTAAATTTGCATATGTTGGAATTTTGAAATGCATTCTTTACTGCAGAATATCTTTTTCTCCTTAACTGCTATTCTGCCGTTTAATAAATTTCTCTTACAAATAAAACAACAAAAACAAGATTCTGTTGCGTGAAAATGTAAATCTTTTACTGGAACACCTTGTTGATCGGCAGCGATTACTTTTTCGCACGCGTTACACGTTTTTGCATACGATTTTTGATAACAAGGAAGACATAAGGGGCGATCATTCTCTGTAATATATTTTTTTCCAGCTAGAGGAATGTCGCAATCCCAACAACAAAAGTGTTTTATGTGATAGTTATGCCCTTCTGCGACAGTATACTCTCTAACAAAAATAAGCTGAAAAAAAACGAATAAAATTTGTATTATAAAACATGAAATGTTTAACACTGTTACACAAGAAATGATTACCTCGTCACAAGCAAAACATCTAGGAATTCCTAGGAATGTTGATAAATCTCGGCCACAATATAATTTGTTTTTATAATAAAAGTATACTAAATCTGCTAATAATTCGTTGCATATACTGCAAACAAAGCAACCAGGATGCCACATTGCATGTTTAGCTTTTTCTGTAATTACGGCAACATCACCAACGCGTATTACTTCTTCGCATTTATGGCACTTTTGTGGTTTAATAGCATCCATTGTTAGTTCTTCCATGCCACCGTTTAATTGTTCTATATGCGGTAAATTTTGTACATGGCTCGCTCCACCAACAATTTCGTAAGGGAATATTTGATTTTGCAATTTTTCAGAATAAATAATAGTGGAAGGTGCCGTAAGATTACTTAGTTTTTCTTGATGATTACCAGCATTAGAAACTTCTAGACTCGTTTGTGGTAATAAACATGATCTTCCGTTTAATTTTGAAGGGATTAGCGATGTATTCTGTTGTACTTTGTCTTTCTCATTTGTAGTAACAATTAACGTGGAATCAAGAGGAATTGATTGAACTACTTGTGAATTAGGCTTTATTACTTCTTTCTCTGCCTTTATTAACTTAGGTTCGACAGTATTCCTTTCTATTTTTTTAATTCTATCTTCTGATAGAGTCGATATTCCAGAAGGATTCTTCATAGTAGCAGTAATAGTTGTTTTGTCAGTTCCTTTATCAATGCTTACATTTTGCAATCCACTGTTATTATTTTTTAACAATAAATCAACAGAATCTAAATTTTTGGCAAAACTGGGAACATTATGTGATAACTGATTTTCTTGGTTGCTATATTTATTTGTAAGTTTTTCTCGTATAAACATTAGACCCTTCGAATCCAATGTACTACCAATTATGTCATTTGCGTGTACTGTGCTAGGAGGAAGAAATGCATCTGCTAATATACTTTCCGCGATAGAGGTATCATTGTTAACTGGTTTTGAGTGTAGAAGAGGAGAGGATGGATTTTTTAATGCATCTCTATATGCTTCTTTGCAATATTCCGAAGGATTTGGAAACAGTGTAACTTCCGAATCAACATTTGCAATTGATAAGGAATTCGAAAACTTTAAATGCTCAGTACTTGGAATGTCTTTGTTTATAAAATCTTGACGATTGTCATCGGCTCTTGAATAATTAATCGAATTAATACCCTTATTATAAAGCCCAGTCTTAACTGGTTCCGATTTTACAATCGTACTATTGTTACTGTTTATGTTATACTTTTCGAGAACTGCTATTTTGTCAGTATTATTAATATCAGTTAATGCTTCTAAATTAGCAGATGTATCGTGTTTGTTCAACATCTCGTGAAAGTCTTTTTTATATGAATTTTTTAGAGTAAAACTACTTGGTGTACGTAATTGAACCATACTCGATTGTACAGTAGCTTTATGTTGTGGACTGAAGCGTTGCATGTCTGTTGCATTAGCGGGTGTCATTAATGATCGTTCAAATGGGCGAGCACCAAGTATCTGTATATGTAAAAAATATTACTCGTAAGTTAATTCAATGATGGAATCGAGTTTTTATTACAATAATTTACCTTTGTCACTGTTCCTTGACCTACATATTTTTTTATACTATCTAAATATTTCTCAAACTCTTTCTTTTCCTGTTCGCTCAATTTATCACAAACTTTGTGATCTATATCATGAAGTGGCAACTGCTTTTGTAATAACTGTCTTCTCAGAGCTGCACCAGTCGATCCTTTAATGGGCAATTTTTCAATGGGAAAGGCTTTCATATAATCTATAGCAAGTTCTTTTGTTGTATCTGGTGGTATCCACTCAAATGCTTCTTCTGCATATTCTTTTTCATTGTGTATGTGTAACACTAAAACAGTTAAAAATAAACAATTATTATGATAATGTAATATATACATTTTATTTTAATTCTGATGATATTTACATGTGGGCTTTTTCTTATATTTTCTGGAGGATCCAAATAATAAATCAAATTGTGGAAAATCTTCATCGTTAACATCATGATCATCCTTACTGCATTTACAATTTTTACAAGTCTTTCTCCAAAAGTGCAGGTCTAAGCCTGGGCATGTTGCTTTACAAATAACACAAGGTGCTCCTGCTCCAGCTTCATGTGCCAATCGAGGCTAAACAAAATAACTAAAAAATAATCCTAATCTCTTCAAAATAGTATTCATAATATTAATGTATATAATATAGTAATAATTTTAAATATTATAAGTGTTTATACAATTTGTTTCATTTATGATAGCATAAATATATATTGTACAAATGATCTGATTCACTGAAGTATGATAAGATAATTTGTATTGCAATAGATTCCATCATGCTGTACAAGTTAGATGTTCAGTACAAATATTATGGTATTAAATACATAGAATTTCTTTATATTCTCATACTTCGAATAAATAATAACAAAGTAAACAAAATATATTTGTTATTAATAAGATTTTTAAATCTTACAAAGCTTACCTTTCTCTTTCTATTTTCTAGTTCTAACAACCATTTCGGGCGATCGTTTGTCTCTGTGTCGTTCATTTCTAGATAGTTTCTTTTGGTTCTGATATTATTATATTGTTTCTTTTTGTACAAAAGTACAAACTCGTTTAGCTGCTTGACACTTCTCAAACGCGTGACTCACCGCTATGGCTCACAGAATCTGTCCTTATACTTTCCCCTTCTACCGCACTCGACTTAAGTGGGGACCACTCACAGATGAAACTCTTCAAAAGGACCCACACGTATGCATATACTATCCATATTATACAGTACGTATACTAATGATGCTTGGTTTTCAAGAAGAAAGTATTATGATAAAGAGTTTTTTAACGCGTAAAACTTTGAAGTATAAATTACACCATTAAATTAAATATATAGTCCGATTTTAACGATTTATTTTTATTCACTCCGTATTTGTATACCAGATAAGGATATAGATACGAGGATAAGATTCTTATCTGTATAATAGATAAGGGCGCAAATACGATGAATGGGATTGTTCAAAGGAAGTCGTGATGTCTATAGGATCTCACATTATAATATCTTTATGCGATTGTTTACCTTATCACTATACTCGATGATAATATTTTGTATATACAAATGTACAAAAACATATTAAGTAATAGCATATATTTCATATGCCGTATTTCGATTACTTCTCGAAAGCTTCGTCAAATTCTTCTTGAGAAATCTAAAACAATTATTGCGGATTAAAAATGAATGGAAATGATTGTTCACTTCCAAAATTTTATTCTTTAAATGTACCTTTTTCTTCTTCAATTTTTTAATTAACGCTATATCCTTTGCTAGTTCTTCGATATCTTGTTCGTTTATTTTCCTTTTTTGTTTTTTTATCGGGTTCGTTGACATTTTCTGTTTCATTTTCTTCTCCTTTCGTTGCTTACGATTCTCTTGTCTGTCCAGTTTCTTCTTTTTTGCTTCAGACCAAGGTTCGGTTTCTTTGTGTTTGCGTTTGTGTCTTGTAGGCCACACTCCGCTATCTTGGAAGATCTTCAGTTTTTCTAAACGATTTTGTTCCTTTTGTTTATTTGAATAGGGAATTGAATTAGTATCGATGTCTTCTTGTTCGAAAGACGACGTATCTCTTCCTTTAAGTTCGGGCATTCGAGGCATTCGTAGGAGACCAAAGCTCATTGCAAGTTTTCCTAAATCGATATCTTTCAATCTTAGTATTAAATTACATTCGTGTTTATTGTACGCTTGCACGTAAGATACGAACGCTCTGTTTGCTTTATCAAGAATAAGTCGATCCTGTTTTTGTAATTTTCTCATACATTTTATACATTTTTCGTACGAAATCATAGATGGTTCCAAGATCATATTTTGTAAATCTACCTTTTGATTTCTTTTAATAAAATTTATATATGCATCTTCTGTTTCTAAAAGGAATAATAGTGCATTTCCTTCATTGCCAATTCTAGCAGTCCTGCCACATCTAGAAGAATAAATTATTCTATACATTATATTTAACCCGAAAAACGAGATTGCATATTATAATATTAATATTTCACCTGTGCACAAAACTACTAGCTGAACAAGGGGGATCGTACTGTAATACCCAATCTACTTCCGAAATATCAACACCACGAGCCATTACATCCGTGCAAATCAAAATACCGCTTTTGATATTTCGAAAATCATTAAATACTTTGTACCTCTTGCCCTTCATTTTGCCGTGTATTGCAAGGATTTGAACTGAAGGCAGCATTCTAAAAATGAAGTACATTGTAAGACACATTTACATAAACGTAACGTAAATACTTCGCAATAATACTCACGCTTGTATAACGTGACTGAAATAATCAACACATGCACAGGTAGATAAAAAGATCATATATTTCGAATTAGTTCCTTCTCGTCTAATAAAGTCTATCATTACAGATAATTTGTATTCTGGATCCACAATAGTGTAATGGTTTTTCAAGTTTGATGGTGTAGAAATATTTGCTTTCTCTTTAACAGATACCAAGGCTGGATTTCTTAATCCTGCTCTGATAAGCTGCTGCAATTCTTTTGTCTGTGTTGCAGAGAATAACCCTGTTCTTCTAAGACGTGGTAAATAATTTAATATTGTGTCCAATGTTGCAGAAAAACCTAAATCTAATAATCTGTCAGCTTCATCTAAGATTAATATTTCCTAAAAGTTTAATGATCAGAACTTAACTGAAGAAACACACCTGTGTCATAATTATTATGAGCTTGATATTTTAGAATGAATTACCAATGATTTCACACGTGCTGCTAAATTTATACTCTTACAGTTGCACAATATATCTTCTAATCTACCAGGTGTTGCCACAATGATGTTCACAGCTGCTTTAAGCTTTTCTGCATCTTCTGCAATTGTTCCACCTCCAACAAGTAATATTTGTTTTAAATGTGGGATATTGTTTAAAAACTTTTGTAGAACTTCATTTATTTGTACAGCTAGCTCTCTTGTAGGACTGATTATTATTGCTCCAATTTCTGTAGGCTTCCATTTTTCTTTTCGTTTCTGTTTTATATGCAAAAAGTTTATTTAGTGCCTATTCTTTCTTTATATAAATTCTTGATATGTTTTTTATTTAAATACCTGTAAAATTTCTAGTAAAGGAACTATGAAAGCAAGAGTCTTTCCACTACCTGTTACTGCTTCTGCAGCAACATCTTTACCTTTCAATAATAGTGGAATACAAGCCGCCTATACATAAATAAAAAATATCTATATTAATTGGTTATTAATTACTGTCTATCATTAATTAATTGTTGTTTTAATACTAATACGAGTGCAGAGAGAAATTTTAGTTGAAAAAACGTAAATAAAACCTCTAAATAAATTAATGATGTTTATTGTAAATTTTACCTGTACTGGTGTCATATTAAGGAAGTTTAATTCCTCGATAGTTTTCAATACAGGTTCGCTTAAAGGCACTTCTAATTCTTTCCAATTTTGTGTCTTCATTGTGATTTCAAAATTTTTACACGTTATTTGAATTGAGATATTAAAAATCACGTGTTTGTAACATAGCGACTGATTTGTTTAGGTTATGTTCAAGAATACATCGTATTATATATATAGTAAATATGTCAATCTTATTTATTTTTGATTTACTGAATATTTGATTTTCATTGGGAAAATATCGAATTAGTTTTACATAAACAATGTTAAATTTGTAAAAGCAGTATATGTAGCTAAACATGTACTAGATACGTGTTTCTTGTATGATTGTCGTTTAAAATGGGTTGGAAATAGCATGAAGAATAAATTATCATATACAAGTTGGCTTTTAACGCATTGACTTTATTTTGATGTTTTTTTTAAATCTCTTCGATATAAAATTTGTGTCTAACGATGCCACACACTCAACTATCTCTCAGGTAAGGATCATCCTTGCCTCCTTTTCTCTTATATACACGACTAGGTCTAAGGCCGTAATTCAACTTGTCTTTTTCAATGTCACAGCATCTGACAGTATTCGTTTACACGTTAAGAGGTACATAATTAATTCAAGTGTTTCAAGAACAATTTTGAGTATTCAACGCAATGCATTCTTCTCAATCTATTCAGCAATAAAATATTCATATGTTACAATTGTTACAAATTTCTTTAATTTTTTTTTCTAATTTGTAACATGAACTATTTATAAGGAAAAAAATTTGTTTATAAAAGTCTTACATAGATCATACACTGTCTATGTGTGTAAATCATGCATGGCTTTTAAATATTCTACTACTGAGTTGCCAACTCAATTGACCAAATGAAGTATGGCTAAAGCTGTTTTCTTTTATAATATTATTTTTAGCGTAACATCTTTGTTCTTTTATCTATTTAAACGATGACCTAAAATCTGTATACGTTACTATGGATATATTAGCGTGTAACATCGGAATCATATGCCCTGAGTCACTGAACAAAAAGTAATATAATTTTTAGTACAGGACATTTGTACCCCTTTACATACACACAGATGCTTTCTTGTCACGACATCACCTGGTTGTTTTTAACGACATTGTATGTCGGATCCTTGTTTTTTTTAATACGACATTTTTCCTAATTCGACTTAGTCTCTGCTTCGAGGATCTTATGTATCAGCATCTCATAACAAAACCCATCGTCAACAAACTGCAAAATTTGGAACTGTGTCTGAATCCTTTCGTCACCGTCTTTCGACTTCGCACAATCGTATGTAATTTGATCAAATTTAGAAGAGTTACATCGATCTATTTCTATGCTTTCTGTTCATTGCAGTGAAACA
The DNA here is from genome assembly GCF_026225885.1 of Hylaeus anthracinus. Lineage (NCBI taxonomy): Eukaryota > Metazoa > Arthropoda > Insecta > Hymenoptera > Colletidae > Hylaeus > Hylaeus anthracinus. Next base: position 16,970,058 of record NW_026534337.1, read on the forward strand.
TCATGTATGAAAGCGCGAGCAGAATCGTTCCAATAATTACTTCGTGTAAAAAAAAAGAGTTTTTACTCGCGTAACATACTCGCAATTTTTCTGCTTTTTTCAGTACTTGGATCTTCAAAGGTACACGCATCATCAGCCTATCAGATAGCTCCCTGCATCAAATCTGCAGGTTGGATTTTGGCTTAATAAATGTTTACAAAGTAGTGCGAACTACTATAATCGAGATTGAAACGTTTTTAAATTTCGTAATAGCCACAGTCCCTCCTTATTTTTTTTCTTTTTCGCTTTCTAAGATATTGTATAGGCACGACCTATCAATATACGATTTCAAAGTATATTTTTGGTTGCCGATTTACTTTTTACATTCCGTCTTTTACTATAAATGAATCTTTAAAATTATGTTTTTTTTCCAGGTATAATATTTAAATTAATAAATTGCATGGTTGTAAACTGCATATTGAAATCTGCTGCGCGTGATAAAAAATTGAAACATAATATTTGAGGGACTATACGTTTATCGAGGATCGTTCGCAATTAGCTGATCCACTCAAAGAAGTCACTTTCAAGATGATCAGCACTTTGCTTCACATTAATGCAACTTTATCTATTTATAAAACACCTTCCACCTATAAAGATTGCTGTTTATTACTTGAATTAGTTTAAAAGATGCATTACTTTTTTTATGGAATGATATTACTATTATCAAGAAAAAAACAAACAATGTTTAGACAATAAGGCAAAACAAGATGGAACTTACACAGCTGCTTATCGGTGTATCAATATAAGATTACAAGCAATAAGTGAAAGCCTCTTCAAGTGCCTAATGCCATCGTGAAAGTAACTTGAATTTGTAAATCTTATTCTATCTCTGCAGAATACTAGTAGTTCCTTCTCTCTTCATCCATTTTTGATCGCAGCTACTGATTGTGCGGCAAAATCACTGGTATAGTTTGCTGCGCTCCAGGGGGTGGTTGCGGCGGTAGGTATTGCATGTGCTGCGGTGGTATCGGTATATGAGGAGGAATTATAGGACACATTATTGGATAACTTGGTGCATGGCCTTGAGGAGGTGGTGGAGGATATGTGGGTTGTGGAGTACCAGGAGGATTGTAAGTGCCTGGTGTGTGTGGTGGATTGGGATTAGCTGGAGAGGGTGTCTGACTTGGTGGTTGTTGGGCAACATGTGGGTGAGGATGCGTATGTGGACCCATATACTGAATGCCAGGAGCCTGTGGTCCTGGCGAGTCATGATGATGATAGGGTGTAGCCATATGTGGCGGTGGGGGTGGTGCCTGAACCATGCGTACCATCTGTTGATATGTCGGTTGGCCAGGATAAGGCACCTGGAATGGTGGATGGAGCGGGGCCGGTGCCATTAAAGGCTGCCCAGTTGCCGCTACCACTTGCATTTGAGACGCTATATCTTGCGCGCGATGTTGGGCATGCATCACCGGCACTGAAATAATCAGAATAAGGTATTATTTATATTAATAATAAACTGACAAGTTTGGCCATATAAGCAATCGATCAAATATTACTTTATTTTTTCATAAATTCATCAGTTATGTGTCAATGAATAAACGATTACTTTTGTAACCAAAATTGTCAGTTTATATAAAAAATTTAGCAAGCATTAAAATATTTTAATTTTTATATTACTAATATTGCGAGAAAGAGAATCTTTGCGTTTTTTAATACGGCACGAGGAACCTTTATTAACACAGAAAATTGTATTAGAATATTGGAAACAAGATGCGGATACCTAGATACTGACCCTTCCGGAACCTTGTCACAGGTTGAGCTGGCGGTTGACTGAATGCAGTTGGTGGTTGGCTAGTCATGACATACGCTGGCATGACTACAGTTGCAGGCATTGTTGCGCCAGTGTACTGTGGTGTTTGTGGTGTGTGCGGTCTACTAGGTGTTGGTGTACTTGGCGATCGCTAAAAATAAGGTTATATTATAATCCAATTATGATTTAAATTAAGCACAACGAATTACAATTTTAAAATAATTAACTTACCGGTGTGAAAGGCTTGGTATTTGGATTAAATTCTTTAGCATTTGGATTTAGTGTTGACTTTTTGAAAGCCGTCGTAATTTTGTCAACAGCAGATTCTTGTGGTGGTTGTGGTACAGTGACTGTGTTGGTTGTAGTTTGTTGCTGCTGTGGTTGTGGTTGAGGTGGACTCGTGGCCCTTGCAGGTAATGGTCCCGGCGGTGGTTTACTGGTAACCACAGTTTCTTCTTGAACTGTTTGATTCTGATGTTGTTGCGACTGCTGTGTATTTGGATGATGTTGCTGTTGAGGTGGCTGCTGTTGCGTTTGTTGCGGCGTTGTGTGTTGATGGGGTGATTGGTGATGTGTTTGAGTAATTTGTGTCGATGAATGAGAATCTTGTTGATGTTGGTGCTGCTGTTTTCTTGTTACTGGCGGTGCGTCTTGTGCTTGTGTGTCTGTTAATTTGAAATCTGTGGCAAACTGTCTGAGTTCTGAATGCTGTTCTTCCCTACTGCGTGGTGTTGGAACCTTGAACAATATATAAATATCTCGTAATTATTTCGTAAAAATGAATGTTTCAAAACATCATTTATAAATAATATTTAATTACCTTTCTATGATCCGATTTGTGCGGTACTATCTCACACCGTTGTCCCTCTACCGAAGCTTGCTGTTGTACCTGACTATGTTGTTGATGTGATGATTGCTGCTGTTGGTGGGATGTAGTGACGTTCGTCTGAGGGAATGGTGCTGGTGGAGCTTTATCAGCTTGATACACTTGCTGCCTGCCAGGACGTTCCCGTTTCTCGGTGTTTATTTTAGTCGACGGAGTTTGCTGTTGTTGCGGTGGAAAGTTCACTTGCGGTATTGAAGGAGTAGCTTGAGATTGCGGTTGTGTTTGTTGCATCACAGGTACTATAAATATCATACAAGTAACCAGTAAACATTTTAAATCAAATTAGTATTATTATAAATGTTAATTCTTAATACCTGGTGGTGGTGGTTGCGTTGCTGGTGGAGGTACAAACGGCGGTGGAGGATTATTATATGTAACTACCACTCCACTAGGTGGCATTCCCATATTTAAAGATACTGGATGTTGTACAGAAGGATGAGCGCTTTGCATTCCTATAGGGAGGTTAGACGATGGGGGAACGTTGATGTTTACATTGGACGGAGGTTGTTGATTGAAAACGTTTTTATTGGTAGCTGTAGGTCCTGGCGAAGGTGGGGGTTCATTAGATCTCATTAATTTCCCACTGTTTCCATTCTTCTTCTTCAGCGGGGGTGGAATATATTTTCCCTCGTTCGGCCTCACCTAAAATTATGTTAATAATTAAGAAAAGACAGCTAATTCCACGCGTTATTACACAATTATGACAATAGCAATAAACTGCACCACAGCTGCGAATCTCTCCTCTTCGTCGCCATTTTCCAGTTCTAATCTCGCCTTGTGATTTGGTTGTGATTCTATTTCGTTTGCTATTTCTGCAGCTTTTTGTTCTTGTTCCTTGTAATCCTTCGTATCCTTCCTTTGAAGCGGCAAAGTGTAAGCCGCCAGAGTTGGTTCGTATGTCGTTTGGACTCCGTACTTTTGTTCATTTTTACGAAACATATCATTAGCATCCCACCCATTCTGTAAACAGTTTACATTCAAGCTTGAACCCATTATTCATATGTTTATAGACATACATCGTCTTAAAGAAATACTTACAGTAGTACCATCTAATTCTAAATCATCCCCATTCATAGTAGCAGGAGGAGCATCCCAAGGCTCCAACTCTTTCTCACCGATTACACCATTGTATTTACTAATAGCAGTGTCTGTTTGGAAAGTGTCTCGTATAGCATAATCTAAATCAACATCCTTTGCAGACATTGTAATGATATCTTGTGGCTTAAAAATCAATTTTTCTACTATACTATCCACGCTTATCTTTCCTGAACCTTCTACGCGATGTGCCATTTCTAAGACAACATCGAATTGGCTGGAGAACGTGCGAAAAATACCTTCGTATACCGAACCATTCAATGTCTGAATCTATTATAAAAATAAGAAGAGTGTAATATGTATTAAAAGTAGAGGAATAGTAAAAAAGTAAAGATCATTTATTTTATTTTTTATTTTAACCTTATTAAATAATAGCATGATCTTTAATGAAACAAATTCCAGTACCTGTACAATGTTACCAACATGACTGGTTATCGCATGCATGAAATGAGCATTTTTATATACACCTTCGGCAGCAACACATCTTTCTTGCGGACCACGAGCACGAGGAGATCTAAAAATTAGGTAATACTTGTAATTTTATTAAAAATTAAGTTATACAAATTCTGTTGTAGATGAAATCAAGAGAAAACAGTACAAAAACAGAGAGAGAAGTGATATGAACTCCTTGACTAGAAATGGCTCACACATGTGTGTCCTAAGGAATTGTTTCTGGAGATAGAGTCTCATGTATCTTTTGAAAAAGCTGTTTCTTTGGTGAAATTGTGGCATTAAAATTGATACAATGTATGAATAGAACATTTATGAAACGAGAAAGTTTGAAATTTCTAAGACTTGTCTTGGGGTAAAAAATCGAAGTAGTGGATTAAAGAATTTGTTCTAAAATGGAACAAAGAGGTACCTGTTGGTATTCGAACGATTCTTTCTTTTGCTATTCATTTTGCCACCCGACGAGGACTCTTCGCCAGTGGTTGGTGGATTTCTGCCGCCGGTTTGTTGCGGGCCTTCTCGTTTCTTAGTGGGGACCGGAATTTTGACTAATTTCCCGGTGACTGCTCAACGTCAAGAATATATTTTCGATCGAACGTCCCGATACGGGAGGATATTGTGAATCGTTGTTTCGCGGGCTCCTCGTTAGATACGGGAGAATTCGATTCGAAATCTTGCTCGACCCCGAAACGATTGACAGGAGGCCGTATTGGCCGTAACAACTATCAACATTCACGATCGCGTTTCAGTCACGATCGTTTGTAGGTTATGCGCCAATGGTACTGTTACCTAAACACTCTTTCGCGAAAGTCTAGCGCGTGCGTGACTTTCGAGTTTAGACAGATAGAGGAGTGCGAGTAAAGAAAGCAGGAACACTTGGTATTCGAGGAGACGTACGGGGGAACACGGTGTCTGCCCGCCACGACACACACGATATCTTGCTGGTGCGTGACGTAACTCCGTTCTCTTTACGCAGGAAATCACGCTTGTGGAATTTCGCGTCGGAGGAGTTTAGAAAGGAACGATGGTAGCCCCCGGACAATGATTTTGGCCACGATATTGTATTTCTACTTAATTAATCAACATGTGGTAAACGATAAAACTTAGCACAAGTCGCCCGATCAGCCTGATCCCGGTGACTGTCGGTTACAGTCGCCACCTAGCGAGAAATGAATGGACCACGCGATAAAGATCATCCGCAATTCCCTGCCAAAGAACTTGTTTTCATTGAGCGTCATCCCTCCTTACACTTTCTTTCCTAATGGAAATCCATCTTAACTTTGTTCATTCTTTGTACTAACCCCTTTTATTAACCAATTACTATTACTCAACTAATTCTTCTCATTTAATCAACACTCTATGGATTGTTCTTCAAAATTTAATCACTAGAAAATTAATCGTAATATACGTTAGTTGATTAGTAAAATTCATCGACGATTTACGGTTGAATCATTTGAACATATTTTCGAGCGTTAGATAAATCAAGCGCATCGTTCGGTATATATTTATCCAGATAACGAATGGCGAATACGAATGTAACGATTAGCGATTCATCTAGATAATAACGTTTTCAAATAACGTTGAGGGATGAATAAAAACTAAAACTTCATCTTCATTGTTTTTTGGGGACTTTCGAAATATAGAAATATATTCTTAAGTAGTTGAATTTTGTGAACTTTCGATGTTTTCGATTTGATCGTTATGATTGACGATTAACTTAAATATCGATAGTCATGCACGGTTACCGATTAACATAGTCGTAAATCAATTTAATGGCTCACTACTCACTGCTCCATAAAGCCGTCTAGATTTAGGTAAGTTCACATAAATCCAAAGATAATGAGAATGTATTACAACAAAATATAAAATAAACGTACTCCTACATTAGTACTTTATTTGTAACTAAAATTCTTGGTTTCATGGCAAGCAATTGTAGAAAGTCCATCATTTAAGAGACCGTTTGCGTCGATTAGAATTTCTGTGCGCATCTCCTTCGTCCTCGTTATAAATCGTGTGCAATTTTCGAACAAGATTCTTCGTCCTATCTGTGATAAAATTATCCACTTGACCTAGGATATTGACGCACTGAATCATCCACTCGAATCTCTTGTCTATTTTTTTCAATTTCTCAATATGAGCAGACGATCCATCCGAGACAGCATTTGAAAGTTTTTCCAGTATGTCTTTCCGTTTCTTCGCGTACTCTTCTTCAGCGTACGTCATCGTCATCTGACGAAAATTCAATAATGATATGATTTCAGGTTGTAAACAGAGGCTGAGAAGGAAAGAAAGAAAATCATTTGACTCACCACAGATGTCGCGATAAACAGCAACAATAAAATCTTCATTTTTCTCGAGAAGCAGCTTTCACATTCAGGTATTTTTTGAAATAAAACTACAATTTAGGTAACGATCGTCGAATTTTATACATCGTATGTTTCACGACACTATCGCGAACGGAGGGACAGATCGCTACATTACCGGTTTTCGATCATTTGAGAGGTTCGCTTACGTCCGCCGACAAATATATTTCTTTCGTTTGAAATGCTTTAATGTGTTTCAGAGAAACGGTATTCGCTGACGATGATCAATTCATGACACGGTTAACTGTAGAACATTAAACATTCTTAAAGATTGAGCAATTCGTTTAGCAAAGGTAAACATTTAAATTGCTATTTCATAACGAATAATGGAATTTTTGCGAAGGGAAGCTAAATGATACCGTTCTCCTAACTTTGACCCTATTGCGCTCGTATCGTGTCGAAACACCATGCATACATACAGTCAGCCCCATAAATATTCGTGTCCTCTATGTTTATTAACTCTCTTCTCCTACGGTCGGATCAAAAGCGATCGACATTTAGTTCCATCATTAGGTTCCATCAAAAGTTACAAATAAATATTAATTTGGTTTTAATGAATAATACCACTATTCGTACGTGATAAATGCGTTTTTAGGTGAAAAATGGTCTAGAAATATAGCAAGGTCGGATCTCCGATCCAACCGTAGTAAATGTGTGATCAGAAACCACCGTCGAAGAGAAGGGTTCAAGAAATTTGACTCAGATGAGAGGTTTCATGTTTTCAAATAATAGGCCCGACTGCATACACCAGCGTCCTTTTTTTTTTATTGGCATACTATATTCGACAGTAAATGAAAACAACAGTCACGTTGAGTCGATCGCGTAGGACGTATCTCGAATACAAACATACCAAACGTTGGTATTGGTTCGCATTACAGGCCTCGCAACGCATATTCAAGGGTCTTTAGAGTTACTGTAAGACGTCGTACGTTCGGTGGATGAAACAATTGAGCAGAGAAACGATAAATTCGGATCAATTATGTTTAATATTCATTTAACTGATAAATATAATACAGAATCCGATAACAAAATCGTGAAACGTCTTCATAGAATTCGGAAAAGAATACTTGTTCAGAACGCGATCGGTGATCCTCCGAGTACGAGGAATTCACGGACGAATTCGTTTAGTTGTGCTGAGCCGCGACTTGCTGAAGATTGTTGTTCAGGTTCTGCGTTGCCTGGACTGCGAGATCGACCGCCTGTTTGGTGAACTTGGCAAGGTCCTCCTGCATCTTTTCAGAGTGTTGGCTCAAAGATTTCGCGGCCTTGTCCGATTCCTTGAGCATCACTTGAACTCCTTGCTGAAACTTGGCCTGTAAATCGGCAACCTGTTGCTGAGCGTTCGGGATTCCGCTGCTGATATCATCCACGGCCTTGCTCAGCTTGGTCTTGAAGTCGTTCCACATATTTTCCAACTCGGGGCTCCTCTCTTTCACCTGAAGCACGGAAATGTCTCGTTAACGGAGAAGGAGAAGGCTAGTTAAATCTTGTAAGTCTTAAATTTACACGAAGGAGATAATTAAGAGATTAGGAGCGAATGGTTTGAGATTGAAAGCGAAAAGAGCTTTATTTACGACCTATTGAAAACAAAGATGGGTACGTTGAGTAGCGTTGAAATAAAATTTGGAGACTACTTGCCTCTGCAGTGACGTTCGTCATATACTGTTGGATATTGGTTACGAATTGGCTGCTTTGCTCCTTCACGGTTTTAACGATGGTCTCTTGATCGGGTAGGTTCAACTGTTCCTGAATTTGTTTGCCCAGATTGTTGATGCTCGTTTGAGCTTGGCTGATCAAATCGCTTAATTGAAGCTCTGGAGATGCTGGAGTATTAGCGCTGGTGGCTGGTGCAACTTTGGCCTCGCACACAAGCGCTAAGGCTGCGACGAATGCGACGATACTCTTCATTTTTCTTGAATTCTTCGCGGAACAACTAGAAAGTGACTGGTGTGCCAGCTGCGCGAGCTTCTACTCTTATAGGCGATTCTTATCGAGGGTGCACGAGGGCACACAGTGCCGGCTATCTTTCCACGACGATGATTGCATCCCTCTTAAAATGACACGACAAAGAGAATTTTCCACAGTTGTCTTTCCTCAGTGACAATCCGCGTTCACCAGGTGATGAGGAATTCTATATACTCGGATACGTTTGAGCTGGAGAGTTGGTAAAAAGTTGATAAAACGCGTACCTTTCAGGCTAAATTGGTCGTACGTGTCCAACGTTTAATGATTACACCAAGTTCGGCTTTAAATTATCTGTGACTTATGAATTCTACCCTGGAACAGTGTTTTTTTGTTCAAACTTGACCCTACAGGCCTGAGAATATAAAATTAAAAGCGTTGAATTTCGTTGGTTTCCTATGTCTTAGTTTGAACTTGTTCCATGTTATTTACTTAGATAATATATATGACACTTTTTGCAATTTATTAAATACTGGTCTAGTATCGTATCTCATTAATTCGTTCGTTGCAGATAATTTCGACAACTAAGCATACATCGTCGATTTCAGATCGATACTCGAAAGTCAGAGGTCGAGGTAAGATCAAAATTATCGTTAATTCTAATTTACTTCTGTCCTGTTATACTAAAGACAGAATCTTAGATCATCCTAATGTTTTTACATTGAAACCCTTGTAAACATTAACGAAAAATTTTATTCGTAGAAATTGGAGCTGAATATACGAGAGGACATTTCAGCGAATCAGCAACTTCGATCACGTTTTTTGTGTTTAAAAATACTCGGTAAAAATATGTGTATGTGTAGATTCTCATAGAAAGCCACGTCAAGGGGGCAAGGTCCTACGGATAAAACTATATCGATCCGCTTGTTGATTCTAGTATCGTTGCACATGCACGTGCGATCTTCAAAGTCCATATGGGACAGTTCTGTATTTTTTTAGATACATATATGTATACATAATTATAGTCGCGAACGTGTGCTGTTAGTCAATAGAAATCTCAATCCATGACCATTTCAATTTTACAACTTCGACTCCGTGTCGGTACACTTTCACCCGATAAGAGCCGAGATAGTAGGGAATCTCTTATCTTGCTGTGGTCAGATTTTGTACAAGCTCTTGTCGCTATTACTCTACCGAACACGATTATTTTTGGGAGGCTATTTTCAGCAACTAAATGCTAATAATAAGAAATCGAAATTGTTACTTACAAAAGATGAAACGATTTCGCATGATAGAACGTAGGTCTAGGATTAGGCAGATAAGATTCATTCGAGAATTAAGTTGGTGTGCTATATATATACCATTGTGAAATAACGAGTTGGACGAATAAACAAATTTCGTGACGTATCTTTGCACTTTATTTACAGAATCTTTCAATACTACGAATACATTACGCAACGTTGTTCGCCGAATAATCGCCCGATGAGCAATGTCAGCTCCGATATATTGAATGTCGTATTTTTTACGTCAACATCCGTGTCAAAGTTGACACTATTTTTCAAGGAACGTGTAAGTACTCGTACATGTAGAGAAACGACAAGAATTACGCAACGTTCTTCACGGCGTTTGAAAAATCATAACAAGCGTACTAAGTCTAAAACCATTCGTGGAATCGTTTGAAAGCTTTGCTAAACTACTCGTGCATTATTCCTGCATGTACTTGAAGCACACCGTCACCGCTAATTGATATTGTAATATATTCAGAGTATAGTTACGCCTATGCTTAGGACTCCTGGATAAAGATAATCGTAAGAAGCGTGGCTTTTATTTCGCGTTACATGTACGTGGAAAATCGAGCAGTTAGTCCTGAACCCTCTCGCTGATTTTCTCGGCCTCTCTACGGATGCTTTCGCCAGCTTGGTTTATGAATGATTTCACTTTGTCCATGGCTTCGTTCAAGTTGGTTTCGTTCAACCATGAGCCCATTCTCTCGTGTAATGTATCCGCTGCTCCGTTCCATGCTTTCTTCACTTGATCAGCAATGTTGTCTAAATTGTTCTGTTGCGACTCCTGCTGCTGCTGCTGCGCATCTTGGGGCATGGGAGAAGCCTAAAAACGATACGAACGTGTCAATTAAAATTCATGCTTGGTTTTCCTTAATAATAAATGAAATCTAGCGTTGGTCACTGTTATGATTATTTATTTCTGTTGCAGTCTAGGTTGTTGTCACTAAGGTGAACCGAAGCTACGCGTCGAAAACGAATAAACTTTATGCTTGTCGAACCGTGGACAATTTTATTTGAAGTTACAATTTAGGTAAGGTTTTATAAATGTATCGTAACGCCTGAAGAGGGCCTCCTACGCTAGATCATCATAACAAATACGATCGGTGTGATATAAAAGAAGCGATTGTGCGAAGATCGTTTATGAAAAACGAAGAAATTATGTAATTCTTGATATGTTTAATTACCTGGAACAAGTAAAACAGGGAAACCAGAAGAATAGCGGCGAAAATATATCGGGCCATAGTGTAATCAGTGGTCCTCGTATTGTTCTTAAATATATGTGATAGTTTCTGTCAGAGGGTCGACCGTACACTGCTTTAACCAGAAGCCTCGCACGAAGAACGCTACAACGATAAGAGGAGGAATTAAGATCAAAGATCACACTAATAACCACTTAAAGTCTCTATGTATACTTGTACGTAATACTCGATTCTCGATTGTCGACGACTCACAGTGTTCGCTGCTACCGTTCCCGCTTCTTTGTATCGAATTGAAATGAATTGCTCGCCGTTGGAATTCTGTATTTTGATCCATCCAATTGCATATTTCGCATCGCGTCATGAGTTGCATTTTTTGTTACAATCGGCTGTCTCTGTTCACCGGAAATTGTGTAATTCCTTTATCTCCGTTTCCACGTGTTTTATCGAATACGGAGAAGCCGACCTCGAGTATACGGTAAAAATATCCGACGCGCATAAACATTTCTCGTTTAAGGAAACTCGATTTATTTATTAATTTATTCCATAAACAACTAGAAGCATCGAATTTCCCACATTCTCGAGTAGAAATTTGAGAATCACTGCCTTATCTCGCCGTTAATGAATCACATAAGCGTACGGAAACCTATCGCTAGTTTCAAGACGTTTCCTAATCTCTTCCTTAATTTTCCTAGCAACTTAAAGCTCTCGTTCACTTCCATTGATATTCCAATTAGCTGACTTCGGTCATTAATTTCTTCCTGAAATATGCAGAACCGTCCCAGCCGTACGGAAAATACCGTGAATCAATTTCGAAATCGGCCCTTGGTCTCGTCTTCTTTCGATTCTTTTCCTTGGTGGAATTTCTATCGATTCTTCGGAACTCGAGGTATCCTCGGCGCGAGAACAATTCTGGAGAACCAGTAGGAGGATCGCAAAGTAAACTATAATAAAGTTGGTCTTCATACCGGATCCGTGGCCGCAATAACACTGTAAAACCATTTCGTCCTGACAATCTCGTTTGCCGCGGGCCACAGAAATTTTTATTCGCGTCGTCAGCAAACACTTAAATTCCTCGCTGTTCTGCTACCGCGGTAAATCGCGATGTTTTTCTATTAAAACAAAAGGTCTTAATATAGACTGGATGATACACTTAATAACAAGAGGATTTTAGGAACGTATTATTTTATTCATATTTTTTTTTCATACATTATAAAACTTGGATCGTTAGTAAATAAATAATATTTCAATAAATAGATCGCGCTTTCATGTCGCGCATATAAGTTAATAAAATAGTGTACAATAGGTATCTAAGTACAATAGAGACGTATTATGTGGACGATATACTGCGATTACTATAACAACGCGACATACGATTACATCTCGCAATTATTCGTAACCTTGGGAAAGTGATTCCAATAGCTGTCTGCACGCTGAATTGTGAAAATCTCTGGATCGAAGATGCCAAATTTTAACGTCGTTGGGATTACCTATATGAATCGGTTTCAACTTGTACACGTTGAACCTAACAGGATCGTCGCTGGCGATGCGCCCTATCAGCCCTAGGTCTTCCTTAGGCAAAATAACAATTATATCGCCAGAAGACAGACCAACGTTGTCCAACGGACACTCTATATCGCTCTTGTTAAGCTGCAAGTGACTTTGCGAGGGCGTAACTCCGTTCAAAGGATGATTCAGCTTCGATCGAGAGGACAAGACGACCCACGTACCGCAAGTACCAGAACTAATCAGCGAGGATATCGATGGGGACATGTTAGACCTGTACATATCCAAAATTTTCCTGAAAACGTTTATCTTCGACGATTGTTCCAATCCTGGCGTACTCTGTCGCTGATCAAGGTATTTGTACAAAGAGTCGGTATTCCCCAGATTGTTAACATAATCTTGAGACGGTTGATCGCTTGACTCTGAGCTCGATGATCCGTTTTGCGGTGGGAACATGGAAGTCAAGGGACTCGAAGATTCGCTGCAGTTGTTCCTGATATTTCTCTGAGGTTCTGAGTATCCTGGCAGGGAGTCGAGCAACTTTGCGAAGGAAGACAAAGGATTTTGTGTAGGGTAATCAGAGGTACTGGTTTGAGATGAGGATGGCGAATGTGGAAGGTTGCCATCTTGCTGAACGTTCGGTGATGAGTGAGAAACGATATGGTTTAAGGAAGGTTTATCCACTGGTGGTCCAGTGGAAGATGAAGAGCCAGATGGCGGAAAATAGTTTAAAGAATCGGTATAGGGAGCTGTTCCTGCTGGTAGGTTCGAAAATGGTGGTAGCAATGGGATGTAACTGTGAGGTAGAGTCGATCGCGGATCATCTTCGTTCACAGGTGTAACAGGCTCCGCAGAAGAGGATTCAGACTGAGGAGCGTAAGTGGAAGACCCATTTTCATTTACGATTGGTCGAAATTGTTGCAGGAACGGAAGTAACGAATAATGTGGTCTGTTACCATTCTGCTGCATATTCGACGCGGAAGATAAAGCATCGTCGCTTCCAGCTGGCGTTGCAGCCGATGAGGACTTGAATTGCAAAGAACTGCTCGTGTCGTCATCTCCAGGAGTTACCGTTGGACCAGAGAATGTAGATTCTAAAGGACTGCTGGGAGTACTGCTCGGTGAAGCCCCTAGGAACATCTGGAAATCTTCAGGCGACGTGGGATCGTGGCGGTTGGTGTGAATCGAATTTCCATCAGGCGTCGACGTGCTGGATTCGCTTGAATCGGTGTTTCCAAAGTTGAACATTGGTAAATTGTAAATAGAAAATGGGAAGCGAGTAGACGATGCACGAGACTTTGCAGGCTTGTCCTGCTTTAGAGAATTTGGTGTAATCCTTGATGGGAGACTCGAGAGAAATTTAGACAGTTCCGATTGGTCTTGAGCATCGTTTGATTTGTCCGAAAGGCCCTGAGAAAGGGGCACTACCACTGGTTTAGGAGCTGACGTTTCGCTTTCGGGATCCATTTGTTTCATACCCAACGAAGGTACAGGAAACCGATTGAAAGGAGAGTCGTTTGATTGTGAACAGTCGCATCCATGGTCTGTAGTACCTGGAATTCCTGGAATTCCTGGGATGCTTGGAATTCCTGGGGTGCTTGGAATGCCTGGAATGCCTGGAATGCCTGGAATGCCTGGAATATCTGGAATGCCTGGAATGTTTGGAATGTTTGGAGTACCTGGAATACCTGGAATACCTGGAATACCTGGAATACTTGGAATACTTGGAATACCTGGAATACCTGGAATGTTTGGAATATCTGGAATGCCTGGAATGTTTGGAATAGCTGGAATACCTGGAATACTTGGAATACCTGGAATACCTGGAATGTTTGGAAATCCTCCATTTTGGTCATCCCAATCAATTCCAGGAATATGGACAATGCCTGGCAGGAAATTTCGTAGAAAAGCCAAAATCAAGTTCTGCAGCGTAGTAATTATAGCTTCGAAAAATCCAGAAGGGGATTGTGCTTGTACAGATTCGATGAAGGTTACGAAGAATCCCTTTAAATTGACGAAGAATCGATAAAACAGGTCTTGAGGAGAAAACTTCTCGAAGAACGATTGTATCAACGTAAGCCCTTTCCACACTTGCTTCACCACTCCTTTAACAAATTTCGGTATGTTTCCGTCGAATAGATACAATGCGTTCTCTTTTGCATCGAATATCTCGTCCGTTATTTCCTTGAAGATGTCGATATTTGGTTCAAGGATCCCGAGGAGTCCTTGGAAATGAATGAAGAATTTATTGATAGCGTTCTTCAATCTGGTCAAAGTGGCACGGATCTCAGTTACGGGAATATACTTTTCGATGATTTCGGGCAGCATCTTCAGGTTCTCAGGGTTGTCGAAGAACATCTCCAAACGCGCTATGCTGTCCTCGATAATTTTAAAGAGATTCCCACTGAACAGTAGTTCGATCAGTGAACTCGAGCTACCTCCATTTTCTTCGCTATTTATCAGTAGGTGTAACGGAAGATCGTACTGTATAGTTTCTTCAACGATTAAAAAGTAGTGGAAAAGTCTCCTCAATTCGCAGAAAATTTCGTGCGCGATGATTCTGGACGTGTGCTTATGGCCAAATAGTTTCGCCTCCTCCTCGCAGGAACAAATTTTCTTGTCGTTTCCAGAAAGTTCGTCCAACAGCGAATTTAACACGTTGCGCTTCAACAATTTGCTCCATTCGTCTGTAACGTGCTAAAAGTGTTTCGCAGATTTGAATAAATAATTCTACATTTGTCCATACAATTAACAGCGAATCTTACCTGTCTTCCATTCATTATTTGTTTTGACAGCGACAACAGACTCTTCGTCGCCTCGTCTGTGAAATTTCTGGACACCTATGGGAATGCAACAAGAAAGTAACTGTCAATTTGTATATTTTGCAGAGATTGATCGAAAACGAAGAGGAGTAATGAAGAATTACCGGAAGTGCTTCCATGATCTCATCGTCGCTATCTGGAGCATTGGTCGAATCTTCCTGATGCGCAGGAAGTTCAGACGAAGAACTTCCTGTCTTTCCATCGTCGATTTTTGTTTCGTTTCTTTGATCTGCATTAGTGGTAACGAATACCAGGCAGAAGAAAAGAATCGTTATGTACTTGTTCTTCATCGTTCCCATCGGAGAAGACCCGATGGTTTCGGTCAAGTATGGTGCTTCATATACTCGCAGGATTCTTATCTCGTTTCAAAAGACATCACGCAGATCGTGAGCAACACCGGCAACAATACAGATTACTAATTTGACACGAGTCAAATTTTACGCGATAGCGTCGATTAAAGGAAGATTTTAGTTGTCTTGATTATGTTAAGGTATCCGTGTCGATCCACGTTGATTCGCCGCGAGACACGTTTCTTTTAGCGATTACATGTTTGTACGCGTAAATATAAACGCGGGAATTTGAGGACCGCATCGAAACAACAAACAAACGAGGAATTTATTGGATCGATAAAGCAAATAAACTACGTTGACGTAAGAGGAATATCTAATCGAGAATAATTGAACTTGTTTTCGTAAATAATGAATGAAGAATGCAGGAAACGATATATTATTATTCGTTCGATTGATTTTATTAGCCTGTATTACATCATGCTTCTTGTATTTACAGAAATTTCATATTCCTCAAGTAGCTTAACATTCGTAAGATGGCTGAACCTCGCAAGCAGGAACAAGCACTGTATCGATACGAGTTCTGAGTCCCTTCAATCGTTGATGAAACATTCCTTCGGATTGCTCGTTGCCTTGAGGAATACTACAGAAAAGGAACATGGAAAATTAGATTTATAAACACGGAACTTTGAAGGTATAGCAAAAATAATTTAGTAAAATTTACTCAATGTTCCGAACTGTCTCGTCAATTACGAAGTTATAATGTTTGGAGGCTGGCGGTGCCTCGACAGCAGGAGGAACGTGAGTATTGTACGTGTAAAATGTTCCTCGCGATGTATCGTCTATAATGACACTGTCTGATTGCGATTTAATAGAAGTAGAAGGCACATCTATTGTTATCGAGTATTCGTCGCGACGTGGTTGCACATACATATCCGAAACAACTCTAAAATTCAACGACACAGGTATCTTCTCGTCCTCTACGGGTGGTTTAGGTCCCTGGAAAATGATTTCATTACCAAATGATACATCTGTTGTGTAACATCTTTGTTGCAACTAAACAGATTGTTTTCTACGTGTTCGAAGAACAAAGCACGTCGATTCAAATTGTTAGCTTAATGGGCATTAATTTGTTGCGCATACATACCTCGATCTTGATTGGTAATTGGCGTGTCGCGATGCAAGGATCGCCGTATGTAACTATCTTAGGTCTGTCGTGGCTGTAACAACATTCGAAATTGAAGATCGAATGAAAAGCGATAAGAATCCAGAACGCGGTTCCCGTATTCATGACCGTATCTGAAAATCGATACTGCGATTCAGCTGTAGGCGGTATGCTCGCATTCTTAATATACGGATTCGTGAAAAACAATATCACTTCCTGTTTATCATCGAACGTATCAATTTTTATGTGGCGCAATTTATACGTATACGTAAATAAAAACGGAAGGAAACTCATCGTTTTTCCATTTAAAAGTTTTACAGCTCCCGAACGTGCCCGAGTAGGCGGAAGCGAGCGAACTTCATCCGCGGAAGTTACAAGCCTCGAACGTGTTTATGAAAAAGGAGATGAAACGCACGTATCGCTGCAAGTTTTAAAACATGTAAGTGAAAACCATTTTTCATGCAGACCACTGTATAAAATCGTAACGTGCTATTACAGAGTTGTAGTGTTCGTAAATTAAAACGTACGTAAACCCAAAAGCGCGCGGTTAACGCCGTCTTCGATAACACTTCCTTTCGATAGCTAACAATAACATATTCAAGATAACGACGCTGAGCAAAATGTTTGATCCAAGCTTGAGAGAAATATGTTCGGGGATGAGTGGATCAAAAATTAAAACTATACACATGGCTCGGAGAGGTATTTTTAAAAAAGAAACGCGGTGTTTTTAAATATATATTAGGCAAGTACCGCGTTATCTAGAGAAGAAGAGTTATTTAAATAATGAATCGAATAAAGGAGAACTATTTTGTTATTTATTTATTAGTTAAATTTGATCTAATAGAATATCCCAAGCCCTATTCATCTTTGCATTTCGATATTCTGTTAATCTCAGAAAGTATTCCAAGTTCTATCTCAGGAGTTTTAGTGTCTTCTAAGATCCGCCTGCCCTACCAGTCTCCTCTGCCATGTGTTGCTCATACCAAAAATTGCTTTTACCCCGCTCGAAAGACCGTTTCACGATGCGTTGACAGGATCGCTTAAACCTCGGAAGTCGAAGTCACAGGAACATCGTAAATCTCCGTACCCAGCGAAGGCGTAACAGAAACTAACAAATACTATTCTCTCTTTCTTTTTCTAAGTTATACACCAGTAAGAAAAAGTGTAATTTTATTGATTTGTTAAATTTCTTGAAGTCTTGACGAAGTCGTAACAAAATATTTTCCTTTGCTTATTTTATTTTATACTAAATCTAAATGTCCTATTAATCCAGGGGATAAAAGTGGAGAAGGTTTAAAGTTTCATTGAAAACGTTTTATTTCTCAAAAAATATGTACAGGATAACGATTTCTAATGGTCTACAACCAAAAGAATTGACTATTTTATTGTTTAATCAATCATTGTGGACACGGAGGATTTGTTGGATGTATCTCGATATTTCCAGGATTTCCAAAATTATCTTCGATGACCGTTTCCTGAACTATGACTTTGCCTGGAATATAATCTGGTATTGGTGGACCTAAGGGACCACATGGTTCTTCTGCACTATCATTAATTTCTCCATTGATTATTCCATGATTGTGTTTTCTTGATTTCATATATACTGAACCCACAGGTGCGTAACCCAGATCTCTGAGAATGGTTAACATATTAGTTAGCAAATATTTATATTATATAGAGTTCAACTCCTGCTTTATAAATTTTAATCTGTAAATAAAAAACTTACTTATAAGTGAGAAGGCTCTCTGACATTTGATCTGCAGATTCTTCTTGCGTTATACTTTCACGTTCAATCGCTTCAAGTTCCGCGAGTTTCGCTTCTTCTTGTTCATCGTATGAACCAATAACCACAGTTCTCGGGGGCGCTAGTTTTAATTCTACGACAGGTTTCTCAACCATCACAAGTTTCTCTTCCGGAATATCAAGAGTCTTCTTGTCATTTTTCGATTCATTTGGCACCGTTCGATGACCAAACGATAATTTATCTTCCGGTATAAATTGTTTTCCTTGTCTATAAATTACATTTGGAGCGCGAAGGTTTTTGTACGCGAGAGTAAGAGAGACTGCGTCTGCTGGCATCTCCGGATACGAATGATCTACTACAGTTTCATCTGAAAAATATGTTCTGTATTATTTAACGTAACTCTGAGTTTTGACAAAGATAGATTTAGAGTACATATTTCCTGTCACACCTGTGTCATCATCAAAACAATTTGAAGTGCTGCCAGTTATAGAGAATTGTTTTTGTCCAATAGCACGTGCTGGAGGTATATTGTACATTCCGAAGCTGGGTTGGCTTAATCCAAAGTGTGGATGTCCATACATCCTTGACCTTGATCTACTAAATGTTCCCAAATTTATATTTGGGAGCAAACTTGGCCTGGATCCACTATATGTTTTAGGATACAAATTTCCAAACAATCCTAATCTGTTTGCGGTAGGTGCCCCAGGTAGTGTACCAGTAGTAACTCCATTTCCTCCAGATGTTGATATACCAGGTACAGGAGAATTTGGTTTTGCAAATATCGTTGGACTGGATCCACTTGTTGTACCCAAAGTGCCGGTTTCGATTATTCTGGTTGTAGTCTCGCCAGTGAGCACGTTCATACAAATCTCATAAGGAAGTTGGTTGGGTGATGGGTTAGTACAGCTGCTGCATATGATTTTACCAGGATAAGCTGGAGTTACTTTTGTTTTCTCTATCAGTAGTAGTTTTCCACTGCGGGGGTCGACTGGAAGCGGGTAACATAAATCGCCAATTGGTGGAAAACTGTAAATAAAACAAATATGTTTGCAGTCTTGTTCTAACAATTTATAAAATTCGTAAAAAAGTAGAGATTTTCAAATACCTGGGTACAATTTTGCCACTATTACTGGTTGGAATTATTGAATCACCAGTTTGTGTTTCTGATGTTTGTTTGGCACAACCACAGCCGGAGTTACTTCTGCTTGAACTTTCAGAAGGAACAGGTATAACGTCTGTTTGAGGAACAGGCAATAGAGAAGAACCGCTGCTACTACGTATCGTAGAATCACTCTCACTGATGGTGTATGTAACAGGAGTAGAAATACTTTGCGAATCAGACTGACTATTTTGACTGTTACGTGCAGCTGCCGCATCGTTAATGTCTTGCGGTGATACATAATACGTTGGTTCTGGTAATTTTGCAGCTGTCACAACGGAATCGGTACAGGTGCAAGGATTTGTACCTGTAATTAATAGTGTTAAATTAAAGTGACACATCATATAGTAAAATTATCTTTTTTCAATCGTGTACCTGGTCCTAAATTTCCACATTTACACTCTTGGTGAGTTGCCTGAACCATCAATGAATATGCTACTGCAAGGATGAAGAGAGTGCTCAGAGTCAGAGACTTCATATTGACGAAGATCTTTCTCTTTTGTCTTGTCCCCCATTCTGATTGCCTTATATACGTGAAAAAGTTATGAATTCGAAAAAGAATTGCACAATCCACCAGTATCAATTTTATTTCCTGTTACGTTCGAATATGCCCCCGAAACTTCCTGTATTCGTATACTGTAGACGAGACATTATTTCTTCATAGCAGATACATTTATTTAAATTTTGATGCAAACATAAATGAATCATTTAAAACTTACATCCCGGTATAACGTCGCATTTTGAATGAATCAAACTTCGTGACCGTCCGCTATTTCCGCATACTTCCGTATTATTGTTTATACACGCAGTAAGGTCAAACGGAAGCGAACACGTTAACGCTCTATAATCGTTATCTACATTTTTGAAGTCTGATTTAATTCTATCAACATTTGAAGTCAAATATCGTCTGAGTTATAGAGAGATCATTTTTGTTTTTTAAGTATTTTATTATAAAATATTAATTTTATGATATAAACAGTCGGTAATTACAATATAAGTTAATATTTTTCGTTCAGAATTATAGCAATATATTTACAATATTATACAATACACAGTGTTGAAAATGTAATACATCTTTATGTGTTTCATTTATTAAAAAAATCCGACGCTCTTTGTCTCTGGAGAGGCAAATTGAGTAGATTATCGGTGAGAACAGGACCTTCGCATCGCATACTATTTTCGGAATCAAGGAGATTTTCCGGTTTTGATGGTGTATTTATTCGCGGAGTGCTCGGTGTTCTGATACCTATCAATGGTGTCCTCGAAGATGGAACTCTTCGTGGGGTTGGTGTACTCGCAATTCGAAGTTTCTGTGTAGCTAATCTTCTAGCTGCTGGAGACATGGTACTCAAACGATCTATAGTTGATCTTGGTGATGGCCTATAATAGAATAGATTTTAAACATTAATATAGGTATGCTAATTGTAAACGTTATAAATGACACGGGAATACTTACGTCGCTAATGATTTTCTAGCTGCTTGCAAGGCTTTAGTTTTTCTGTCTCTGTGCCTTTCACCAGCTTTCTCTGCCAATTGTAATGCCAACTGTTCTCTTTTTGGAGGTTCTGCCATTCTAAATGATGGTCCTTGACTTGTCCTCAATAAAGGAGTATCTCCACCATCCAATCTGAATGGTGTACCTTCAATCTGACCCCAGGTCATCAAAGGACTTTCACATTCTCCGGGTCTTGGACTCGGGGTTGCTACAAAACTAAATCCATTTACTCTAGGTGTTGGATTTCTAACAATTTCTTTGCCATCGACTCCAATTTTTCCATCGTTAGCCTTTGACTGATTCTTTGCCAATTCATTAATGGTTTCCTTATTCTGTTGCTCATTGAAGGGATTTGATCTGAGTCTTGTATTTTCGTGTACTACTAATTGTCGTTTTTTAGCTAGGTCTATCCTTTCATCTGGAGTTAATTCAACTCCATCAGGAACATACATAATGTAATTTTTATTTTTATAACTCCAACTGTCTAATCTATTAAGTTTCTCATCTCCATTCTCGATAGCTAATGTGTCCGATGCTTTCCCATTGGTCAGTGCCAATGATTTTTCTTCAGCTTCATAAAGCCAAGCATACTTAAGCTTGAGTTTCTTTTCTGCCTCCACCATCATTTCTTCGAAACTTGCATTGTCTTCACTTGTGTGCATACTCAAATATGCATCTAATCCAGTTTTAGTTTCTGGTTTATCCTTTTGTTTCGTGCTTGTGGCCACAGGCGTATCTGTTGGAGTTTTTGATGCTTTCAACTGTTCATCTTCTGATTCAGTTTTATTCATTGGTGTCTCAAATGTTGCTGGACTGGCTGGCCTTTCAGTTGTCGGTCGTCCTGAACTATATTTTTCATAGAGTTCTCTCATCCTTTTCACGTCATTTTGCTCTAATGCATCTAAATATTGATTCTGTGCTTGAAGTCTGTCTAAGTGTGGAAAGAAATCTCTCTGTATAATTTCTCCCATTTTCTTTATGTATGCGTCTTCATCCAAAATTTTTGGCTGCATTCTTTTGTGCCTCTTAGCAACACCTATCGGTTTTTTAAATACAGCCAAGTCTGTCATATTTTTGGCTGCCTCTAGGGCTTGAGATCCTGGAGAGTTCATCGTCAAATCTGTAAAAACCACAATGCAGTGTTTACACGAAAGCAAAGACAATGTCCACAAAAACAATCCAAAATGACAGCTGCAAGTGTGGACGAAAATGTATTCGACGTATACGTATCACAACAGTTATAAACTTTCTGAAAGTCAAAATGATTCGTATTTACGTTTTGAAAGAAGTAAGGTTATGCGCAGAGATTCTTCTTAAATGCGTCTGCCCGTGCATCAATGTTTTATTTTTACTTCTCATTCATACTTATATGTACGTGATACAACTGAACATTTTTGCAGCTTTTTCATCGTTATTGGAATTAAAAGCTGATGGAATATATACACTAGTGCGTAAAACGAAACACCACTCGCAAACAAATATTAAACCTAACCAACAAAGGATAATGTGTGCTATGTAGAACTATCGCTGTCAGTGTCATGTGGCGTCATTGTGCGTCCATTGCATGAACTTTGGCAAGGTAAATAATTTACATCTCTAATTAAAATGGGTACATTTTTCACAAAACCCGCAATATAAATAAATCTGTACATAATTTATTTATAGATTTAATACAGTAAATAACTACAAGACTCGAGGACGTACCAAGAAATAAGGAAAAAACGAGCGAGAATGTTTCAAACATTATATAAAATGTGTTTTGTTAAGTATGCTTTTGAGTAGAGTAATGCTTAAACTTATTTTTATTGAAAAGATCTCGTCAATCCATGGATGATACTCTCATAAAGATAAAGAAATATATATTGCGTTAGTGGTCACTATATATTTGAAAACAAACAAACTATACGTTTGGAAAATTCGAAAATAATGGAGTAGTATAGTACAGTGTAAGGATGAAATTAACGAAAGTACAATTCGAATTCGATGGGGTAGATCGGTAGATCGTTGTATCGCGCCGTGCAAAGACGGCCCTGGCTTTGGCCACTCGGTAAGTAGTCGAAGCGATATTTTGGTCGAGCTGAGACAGTGGGATGGGATACGATTGCCTTCTCGTATTGCCGTGGCTCGAGGCACGGACTCTCGGAAGAAAAGAGGAAGAGAGACCGAGCAAAATGATTCGGGAGGCTCCGAGGTGTTGGAAAGGCACGATGAAAGACATATGAGGATTCCAGCGGCGAGATAGGATATGCCTGCCGACTATGTTACAGCGAAAATCTTTTGAGGTCCACCTTACGCGCGTTGCTTCTCTTTTCCTTCAGGTTTTTCGCAGAGTTTGTGTATGTTGAATTTTGCCGAAAGCGTGGCCGTCGAATGTATCGTTTATTAATTTAAACATTGTTACTCTAACTTAATTAAAGGGCATTCTTTGATATAAGTCAGTGGTTATCAAACCACATAAAGGGAGCCCCTTAATTGTTTTGACTGATGTCGATTGAATGTTCTATTTATTGAGCATAGAGAATGATTTAAATGACATGGTTATCGAATTTTTTTAGATGGAAAAGATCCCCTTTTGGATTGTAAAGCGCCGCCTCTGGGGAGTCGCCATCTTTACTTTGGAGAATACTAGTGCCAGTGAAGGAACATGTAAATGTATAAAAAATGTGAGGAACAAAGCATTTAACGAAATCAAAGATAATTTAAATTGACGTCGATATTGAATCGTTAATAATTTTTATCATTTGAACTTTAAACGATCACATGGGATTGACGAGCGTTTTTTCGAACGTTGCAAATAAATGTAACAACGTGAAATTTATTCCAAGATTCTCGAAGGTTTGCGTTACGCGGAGCACGTGTCAGTGTCAACCGACACCGAGAGCAAGAGGAGTCAAGAAAGACGTCCCATCCCGTCCCGTCCCCTCTATTTACGACATAAGGTAAACTTCTTTTAGGTCTCGTGGTTCACGGTCAGTGTCTGTCTTCGGATACTTGGCTTGCTTGGACAGTTTTCATGGCGCTAACAGACATGTCCGTCTTTCTCTCCTTCTTCTTCCTACTATACGCGTTTACAATCAATTAAATCTTCGGATTTAAGAATCAAAGAATCAAAGAGAATGGTATCGCCAGCTTCGTAAAAATGAATCGTGGACACGGTCCAGGAAGTAGCATGCATCTGGGGGCAGAGAAAAATAGGGACATTTGCCATTTTGGCACGAAGTTAAATTTACGATGCTTAATCCAATTTTAAATCATATTTGTTCCAAGTCACCTGTCGCCGTGCAATTAAGGAGGATGAGTCGACAGGCGCTAACCCGTGGTCATTTTGTTGTTGCTAATAAGGCTGGAAATACGAATAACGACGATGCTTGTTACTTGGTGAGGTAAATTATGTTGGTCATTTACGATTTCACCTACGAACGTATCCTTTTAGTTTTTAGGTTTACCGCACGCGGTGTATATATTTTTGAACTAGTTCGATATCGCGTTTAATTTTGTTTTAAATGTTGAAATGAATTAACCAGCTGCGTGGTCGTTAACGTTGGTACCCTTCGACTGCAGGTTTCGTGACAAATCGACGTTTAAATAAAACGCAAGTCACACGAAGCGAAGAGGAGGATGATGACGACGATGATGACGGCGACGAAGAAGTTTAAGAAGTAGACAGAGAGGAAGGTTGCGGACGTAAAGTATAAACAGTCGAGGTGCGATTTGACGCGCACTCCGGCCATCCAAGGCACATCTCGCTCGTTGAACGTACGCTTTAAGAATCCCGAAGAAGCGACCAGCCCCGATGGCTGGAATCTGTAAATCTGTCATTGCAGCCATATTCGTGCGGCTGGTACCGCAGGATATGAACTTCTGCTCGTCGTATGCGCCACCGACGTACGAGACCCTCTAGATCTGCCCGCTCGTCTTCTTTCGAGAACTTTGCACCAAAACGGAAGCCTCTCCCCGTCTCTCGAAATAACAAATGTTTTCTTTTTTTTTTTTTACAAAAACGTTACCGATTCTGGAAAGCTGTTCGTTTCTCCTACCGGGTCAGGAAATTGACAATTCTTTTAACGACGCTGCGAAATGGCGGTTGCTTCGTTTCTTTATAACTCATACTTCGTATCTACGTACCCGATTCTCTCGTTCTTTAAACCGTTGCGTTTAAACCGTTCCGTTCATCTCATTTGTTCGCCATTTGAAAAGTTGAAATCCGTGGTGTACAGTAATTCTTTTCAAGTTTTCAAGAGATATCGATGTTTAACTCGGACGAGAAACATTTATGACACATTTATCGGAACGTTTCGTGGAGAAAAACGAATGACAACTCGAGAAACATTGCTGTACGCCGTTTCGATCGGTGAGAAGAAGGTGTTCTGGTCGAAGGTTCAAAAACCGTTTGGTTGTATCAAACAGCGTGAAAACTATAAAAGCTCCAGCAGTCGTCGCACCGTATACCCAGCGGTATTTCCTCTGGTAGCTAGCGATGACGGATTCATGGTCCGTGGGATAACGCAACACTTTACCCTCCACATCCCCCGAAATGTTTCGGTTTACGGATGCACGCACGGTCGCTTGCACTTTCCTTCTTTTTCCTCCATTTCTCTTCACGGTTTTTTTCCTTTCATCTACCGAGCGATTCATTTGTCGGTCTTTGATCCGCGACCAACGAGCCACTACCGGAAAATTAGAGAGATTTATCGAGCGCTTGTCTTTCTTGGAACGCCATCTATCATTTTATTTCTCCTCGCTTCCGATTTCACTGGCCGTTTAATGCGACCTACGTTGTACTTATCGTTGTTAGATTATTCGAACTCGATAATAAAACCGGCACGTTTGTCTTCGTGGAACTTTTTCCGAGAGACATCGAATTTTTAATGGCCAAAAGAATGCGTGGAACGACGAAAAAGTGACCGAAATTTGTCACTTCTTTGGAGGTCCTCGGACCCCCCAAAGATTTCACAGCGAATGCAAGGTCGAAACGTATGGTTATTTAGTGAGACCCCACTGTCTTCTCGCGCCGAATGAGACCACTTGAAAAGGTTTTCCCAGGCACGTTTCAGGCCCTCGATCTCTCAATAAACACAGTTTATTCTCGACCAGTATCTGGATCTTTGGAAGGGAGCGATCGAGCAATCGAACGTTCCGTCAGTTGGCTTGTACGCGATATACATACATCGTAACGCCGTCGGTGTTCCATTTATCGAGAAAATGGGTCTTCGGAGGTTTTAAAGAGTTGGCTTTGAGGGCAGCTGGTTCTCGCGAACAGAATTGCCACCAGCAGCGCGGGGTCACCTAACCCTGTCGAGGGTTGACTTCTACAGGGCTGAGCCTGCCTGGCACCTACGAGGAAGATGAAAGAATGAGCGAAGATAGGCCGACGGTCGCTTTTTATTGCCGGCGCCGTCACGCGTCACCGATAAGCGCGGTCTCTCTGTAGACGAAAAGTCTGCACTCGCACCGGTTCTCTCGAAACACGAGATTTCTTATTCTTTCTCTTTTTCCTCTTCGCTTCTTCTATCCCTGGCATTTCTTTGTATCTTTTCACGAACCCCCTTAATAGAAAGAATTTTTAAAGGGTCCCTATTGATTTCTATCAAGCCTTGTATAAAATCAGGAGGTATCGAGGAGACGGAAGCTAGGACAATGTACTCCGTACAGAAACAGAGCCTTTAACTGATAAGTATCGAATAGATTAGGCATTGCATTCGCCCGCATTTTAAACATCAATTATTCGTCCACGATTCGCTTTGTTTAAACTCGTGTTGGGAGTCGCGAGACCGTACCGAAATAAGCGCAAATCTAATTTAAACGTGTACGGTCATTTTAATCGCTTTGATCCAAGCGTTTCCTTTTTTGTTATTTCCGTTGTTTGCGACATCGGGCGTAGCTCACTCACTCGCGACTACAAAACGTTTCGGTGGATGCAAGTGGGAGATATTCACCGAGAGTCATTAAGGATACGTTTGTAATATGTTTACACAACGGGTTGCTTCGCATGGCCATCAATCACGGGCCACGTCGGTCCATCCGTTTTTCTATGCGTGGAAACCGACAGCGTCGTGTCGCCTTGCGTCGCGTCAGACGCTCGCGTTCCGTGTCGCTTCGTTGGCATTAGCGTGTCGTTTTTAACAGTATCGGTGTTAAACCACCGCGCGCGCCGTGCTCGTCTACCAAAATGTTGTTCGACGATTTGGCGTATGCACTCCGTGACGTTTTCTGCCAACGACTTCGCCGACTTAGAGTATACGTAGAAGTTAAACGGAAAAGCTTTTGGATTTTTGTATGAAATATGACTAAATGTAGGGGTAGAATTGAAGATAAAGGAAAGAGGAGGTCGCGAGAAGCGGTAAAAGAAATGGTCTTGAACTCGAGTGCTCGATGTCACGTTGACATTTATTTCATACACTTCTCTTTTTTTTTTCGAATACGTACAGGACCGTTGCGCACGCAGAGCGCTCTTGAGTTTCTTAATATTAGCGGATTCTCGAGGAAAGAGAACATTCGAGGGGGAAAAAAATTTCGAGATACAATGGCACACGATACTTGGAGAATAATTTATTAAGGCACTTAGCGACCAAGCTCTCTCATGGGTTGTCACGGTGCGTTTACTTTCCCGACTTGGCTCGAGAGCGTTTTAGGCCCGTTTGGCATTTCAGACACCCTGTATAAATAGATGCACTTTGCTCCTACAAAAGGCACTTTCTTTTTCGACCGTCGAGCTACGGACCTACGACACCAACAACCGATTTGTATCGCGTGGTTCGATCGTCGCGAACAGCGACGGTACTAATCACGCCAGGAATCGGCGGAATTTTTATCTAGGCCGACGCTCGAGATATCGAAATTATATCGAATCGAATTACATATTTTATTCTCTTTCACCTTTTCAAGATCCTTCGGTAAATTATCATTTAATAAATATGTTTTCGATGAACGTCACCGGTACCTTGTTTACGAGTACGATGATTTATTAAGAATAAATGATTTTTGAATAAATACTACACGCTACGAAGGCAGAGTAACAGTTCACCGAAAGATCTTAGGAAAAATTGATCAAAGTAGATCATCGATTGCGTTATCGTTACATTTGGCTCGCTGCTTCTTTTTATCTTACGTATGTATAAAGACACTGGATACGAATATAATTCAAGTTACTGTATATTACATACTTAAAGCTAGTACTATCTTTGGTATAGTTTTCACAAACTTTCTCTGCAATTACTCTCTCGATAAGGCACGATTCGCGACACTCGTTCATCGCACGTTCTACGATATGCTGCTGGAAAGAACGTTTGCTTAGTCCACCGTACAACTTCCATTCTTTCCAAACAATCAACAATGAGTTTTCCAATTCCTACACCTGTTGATGTACTCAAGGGTAGTCTTCTCTAATACGCATATCAAAATATGTTTAATATTTTTCAGTGCTCTACAATCTGCAGAATATAAAAAAGATCGCTGTGTTCATTTCGAATGACGTTCCTCGCAACTCCGAATTATCGTGGCCCGTACAACGACGCTCCCGAGGGATGCGCATGATGAGGATGCGTTGGATAATGAACAGAATTCATATGCGCCGCAGGTTGACCATGGTGCGCGGGATAAGCCCAAGGTCCAGCAGCGGCAGCTCCGTAAAATTGATGATGATCCTGACTAGATATACCAGGGATCTGGACCGTTGGTATCGCGTTCACGTAACTACTCGACGAGAGTACGCCGGTGCTTCCGGTCGCGGGCCTCTTCGCAGGATTCTGCATACTGGAAACTGTAACGGAGTCGCACTCGTCCGATTCGCAGTCTCTGAACCCTTTGGCGAACGGATTGCTGGCGATCTTCAGTTGCGTGATGCGATGATTCTGGTAGGCGGTTACAGCGGTGAATCTCGTCTCGGGGAAGGTGAAGGTTTTGAAGTTCTCCGTGCGAGGATCGGGGCCAGAACCTGGCGGCGAGGGCGCGACCACCACGTGGCACCTTGGTTGGTACCGATGCATAGAGTTTAAGATTATCTGAAACGCGAAGAAGGTACTAAAGAATCGTCTACTGTAGTCGATACAGAGCTAGGAGTCTGAGAGGGGCTATGAATGTCTAGTTTCATAAAAATCGTGTTTTCTTCTTGCTTTGTGGAAGACTGAGCATTCCAATGTTTCAGGATCATCTGTTGGAATCGTTATCGGAAGACGACGGTGATCCGAAGGAGTAAGAGAAGTCCCGAGGAAGGGAAATGCAAGAGGAAAAAAACACACGTGAGGACCTTTCTATGTTTCGAAGGAAGAGCCACCGCAGGGGGGCGGTCACAATGTTTGACAGCCACGAGAGACTCGGTGACTAATTAGTGTAAAAACTAACCCCCGACCCACTCCGGCAACACGACACCCTCGTCCTTCCTCTTGCGCACACTTTTCTACGAGCATATGCCGGGGCATGTGTCTCTTTGAATACACGAAAAGAACAGAACCACAGGGCCGGTGGGGAGGAAGAAGAGAAGAAGAAAAGTCATCCTCGCGAAGAGCCAAGTGTGTGTGTGTGTGGCCTTCCGACACGGTCTACCAGAATCTTTGAATACGCGATTTTCTTCCTCTCATCTCCTTCTCACCCCCGCCAATTGCTATATTCTATTTTTTTTATCGTTTCCATGCCAGAGATAGACAAAATATTAATCAAGATTCATTACAATAAATTACATTCCAAAGCTAGACTACTTAATGTTTACACATTTTGCAACAAGAAGGCTCCGAGTACAAAGGGTTAATATTAATATTCTCAAGGATCATACGCGTAAAACAAGCATCATAATGTATCGAATTTCGTCGCGTTTCTCAACCGTGAACGCTCCACGACGCAAAGCCCCAATTAAGAAACCGGAATCGTTGAGCGTTTTAGCGCCGAATTCTGACCCGACTGATTTTTTACAAAGCCCGGTGGCGTGCCTCTCTAAGCGCAATTAAAGGAACAAACTGCTCGATGGCACGTGAAAGAAGGGCCCGACAACCACGAGTCAAAATTCTTTCCACGCGTTAAGTAATAAATCCTCGAATGGAACGCGAGCCAACGCCACGAGTCGTTCGGCTTCGAAGCGCGCGCGTCCAGAAAATTCGTTTGAACAAAACAGTCGAACCGATATGGTTTGCTTCCGTGCTTGTTCATACATTCTTATATTCCTCTGAATAAACTTCACCCGATAGTCATTCCAAAACTCAAAGTCTTAGTTTTCGGACAACGAAATAAAAACGATTAAACTCGTACCAGTAATTTGCCTCGCTTTCACAGTCCTGTATCGAAATTGGACGAGTCATCGAGCGAGTTTGTCGGCAAAAGTGGCTGTCTCGCGTTTATAATAATCGACGACACGTCGAACGAGAACGTAGTTGTTCAGATTTTGGAAAAGATAGATCAGGACCAGGACGAGCCAGATGA
The DNA here is from genome assembly GCF_026225885.1 of Hylaeus anthracinus. Lineage (NCBI taxonomy): Eukaryota > Metazoa > Arthropoda > Insecta > Hymenoptera > Colletidae > Hylaeus > Hylaeus anthracinus. The sequence goes on from NW_026534337.1 coordinate 17,000,614, forward strand.
AAAGCAACCCCAAGAAAAGGAATTGTGACATTGTCCTAGAACAGTTTTCGAGCGATTAAAGAGCAATGGTAAAGGATAATAAATAATGAATGTAGGATTAGGAATCAGACTGAATAATGAAACAGTCCTGTCCTGAAACAGGTCTGGTGTCGGAGGGTCGCGCTCTGTCCTCTCTTTGACTCACGACTGACCAATGCAACCGACGTCTGAATCGAAGCAAATTCGAAACATTAATCGGTATGCCAATACGTCTCGGTGCCGAACCGCTTGATTTGCAATGGTGCCTGACACGCTGAATTTGGCACGGATACGTAGGGACGATTATTTTTGGCGCAACCGCAGGTGCATTAGGACACAATGAAGAGTAACGGAATCGAGAGGTTCTCGAAGTTCGACGCGCGAAGTAGAGCGTAACAAACATTGTTTATTAAAACAAACTACTCGATTCTATCATAGTTATTTGTAATCTTCTAAAAACTCGTAGGATGAAATTTTTAAGCGGACGATCATCTCGAATAATGTATCAGAAATAAATACCGCGGTTTTAGACTATTCGATACTCTTTCCGTTTGTAATTTCCAGCCACTACCAAAGGAATTCTTTTGAAAACCGTAAACACGTCCTCCAAGGCTTCGCTGTCTTTCCCAGGCTTCCAGAGCTTCGTTTACACTACACATGTTTACGCTACTTGCGTTAGGCTCGCGGTTGAGTTTCTATCGCCGTTCCATCCTGGTGACAGGACTGTGGGATTAATAAGGCGCGGACAACGGAAGATTCAAAAAATTTACAAACTGTGAGTAGGCTCGCTTTACGATATACTCAGTCGAACCATTCCAAGTGGAATCAGATACTTTTTGGAGTGACTTGACTTTGTACAGAGTATAATTAGGTTTGTACTCTCACTTTTCAAATGTTGCATCGAATTAATCAATCCATGAATTATGTTTCAGATAAAACAAGAACAAAGGTGCACAGGAAAATACGGTGCAAACTTTACCCTGTAATGTAGTCATTGACTCATTCAGTAGGCGATTAAATTTCTACGATCAGCAGGGCATAAATCTGAAGATCGTAACGTGTTAAAACAATTATTGCTACTAATTACTCGTAAGACGATAATAGCTTCTAATAGAACCATGCCTCATTGTCGTATTTTGTCGTAGACTGCAGTCTATGCACAGCTGAACGGCCAAGTAAATCGTTTCGTGGAGAAGAAAGAAAAAATGAAAAAATTGACGGGACGTCCTGGGGGACAAGGGAATCGTCCCGTAAAAATGTTACCGCGCGTCTCTCGCGGTCTTATAATTTCTCGCGAAGGATAGGCTCGTATCTCAGGTCAATTAAGGGGAACTCGTTCGTAAACGACAAACACGTGGAACGCGACACCGACGCGGCGCGTCCCGATGCGAAGCTTTACTTCCCTGCATCCCCTCGTTCTACTTTATTGCGTAGGTGTTTCTCTTTTGCGTCGCATTCGGAATGAATTACGCTACGCAACGTCGTTCGCACGACTAAATTTCTTTTACGTGGAAGACAAAGCCTCGAGAATGATCGTTAATCGTTTAACCCCGCTGTCATCGCTACGGCGACGTTAATTCTACTAGCTTGGTGCATAAATAATCTCGTCCTTCAGTTGTTGACTTGAAGAATACAAGAATTACTTTTGCACCAACCTAACATCAGAGATGGTCAAAGTTTTATTCGAATAGTGCCATCAGAAATTAGAGTAACTCAAAGGGAAACATGTTCGATGTTATCGCTTACGTGTCCGTTGTCGTCGAGTTGATTGTTCGTGAGCTTCAGTTTGTCGAACGAAACGGGTTGCTTCATCCAATGAGCGCCACTCGCAGGACTGTCAGGATGCACGTGAATCCTCGGAGGCGAGATTGGATCCGCGCGACCAGCCACTACCCAGGCGCTGCTGTGAAAAGCGTATCGATACCTCTTGTCGTCGCAGGGTACGAAGTCCATCACCAGCAGGTAATCCGTGTTGGGGTCTAACCCAAAAAAACGACACTGCAAATTGATCAGAATTCCGTTCTTTCAGATTCGACGATGGGAAAATGCATAAGTGACACGAGAACATTTCCTGCCACTCCAAATCGCTCGTAAACAAGGGGTTGTAAACGGCTTCCACATGGAGAGTCAAGAAATGCTTGTAACGTTCGAAACAACGAATTACTTTGTTTTCCACGAAATTTTGAAAATTAAGAATGAGTCATTAAGACATAGCAATGACCTGGAAGGTAGGGAACATTCTTCTTCCAGCTTTTGTGACGATCATTTCTGTTCCTAATTGATGGAATTCTTCCCATAGTGGTTTCGCTTCGAGAGCAGCGCCGGCACCAACCAGAGCGGAATGTAGAGGCCTCTTGGAGCCAGATTCTTCCGTCAAACTCGCGCCATTCTCTCTGGGATGGTGGTCACCGTAATGACGATTGTTGTTGTTGCTATCGTTGCGAGATTCTGTGGGAGTTGTCGTGGAAATCGACGAATTAGCGACGCGCTGTGTTAGCGAGGTTTTCGGTAAGTTGGGGCTACGGGATCGTTTCACCCTTCCCGCGGTCTGCAAACACGCTGAAATGATAATTATACGGCTTTTACGGTTTCTTAGTTTACTAAACCTTTTTTTTTGTAATAAACATCACGAAAACATGTTTATATAAAATTTTCTAGCGGTGAAATGTAGTGGTACCTACCTTCCATCTGTTGCATTGGGGATGGAACGCTCGTCATGGGCTGAGCAGAATGGTGAGTCTGATGATGGGGAGCCCATTGCTGATAGCAGCAATCAGCGGTGATATCGTGCCGTGGCTCGTGTTGCTGTTGCATCCTTACTGGTCCTCTGGCAACATCGACAACCGAATCACTTTCTTTTTTCTCACAAATTCACCATATACCTTTGAACTTGAACACTCTTTATCATTCACTCCAAAGCACAACTTGAACCGAAACTGAAGGGTAAATTTAATACGATCCTTCGTAAAAATTCGACTCGATTCTCTGCAGTCTTCAGAACCAAATCGCAATCACCACTGTTTCGTGCATAATGCAACCGTATTGTACAATGTAAGGCTTCCTTTGAAAATTTCGATCGATTCCACCCTTCGATCACAGTCACCGTCACGTTTAACAACAAGAAACACACGTTACAGCCTGGCACTTGATTCTCTGCTTTCTGTTTAATCTTTTTTCCGTCTCGTCGAAAATTTGGTCCGCAAAAAACAATCGGTGGATGTCACGCGGAAACTGGGACAAGGTTTGTCGACGTTGAAACAGAAGGAAAAAGAAATTGGCGAGCATGTCCCGAAGGACGGTTATCTTTCGTGGCTGGTCGTTAAGCGGTTCGAGGCAATCAACGAGATTCGAGATCCTGGGGCGACTATCAGAGGATGCTCGACATCGTCGACGGGCTCTCACACCTCTCGTCAACAGGACTTGTCTTCACCTCGAGATCCGGACGCTGACAAGGGCTTAAAGTCGTCGGCGGCGTGAACGCGACATCGGATGAATCAGAAAGAACTCCCCCGAGTCGACTACACCTCGCGGCTTATCATCGAGACATCATTCTCCGATGTATTCCCTCCCTCTCTCTTTTTACGGAAATCTCCTCCTCTTCTTTCCTGAGGTTTCCTCTCCACCGAGGTGACCGATCGAGAAACATTGGAGAGGAGGATCGAGAGGAAGGGAAACCTTTCACGAGGAAGGAGGGGTTTCACGAAGATCCTCCTACGCGGACACCCACGCTCGGCTAACTTGGGTTCACGGGATGCTAACTGCATCCTCTTCCTTTGGGTCCCGTGCCAAAAGGCGGAGTCTTCTCGGACGGGTAACAAACACTTGGGAGTAGCGTGATGCGTTCCTCAGGGACGAGGCTCGTGTCTCGTGTACCTCGTCGCTAGACCGCCGAGCTTAATTGATTAAAAGGAGGTGTTGATTACGCGATAACCCGCGACCATCGTCGGAATTAATTTCCTTCGAGCGTGAAACCAACGTCGTTCCCGAACCACTAAATACCCGTGTCTCTTCCTGGGTCTCCCAGGAATCTTACTGTACTTGTTGCACACCACTTACATTAGCGTCCGTAACGACTTTAAAGTATCGTAACATTTTTTTCATTTCTTTCAAAGGAAGACCTGTATTTTCATTTTAAAATGGTTGAAGAAAATGATATATATATGTATATACATATTTTTATATTTATATAATATATGTTTTCGCTTAATATCACTACCTACCATTAATTAACCATAACTTGAAGAACAACGATTCAGAGGAACGACTTTATTTATTAATAAAAAGTTCTTCACTCCTTCCATACATTTAGCCAAGTCGGTTGGAAGAATGTTACAAGTATAAACATCTATTCCGAAGTCATTACATTCCCAATTCCTTTGTAATTATTTACAATTAGTAATTACGCGAGTCTTACCGTTCGTGTTTAAAAACCTACGTTTCGTTTAAAAATCTACTACGAGTATGAATTACAGGACGTGGAACTCGTACAATATGCAATAGTGCCGGCAATAAATTCAAATTTTCGAAATTTCATCGTTTGTTTCCTCTATCATGACAAAACGAATGCTAAATATTGCGGAACTACGTACTAAATCCGGATCGTCGGATATTTAAATACTTCGTAATGCGTACACGAGTTTCCAGACGTTCGTAACTATCTAACGATTAAATTCTAAACGGAACTATGTCTGTTTCTTCACCGTGGACTTCTGTTTCAACCTAATCCACGCTCGTGTAAGCCGCTAAAATATTTACTCGAAAAATAGTCGAAACGAGCGTTTCGTGAAAAAGTGAACAAATATGTATAATGAAAGATTATGAATTTATTGTTCTATATTATACGCAATAGCATTATCAATAGTACCAGTGATTTTTATATGTACGTACGTATGTGTACATACTAGAGATCGATGAGATCGTTCGACAAGATGATTCGATTAAAAAACCAGTACTAAACGAATATCGTCGTTGCGGAGCGTCGGGGACGTGACGAATACTTATCAAACGTGAATGAAAACAAAAAAAAAGAATGGATGAATGTTTTTCGTGAGTTTTATTTATAAAATAGAAATTAATGTACAAGTACAAGGGAGGCAAACATGAATCGGTGTTTGTTGCGAGTTTGTTGGCGCGTCGATTTTTACTGAACGACGCTTAATGATTTTCTTTTGTATGCGATTATCATCGGAAAATGGATTCTGCGATCTACATGGTGCGCGAAGAAGAGCGTGGTGGAGAAATGAACAAAATTAATAGTAGCGTGTAAATGTTAATGAGACTAAGAAAATTATTTTTCGATCCGTGTGGGATCGTTATCATTCGTACGATGAAATCCTTAGAAATCGGGGTTTCTTTTTATGTTTCTCGCCCGTTCGTGATCGTATGTGTATTGCATATTCGCATAATTTCGCTACTTGCGTTATACACATTTACAGCTTGATTTTTTTTTTGTTATGTTAGATCTATTATTACGATTTCCTTCTGTAAGTTTCGCGATCGTAATAACGTCGAGCAAAATCCAGAGAAGCTTCGCGGATACATAATCGACGTTCTTGATTAGAGATAAACGCGAGATGTACAACACTGTCTTTTTTTTTGTTTCTATCCTTTTCCTCTAAAAGAAAAATATGTCGCTCGAAATTTATTGGCGTTTCACCAAACAGCTCGTACATCGTATCCTTTATGACCTGTATAAATTTAAATATAAAAACGTTGCACACGCTACAAAAAACGTTTTCTTCTAGAAAGTTATATCTGTATGTTTACAAATTTTGTGCATTTACAGAAATATAACGAAGCCAAGATTGCGTACCGCATCTGGGATATCTGTCGTTGAAAATGTCTACATACGGCGACGATATTATGTATCGATAACCTAAATGACAAAGTAATATAGGTATACCAACAGAAGCAACGGTTAGCGTAATAAACTTATCTCTGGCGTTATATCAATAGTATCGTATTATACTAAATATTATAGCTCACTTGTACTTTTGTATCGTATCATGTTTTTTCAATCAGTGTTGCGAATGGTTTTTGAATTATTCGAGTTATGAAAGAACGAAAATAATATTAGCGAAAATTCAAGAATGAATATGATGTTAACCATTCTTGTCGTTTATCGTCTTTTTTAAGAATCTTATAGTAGCCGTCGAGAATTTTTAATCTAATCTTGAGTAATCGAACTTGGCTTTAACTTTCTTTTACGGACACACACATTCGATAACATTTTTCTTTTTTCAATTAACTTTCAACTGTCTTATTAATAAAGAACTTGTCCGGTTTTTGTTTGTTGTTTTTACTTAACGAGCAATGCCCCTCCGGATTTTTCCATTACTTAATGTGTCATTATAAACGGCTTATCGAAATTTACGATAAATTCGTGTATAATATGGGAATAGATGACAATAATAGTAGCGATATTAGGTAAAATAATAACAATAACAATAACATCTTTGCTCTTACAAAAACTTAATGTTTTAAAAGATGATGGGTATTCGAGGAAGTTGTTCCGAAGTTATAAGCTTTGCGTTCAAATAAGGGGGGAAGGGGTGAAAAAACAAATCTAAGGATTTCACTTCTTCTTGCTTTTGTTATTTCCACCTCGCGGGGGCGTCACTGGTCTACCTGCGTTCAGGCCACCGTACGTTAATTTCTTTTTGTCAGCTGGCTTTAGAATTTGGAAACTGCACATGAGAGTATCATCCACGGACATCATGGCTCCAGCATTGTCGAATTCGCCACAGTAATTTGGTGCCGAAAATAGAGTGACTAATTGCCTTTTCGCGAAGAATTCATAGCCATCTTCTACCACCTGAAATTTTCGAGAGAATTACGATTGATTCTATAAAAAGTCACGTACGCAACGCAAAGCATTAAATAGATAATGCGCTAAAATTAACGATAGCGTATGTATCGTGACATACATACCTGATGAGCGCGACATATGAGGTCAAAGTCGTGCTTATGTAAAAATTTGGCAACAACTTCGGCTCCGAATGTAAACGATACACCACGATCATTTTCTCCCCAACCCATCGTGTCTTTGTCTGGATCCGACCACAATAAATCGCATAATAAACCTTGATCAGGTACATCCGTTGGTCGCATAATACGTCTGATTTGTTCCATGCTTTGGAGATCCGGACTGAGACCACCGTGACAACAAAATATTTTTTCGTCAACTATAGCGGCAACGGGTAAACAGTTGAAACAGTCCGTAAATGTTTTCCATAGTTTGATATTGTATCGACGTTTACCTATGCAACGCGAAAGTAATAATTTTAATATTCGATATTTTTAAGATCCAAAAATGAAAGTAAAAACAATTTGCTATAAGATTTCTTACATTCATCATAAAATCCATATATCCTGTTGATGGATGCGCATTCATGATTTCCACGAAGTAGAAAAAAGTTTTCAGGATACTTGATTTTATAGGCAAGCAGAAGACAAATTGTTTCCAAGGACTGTTTCCCTCTATCGACATAGTCTCCTAGAAAAAGATAATTGCTATCCGGTGGAAACCCACCGTATTCGAATAGCCGCAGTAAATCATAGTATTGTCCATGAATATCACCTTAAAAGAAAAAAAATATATCTTGTTTTGCTCTCTGGATAATAAAAAAAGGGTGGTACAAAAATGATTTCCACTAACTTACCACATATTTTAAGCGGTGCCTCAAGCTCTAATAGAATAGGTTGAGATAAAAAAATTTCGCGTGACTTTAGACAGAGCCCTCTTATTTCTCCTTCTGTCAACTGTACATTTTTGCCTGGCCTGGCTCCCCGCACTGGAAGATTAAATTATCTCCATTTATATACAATTAGAACTTTACAAATTTTACAAATTCGATTAGTTACTCATGAATGAATGCTAGAATCAAAGACTAACATAGAAAGTGTTCTACAGAACAATGTACCCTCGAAATATAAATCTACATTGATATTACGACTCTGATTCTAAAATTGAATTTCTCTGTCGTTCCAAAAAAAAAAGTCTAAGCGTTAGACTATGTCTATCCCCCTCCCCCCATTTTTAGCGGGAAACCGTGCTTTTCTCGCATAGTCACCAAACAGTGAATATTCTCCTACGACTCAGTTTCATCTATTAATAAATTTAAATAAATTCAAAGAATAAACGACGCTGGATGTTGAGAGCCGCATTGAAATGACCACGTACGACGCAGTGGCGATCATCGTGTCCACGGACAGAAGCCTCGCCCAAGGGACCAAGATTTCAGTTACGCACTGTCAATCTTGTTTCGCGTAAACAAACGGACATCGACGACTCGTCTATAGCATTTAAGATCGGTTGTATTTAAAGAGAGTTGCGTAATCGATGAAAGAAAACAGAGGCAGGGAAGGAGGAGAAAGAGGAGAAGGAGGAAAAATAAAAGGCAAGGCACGATAAATTTATTGAGAGTTATGGGATCGCTCCGAATTCATCCAGGTTCCAGAAAAACATTAACGTGGAGGAAGTTTAACAAAGGGTGACGCGGCGGCCGACAAGTTCGTCTCACGTACCCCCCCCCCCCCTTTGAAGGAGGGCAAACAGGGCAGAGGCAGCTTTACCTTCCAAGAGCCGAGCTATGATGTTGTCAATATTCAGTTTGTCGGATTCAGCCATCGGGCCGGGGTTTTGTGCGCGTCCCGGGCTTCGCACGTATCACCTTCCTCTCGGGACGATTTTTGATTTTCTTGGATTTCACTCGTCTGACACACAGCACTCAATTGCATTCGCGGTTTCGCACAATGTACCCGCAATGGCCGCCCCGGACAACCGCGCACTCCACTCCCTTTTACCCCCTCCCCGAATACCAGCTCTTCTTGCTCGATAGAGTTCGAGCGATCGATTTATCGAGCATGCTCCGTGTAACGTTTACCCGAGGATCTTGGAAACTTCCACGACTGTAAATCCCCACGACTTCGAGTCACGTACCAGATAATAATTAATAAGAGATTGCATTTATTTTAGAGATAAATTAATTAGTATGTCGACGAATTTTGAAAGTAGATAGGAAGAAGATTGGGAGTATGACGTACTTGCTTTCACAAAATAGGGGAATAAGTTTGTATACAGGAAATAATGTTGGCAATGTTCGTTCAAGAAGAAGATGAACTCTAGTAACAGCATAGTGCTTTGGAAACGAATTTTATTCGTTCGTAGCATTTTTGTCCATGTCGGATTAAGCAAATATGTAAAAATATGATAGAAGGAATCATTCCCATTAGTTATATATATATATCAATTTAGACTACTAGAGATCTATATACAAATTGCCATCCTCCATATCTTAGATACCTTTAATAAGAAGTATAGTTTATAAATTATGTAAGACTAGGACATCCCAGCAGCGCACTGGGCAGACATAGATCCAATAGAAGTTATATAAGTTACTATTTACGTATAATAGTCATAGGTTTTAAGTGAAAATGTATATAAACATATAAAATAAAGTATTGCAACTCAAATTTACGCGCGCTTTTCTTCATCGCCATAGCCATCTAGAGGTGGAAACAACGAACTAATTTTCGTAGTTTGGTCAGCGCCTCTATCGGGAAAACGCTCAAGTTAGTCGCCGAATAGTTCCTATGCGCACTGCTAGATGGCGCCATTTGTTCAATTACCGACATGTCGGTAAATTGATTGGATAAACGGCGCCATCTAGCGTTGCCCGTAGGAACTAGTCGACGACCAGCTTGAGCGTTTTCCCGATAGAGGGCGCCGTTTGTTCCATCAATTTACCGACATGTCGATAATTTGTAGGGATTCTACATAAAAGAATAACGATCACGAACATAAAACCGAACTTTATCAACAAGATGATTTATTTTAACAAAAACAATAAATTAAGATTAACAATTTGAATTCAAGGAGCTGATTGAAAATACGTCTGAACTTAATAGTGGTTATTAAGGCAATGTTAAAAATAATTGCTACTAACTGAAAAATGAACTACGTGATAAAAGAAAACGCACTTAAAATCTGCTATGTTCAAACCCAATTACAAACAATTCAATGTGAATTATAGTACATGTAAAAAATCGATAAATAACTCTACAAATTTGAACAAATGGCCCCATCTAGCAGTGCATATAGGAACTATTCGGCGACAAACTTGAGCGTTTTACCGATAGAGGCGCTGTCCAAACTTCGAATATTAATTCAGCCTGTTCACCGCGAGATGGCGATCCATTTCGCGGTGTCCATGATACGCGGGAATTCAAAATTTACTTGCAACAGAAATTGTTGATTCATTTATTTATTCGTGAAAAGGTATCCGTCTAATAACTCTTTAGTTTCGTCACTGATTGACGCATTTAATTAGGCAATTGTTGCACACCGTACACGGCACCGTTGCTGCCGTTACACCGCATCAGTGGTTGGATGCGTTGCACATGTTTTTTGGAAATTAAGAGTTCAAAGAGAAACGGTCCACCGAGTTGTTGCTCGGCGAAATCACTTTGAACGCTCGTTAACAGGTTTTATCGCCGGTGTGCATGCATGAGAGTACAGGAAAGCACAGGTGAAGCATGTACACGGGGGAGTTGTTCCGCTTTCAGCAATCGTAAAGCGCAGGTGCGCGTCGTTGCACAATGAACAATGCACGAAACGCGTCGCGCGATCGCCGTTCCTGTAACGGTCAAAGACGACAAATTCGATGAAAAAGGAACAAGAGAAAGGAAAAGCAACATCTAGAAACGACGCGATAACGCGTAGTGCGAAGGGATGTCAGACGAACAGGTAGATTTAACGATACGTAACGACAATACGAATTATATTTAAATAAAACGACTAGGGAACTCCACGAATCGGTGAATTACGACGCGTATTAATATTGAACGTCACGAGTCGGCGAATCGAGGGGCTAATTGTAACGCGTTGACGGCTACAACGTTGTATAAAATTAAATTGAGCAAAACAATCGCGCTGGATTTGAATGCGAATCGCGCGGTAGATCGCGATCGGGAATTTAAAATCGCTGTGACCGAAACACTCGACGGGTTTGAAACCTGAATATTATTCGGAGAAGGGTGGCGAGACTGTGAGAGAGAGGGCGAATAAAAAAAAAATTGGTGCCCAGAGACACGACGCCATTTCCCATGAAGCCGGCGAAGCGCGGACGGAGAACCGATCGCGCGTGCAAAGTTTAAATTTCGTGAATTCGATAGCTCGATCAAGCATCGAGAACGCGTGCATCGCCGGCCACGTGGACCATATGCTTCACGTGCCCCCAGCATGGAAGTAATGGGTCACGATTACACAAAGAAGACCCTGTCGAAGGATGGACGCGTCACCGGCCGTGGCCTCAAGTTTTTCGACGATACAGTAGACGAAACCAGACGATTACAACCATTTCCCTTTCTTTCTTTCTTTCACGTTCCTTCTCGACGAATGTTTAAACTAAATCAAAATATTCAAGTTCTATGTTAAAACTGTCATACTTGAATTCGGTAAAAAAAATTACATTTCTCCAATCGCCTGTACGTTGCTGATAAAAAAACCGAGCAGCCGAAACCTTTCCGCTGACAGAAGAGACACGTGTCTATCGATCGTCGCTTAATCCGGAAGCGAACGGCGGGAGGACACGCGTTCAAAGGATTCCCAAGACTGTTTTCCGTTGAACGGCTGAATATTGTTCCTCGACGAAAAGAAGAAAGAAATTATCAATTAAAAACAGACTAGGCGGGGTTCATCGGGGATCCCAGCTCCGTTATTTAGTCAACGGCTCGTGCAATTTTAATCTCTTTAATCGTATGCCGCCGTTACACGATTCTAACTTACCTTGAATTGACCGAAATTAAATAATTTAGGCCCGGAGTCGGTTAAGTCTCCCACGCGGTGCTTCGTGCGGCGAACAGAATGGCGAGTGACATTTTCAGAGAATAAGTTAAACTTGAGAATAAATTTATTCTCGTTTATATAGACCATAAATGTTTCATTCGGTTCGACGGATGCTAAAAACTTCCAAAGGATCGCGTAACGGGGGTTCCGACGAATATTTCCAAGCAATTGCTCGTAAACGCCGAGTAACCGATACGAATTCGTCGTGGCGTAGCAGAAAAGTAGCGGGCATAATATAATAGCGTTATCTGATGCGGCTTTCGTTCCGGTAAATTTCATCGGGGATCCCCGCTCGCGTGGTAATACGCGCTCGTAAAGCGTTATTATGAATTTGCATATTCCAGATACGCGCGGACTGCTTCCCTCCTGCAACAAACTCCGCTCCTCGCCTTCGCTCGTTAATTTAACTTCCTCTCGCGTTCCCGGTGACGCGTGTGCGAATGTCCGCGCTATACACGTCGCGTCGGAGACAAACGCATCGGGTAATGTAAACATTTATCGCGTTAAAAATATCGAATATTCGTTTGGAAGTTTGCGAAAGTACGCAGGCTCGGTGGATTTCTGATAGTTATTCTTTAAACGTCGACTTCCGAAATCTCTGGTCGACGTGTACGCGCCGATACAGGAAGTTCGTGTCACGCGTCGAGCAATCGGCGTATTCGTGGCATCCGCTTTTGTTCGTGCATCTTTCGCGACGCATTGTGGCCAACCACTCGTCCGTGTAACTCCAGCAGTGGTCCAGGAAGGGGTTTTGTAACCCTTGAAACGCGTCCTTGGCAGATGGTCGATCAAGAACGAACGATCCGTCAGGACCTCGTCCTACGGATCTCCGCGGGAGGAGACGATTGCAATCGTTGGAAAGTTCGCCGGATGACGATCGAAGGATAAACGTCGAAAGGGTAGCCGTCGCTATCGAGCAGATGTATCGATATCGCTAGATGTTGCCAGCCCACGTTGCGTATTCTTTGGAAAACGTGCTAATAGGTTTTCGGCTGCGTAACGAGCACCCCCGCGAAGCGGTGGTTTCTCGGCAAATTTGGCAAATCGTTGGGACGAAAATTATGGCCGCGGCACAATGGCGAGGGTCACGCTAGGGATCGACAACGAGATCGTTCTGTTTGCCGGTCTCAGCCATTATTCCAACCATTCCAGACGGCAAGGGACGCGTCATTTATTGGAGGACAAACGTTGTCGTCGAAAGGACTCGCAGCGAGTTTGCGCCGATGAATAAAGACGAAATTACTTTGGATTCGAAACGGGCTAAGGAACCAAAATCCGACGTCTGAGTTGTTTCAATGAAAAGCGCAACGATCCATCGTTCGTATCGACGATTGTATTATGCACTCGTTGGGATGTCCGGATGGAGGCAAAACAACTATAGTTGAGAATGACATCGCTTCGCGCGGAAACATCGAGTGCTCGGTGCATCGGACCTATTATTTGCAGTGATATGGTTCGGTAGCCGCACACCGAAATCGTAACGTTGCGGAACTTTTGAAAAGTCACGGATTCGGTGAAATCGGTAGCTGGAAGAGAGAGAGAGAGAAGAAAAATCGGCCGAAACCGTGAATTAGACAGCTGCGAGGAACAATGGCGAGCGTAAAGAGAGCGAAGGGTTGCGTTCGTTTAATACACGGTTAATGTCAATTTTCGTGGGCGCGTGCAACCACATCCTGTGCAATTTTTGTCAAGGTCTTTTCTCTCTCCCTTTGCTTCTTACGTTCTTACGCTCGCGTCGAATGCACGACGGCGACGGAGGTACCAATCGACGATCGCAACCACCCACGGGCCACAGAAATCAAAGGGGAGTCAGGACCAACGCATTATGCGTTGACCGGTGGCTCAAGCTAAACCGCTGTACGCGCGAAACGTTAACAAAGGCCGCACCGTGATCGAGCAAAAATGAGAAATGAAAAATTGCAACGCGGAGGGCCGGCCCAGCGGTGACTTTTGGCATACGCGAATGAAATCCAAGTTGTACGTTGAGAGATGTTGTACGCTAACGTATGCCACTGGGAATGTAAATTTATTAATTATCTCGTTTTAGGAAACAATTCGACGACCCCCGCGACCACCCTTCGCGTTTCGTCACGGTTACACGCCCACCCCAATTATCTTGTTACTTGCCAAACTTCGATACACGTTGCGTCATCCGCGTGACCGTGCGAACCGGAAATTGATTTCAATGGAAACTCGTACAATTCGAAATTTAGGAATAGATGATCGAGAGTGTCGCTGGACGGGAACCTGTTTTCCAGTGCGTGCACGACCGGAAGAAGATCGTATTTCATACCGATTTCGGCTGGAGAACTATCAAACGCTGGACACACCCTCCATTTAGCACCTGGATATCGTATCATGGTCACCAAATGTCGCAATAAACTCCGCGATTAACTGTGTTAATTACTGCACAAGAATGTTCACCATCGTCCGGGAAAACTATGCTCGGAGGGTAGTTTCTACTTCCCGTGGGAACTAGGTGGCAATTAGAGAAAAAAAAAATCTATTATCGACCCGATTTCCGCTTTCCCACGTTCGGCGAACAATCGGTCGCTGACCATCGATTCCTCGACGAACGGGTGGTAAGGAACCGTGAATTTTCAGAGTTATTAAAAATTGCTGTAAATAGTTTTGCGTGGGAAAGGATTTAAAAAAAAAAAAAGTTACCTCTTGGGGGTCCCTTTTACGCGAGGGTTCGAAGCTCGTTAGTTTCACGGTAGGTTTACCTTTGAATTCGTATTACAAGTGAAACAAGAGAAGAGTCAACGAATTATACAGCTTAAAAGCCGTTCGAGTGGCCACGTTATTCGCGAATGGTCATACGGAAAAGGTTGACCGTTATCGACCCAACGTTCCCGATTACCTGAGGCACTCGAATCCTCCTAAACCAAGGAAAGCTTAATCGTTTCGAGAATAGCGAGATTTATGGGATCCGAGAATTCGGAAGAAAGAGTCGAACCGAAGACTGGCATTTAATATATTTTTAAGGAAAATTAATTGCGACGTTTGATGGTTTCGAACGTAGAATCAATGAATTAAGTTTAAATTCAGTAAAGCACGACTCTCTCGCTATTTTACCCAGCTTTTTTCCGCAGGCCACTTTCGCCAATGTTGTCTGAAATGTTTCGAAGGTGTTCAGAATTTATCAGGCAGCATACCTGGCCACCTTAGAACGCGTCAGCTGTTCGAGGGTCGTCCCTTTAAAAGTTTAAAGGTCTTGGAAACCCTATTATGCACCTCGTTCTTCCCTCGCCGGGTTTCCTTTTACGATGCCCTGTGGATCGTAAGCTGCGGGAAAATATCTAAGCAGCACCTTTTTCTAAGACGGCAAGTTCATGGGAAAATAGGGGAGGACGATTTTTCCAAGGTTCTCGTAGCCCGGCAAGTGTTCCTTTCATTGCATTGTACCGCAGCATGGTGCACGCGGTGCACGCGGTGCACGAGAGGTACGGTGCACGCTTCAATTATTAACGGCGAGTCTACCAAGACTTTATGTAAATATTTAGCACGTTCCACCGTGAGAAAAACCAATAACCATATATTCTCGAACGAAACGTTCGATAAACAGTTACCAAGCTCGTAATTGTTTAAGTTTAATTTCACGTCGAGCGTAGGTTCGAACTTGCGTAGATGCTCATTGAAATAGTTTTTGGGTGAATCGGACAGTGATTGAAAGCTCCTCGACCTCTATCGATAATGGTCTAATTTGGATTCGTATCCTGTTTCGTTTCTGGTCAACGGACAGCATCCCGATATCGATAAATCTTGCGGGCCTAAAGGACCAGGCACGCGTGCCAGAAGGATCGGCCACGTGGCCACATCTTCCTTCCAAGAAACGATTTGTGTTTTAACCGAAACTGCTCTTCGGCTAGAGTTTCAGTCGACGCCGAAAGCGTTCGGAGTCGGATGTTTGATGTTTCCATACCGACAGAAATAATTGTCGTGTAACGACAAATAAAAACTCGCGTGAAATTACGCGTTCTTTTATTTTCTTTGTTCGATATCGAGTCAACGTGTCGTTGTTACTCGTCGTTCGATTTCGTTGCTTTCTCTTTCGATCCATTTCACATCGATACGCGTCGAGCACGCAAACGTTATTTATGACGTGGCTACATCCGCTTCGACGAAAAAAGCAGAATTTGAAACACGTTAACCGACAGTTTTGGAGCTTCTAGGCTTCCTGTCCTTCCTTCTTTTTCCTCGTCTCGGCCAGCAGCGTCGTCCGCAAGACGTTTTGGAAGTATGAGGGCGCAGATGGGATTGTGTTTAATGAAGTTTGGCCCGAGTTGCACCTGCCACTTTCGAGGCATCTCGGACCAACGGCCGTTACACTGCCTCGAGCGCACTAAGAAATTGGCGGGAACTCTGTTCCCAACCAGTCTCGAGATTTTACCAGTCTTTCGAAAACGTTTCGACCTTGGACTCCGCGAATCATTTCGATTACGTAGTCGAACGGGATACGTCGGATAAACGACGAGACTAAGTTTTCGAAATTTTCCAAGGATCGAATCTCTTTATATCGGCGAGTGCTTCCGATGTACGGCACGTATCGCTTTTTCTGCTCTCGAACGGATGTGTCCTTCCTGCTTTTCGTCGGACCAAAGAAATACGAGAACCAACCTAATGCCGGATCGAACGGAAGTTCAGTCAGCGATTTAATTGACATCGACATCTGTCCAGGACGCGTAACGTTTAACGATCTTCGCGAATACCAAAACAGTCTCGAAACTACTTAATATCGAGCGTGCATCTGTAAATGAATAATCACGATGGAAAAGTAACAAACAAAACAGACAGTTGGTCTGCGACCAACTTAAATTGAAACTCGTCTCTCGTTCACGTACCGCACGAGAAGCGCAGGATCTAGTTTTCGAAGATGGTAACAGCTCGCGGGCTGCCATCCGTCAAGCAACGTGAAAGGTCCTGCTTCTGTTTGCGGCGATTTAATTACCTTTAGCATCTGGCTATCCTGCGCTTCCTGGGCCAACTTCTTTTTCTCCCTCCGTTCAATCTACGAACTTTAACCGTGAACGAAACCGCATACTCGAAACAAGATCTCGACATTTTTATTTTTATACTGTAATAAACGACGACTCGTGTTTCATATAAATATAAAACTATTCACGGAGCTCTAAACTCGAGTCCATTAGGAGATTGCGAAGCATGGCAAAAGCCCTGCGAGACCGCTCGGACGTCAAAGTTCGGTTTCTATGCGGAGAACAGCTGTTTCACCCCCTCTGGGGCGTCTCTTCGGGAGATCTGCCGGTATACTCGGTCTATCTGAAGAAACTATCGTGCGGAGGAGGTTTCGAAAGGGCAACGGTGAAGGTAGGTACGGGCAGCTGGATCGGTGAAGGCTCGAAAAACACTCTGTCACGCCTTACTCCTGTATTGTTCGTATCTAATACTGCTTCCTTTTGCCTCGAAAAAAGATATATCTCTTTTTCTCTTAGAAGAACCAAACGTTTCGTTCGAAAACGTATTATTTTTGCTAATTCGTCGCAACCCCGAAGAAAGTATAACGTTTGTTGTACGGTTTCGTATTCGATATACAAGAAAAAACCTCGAGAATTAAATTGTTCGTTTTATCTCAATTGTCGAATGAACGGTTAAGACCGGGAAACGAACGAAACCCGACATTGCACGCATAGCAACAAAGTGGAGAGGAACGCATCCTGTGTTAAACGCTTCCTCTTCTCCCTCCGCTTTAGTTTGCTGACACGCACGAATATTTCTGCCAAGGATAAAGTAGCTCGATTGCTCGCAACAGTTCCCATCGAATGCGCCTAATTACACGGTGGTAATGGCGGACGTGCCACTTTTTTGCGTTAAAAGCGTTTCATTGCACGCATATCGAACGTCGCTAGTTGGAAAAGTTTAAGTTCTTTAAAAGACATCATCCAAAAAAGGTAGCCTCCGTTTTATTCGAGAGAGATTCCAGCGATAGGATCGAACGTATCGCGAGTAGTATAGATAAGTAGTATCCGCGTCGTCTCTGCTTACCATCACGACGCGGAGATATCCTTGGTCGAGAGATATCCTTGGTCTAAACAGCTTTCTCGCTCGACAGTTTCTTTGATACATTTATTTTTTCTCCTTGGCGTGTGCCGCCGAAATTCCAGAATGTCGGGAAAGCATCTGCATCCAGGCAGCTGGCCACCCCCTTCGACACTTATCCTCTTGGTCTATGACGCGCGTGATATACAAACGGAGAAATTTCCATCTGGCGAGGGAAAATAGACATCCGCTTAACGGAACCGTGAGTAGGAGGAGAGCCAGGGAGATGAACGTTTCAACTCGAAACGTTCCCCGGGATCAGACGACACGAAGAGAAAGGATTGCAGTTCACGACCACCGTCGATAATCTGGAAAAGTCGTCACGTTCTCGTGAAATAGGGAGGGAAATTTGTCGGAAAGCTTTGAGAATTCTCGAGCACGGATACCAGCCGCGACTCGTGGCACAGCCGGATGACAAAACGCCACGGAATGGATCAAATTTCCATGCAAAGGTGCGTTTACGCTAGGAGTCCGCGCCAAGGATTCTGTTTGTTTGTTTGTCGGCTTCCTTCTGGTAAACGCCCACGTGGAAAGCCAGCTTTGTTTTCTTACGGTCGCCCCGGGACACTCGAGCATACAGGTGATCGCGAACACGTCCTCTTTTGTTTGATCCTCTCTTCTTGGCCCGGTAGTTCGTATCCCCCCCTTTTCTTCTTGAATCAACGCAGTTTGATTAAGCTACGAATAACTTCCGGAGATACGTAAGGTAAATGTACAAGAATAATAAGTTTTGAGCGTTTCGCTGTTTGAAATGGGTTTTTATGAGAAAAAGCACGTGTTTATGTAAAAATTCCGAAACGCTGGTCAGTAATAATCAGATTCTTATCGTTGACTGAACACAATGCGATGCTGCACTCCGCTGCCGCTTTGAAGTTTTGAAAATGCCGATCGGTGTACGTTACACCGATGACGTTAAACGACGTTTCTTGACCCAGGCAGAATTTGCAAAGAAAAAGGAAAAGAACAACGCCGGACAGACCATTCTTCGCGGCAGAGACCTTTCGATTCTTTCGTTCGCTCGGAGCATATGCTGCCAGCTGCTCGGACTGTTTGGGCTAAAGGGTTGAGCCTCGAATTTTCAAATTCCATTTTACGTGACTTTCTTCCATTCTCCTTTCTTGTCTTTGTACGATTTTCTCCCGTGTACCCGTCAGCTTTCGATCGCTCATTTTTTCGAATTCGCAAACTCGAATAGGAAGCCATTGCAAAGGTTCGTTCGTTAAAAGTTAAACGTTCGAGTAACCGTTTTATCTATTACAGTGTTCAGAAGCGTGGAAAGCGATCGGGCTCGGTAATCGTCTTCGGTTCGAGTTTAAGTCGCGAGTATTAACTACATCCTGACGCAGCACCCCTGCGGATCGGTTTCTCTCTAATTTTCGACGATGTACTGACGTCACCGTGTTCCCCGTGTGTGTTCCGGTCTGGGTGCTCGGGACCGGAAGCAACGAACTCGTTGGGGAGCGCGGAGCCTTCGAACTGAAAATCCCCCACGGATATCGATGTTCCCGCGTTTAAACGAGGAACGAGGAGGAAGCCGATATTCCCTCGAGGACCCAACGGTTGCTCTTAAAAAAGAGTGTAAATCGAAATCTGAAAACCGGTCGTCCAAAGTGATCCATCTTCCTCTTTACGCGTAAAGTACAAAAATAAAGAATGTTCGGCATCGAGTCGATGGACAATTTACGTCGATAAAAACGATAACAAGAAAATTGATTTTATTTTATTTCAGCGTCTCTAAATTCCAATAATTTTGGTATTTCTACAAAATGTGCGATCACGACGAAGTCAAAGATAGCAGAAAATGATATTTGGTGTGTTTGAAAGTTGATGAAAAATCTGTTAAAAGAATCGCAAACCTCGGTAATAAGCGTTACAGCGGTTGATCATCGTGACCACGATGTTCACCTGCCTATGCTTTGGTCACACCCGAAGCGGGGCGTCTCACGTATACGATACACATTCGCTCGCGTGCCCATATGATCTACAGTGTATGGTGTTTTTCAGCTTAGTTACTGTAACGGTCGAATTTACCCCTATCGCTCTAGAATCGTAATACAACGAGACACGTTCGAGTCCTTGAGTTGTGGTAATGCAATTTTGGCTTTCTAACGCAAAATTTGAAATTTGTAACGGCTGCTCGCACGCGCCTCTAAAGAATGATTCGCAACCGTTCAATTTAGGATTTTAAGCGCAATGCTTCGTACTAAAATTAAACCCTGACCTTGGATGATTTTGCTCGCCGACATTCACAATGCGCTATAGAAAACACGAACCCCCCTATCGTATTGCGTATCGCAACGTAGCTCAACCACCAAAGTCAAGACGCAAAAACAACACGCGATGACAAAACAAAACTTGCGATCCTCTGCTTGAAAACCGACCGATAATGGTACTATTCTGTTCCATTGCGACAAACTAATTTTCCGATTATTGTTGCGAAAATACCGACGATACCGGTCAATTTTCGAGACGAAACTTGTTTCTACGCCGCGTCTCTCCCTCTTTCGCAGTTTGGTCCACCTGCTTTTAGCCGATCGTTTTTTTCTTCTTCGTCGCAGAGCGCCAGTCTTCTCGCGAAAGCGTATACGCGTACCTGGCGCATATTCGCGACGATCGTTCGAATCATCCCTCGGTTCTGTGTGTCGGTAACACCGTACGACGACTTTTATTTTAATATATCCGTGCATCGAATACAGGCTACTCCAAAAAAAAAAAGTAATTCCTTCTAAATAACGAATCGAAAATGTAAAATTTTGAAAGCGAAAAACGTTCTCCTCTGATCCATGATACACCAAAAAGAATATAATTTCGAGGAGGGAATCACGGAGCACGTTCTTGTATAGGTAGAACACTCGCGCTAGCGATCGTGATCGCTCTATACGCGGTGCTACTTAGAAAAAAAGAAAAGGTTGGTTTTATGGCGCGAGCCTCTTCTTCCCTTCCCTGACCAAAATCGCTTAGCATAATCCGTTGGACGGTTCGTGGCGCAAAAGAGCGCAAGAGAGGCCGGAACGAGGAACGAACGTGTTCTATAGGTTAGAAAAGGCGAGGATACGTACGCACGACGGAGACGAAACGACGGCGAGTGCGCGCCATTTTTACTGCGCATCCATGTCCGCGCACCAATCAGATTTAAATTCGTGAGGCCGATGGAAGGGTCACATCGGACCTCGTGGCTCGACGAAATGGTGGGTTCGAGACCAAGCTTCGCTGCCTCGAAGACTCCAAGATTCAACCAGAAGGAGTCTGGCCGTCGAGCGGTGAAGACCTGAAACTTGAATCCGGTTATCTAGTTCGGTGCTTGTGACTCGGTGACGAATTCTCGAGGAAAGCTGACAGAAAAATTGACGGAAATCAATCGGAGCATCTGAAAAGCGATTCGCCGGGAACCGTCGAACACGAGGAAGCGAAAAAAATCTAGGAACCGCACTTCCGTTCTCGTCTCCAACGTGTTCGAGTATCGTGCGGAGGAAATTCGTCCGCGCCAAGACGACATTTTTCCTGAGAATTTGCTTCTTTTGCCACGTTGCTCGCTCAACTTGACGAAATAGAAGAAGTTTTCGAGATGCTGGCAGCTTCGATCTGTCGCGAAGTTCACTTCACGGTGTTGTCCAGCACGACCATGGCCTCGCGCGTACCACGTTGTCTGTTCGGCAAACCAAACTCCAGGGAGACAGTGGAAATGCTCCAAGAGGCTCTGGACATGGAGAGAAGCAAGTTCGCGAAGAGATGGGGTGTCGATCCGCGTTCCGAGGATAAAGAGAATAATTATCAGAGAAAGCATCACGACAAGCACGAGCCGTCGCCCAAGAAACGAAGCAATCCGTACTCTAGACAGACCAGTATTCACGGTTAGTACATATTTTTATTTTTGCTTTACCGTCGCGAGCGAAATAGCGCCGAGTTCTACGTGAAACCTTAAAAGATAATGGAGCGTTCGGTTTCTCGTCGCATGTGACTCAGCATTACTCGAAAAGCTCGTACCATAGAATTTTTTAAACTCCCTGTGAATGGTAGTAGCTTACAACGAGGGTTATGGAGACCGATATCTTCGTATATCGCATAGTTTTATAGAGAATTTCGTTTTGAGGTTATATCATGGTACGTAATTTTACAAAGATGTAGAGCTCGAAACCGTGATCATGAAGTAATTGTACAGTTTCGAGTAACGGCGAATAAAATAATGGCTCGATAACGAAAATACGGTGAGAGTAGTGGGATTGAAGCAATGCACAAGGTATAAATAAATTTGGTAAACGTAGCGTCGCGATGAAGAACATCGTAGCTTTTTGGCGGGAAAGTAAGAGCGTTTGGCGAGGAAAGGGAAGGCACGTAGGCGCAGGCGCAGCGTAGGTCGGTCGCGTGGCTTCGACCTGTTTTCTTACATTCGTCTAGCCTCGCTCCTTCGCGTTTCTTCCGCCTTGTTTCTTTCTCCCTCTTACTCTGCCCGTTCCCAGCTTCTGGTTTTACGCGGCTATCCAGAAACTTTCGGACGGACCCTCCCTGCTCCGACCACTATCGCTTTCCAAAAGCATAAACCCAACCGGTAGGGTTCTCTTTTCTACGTACATCCACGATACGACGTACGTCCGATATTTTCGATGACTCGGTTAACTTTTGCTAGGATCGAACGAAACGCGAAGCAACATTTTCAGTCGCATAGTTAAGCCTTGACGTAGGAGCTTCGACGACGAACCGACGTGCAACGAGTTGGAAGGTCTACCAAGTGTTCCCATAGGTTGTCGAATGAATCACGCCGATGAGTCATGCGTGTTTGAAGACGGGCGAAATACCTGAAGGGTCCCGTGACTCATCGAAGGGCTCCAGTTATCGTAGAATAGGACGGCCTTACGGACGCGTTTCGGAAATTCCTCGACCCGTACTTGTTCGCACATTTGCGTACCTGAAGAACAAATGTACCCTAACGGTCGCACATATTGCACAATGGATATTACATTACGTCGACCAAGTGTATACTTTTACTGCGACCGTTCGCGAATACTATTTCAATTACCATTAGCGTTGTCGTTGGCTTACGACGGACAACGGAAGGCGCCCTTCTCGATAAAATTATACTTTATTAAGGTAACGTGCATCGGATGTTGTTGCTCGCAAAACTTGTAACCTTTTGCACTTTTCCCAACCTATTATTCTGTTAACTTTAAATGTATTTCTTTGATATGTTTGCATGATCGTAAAACAGTAATCGTTCGGCTACCTTGGGCGAAACGATCATTTGAAATCTACTTTTTACTCTACTAGCTGTTTATGTTTTATTCAAGGAAATGTATGTTATATGCCAAGAAAGTAAAATCGTCAAAAATTGCATCGTATACACCAGCGGAATAACGAATTGTACGCCAAGTACTCATGCTTGACTAACGCAAAAACGAAACGTTTAGTCGGATATATGTATACGTAGCGATAATACATACGCGGCAAAATACCTAGTTGTTCGAGTAGAGGCGTACAGAGATCCATGAAAAGTCAACGAAGCGAGACATCGCGAGCAGCCCTTTTCCACCGACACCTGTCGTTCCCGCTACGAAACTATGAGAACTACGGTGTCTTTTCCCATGATTAAATCAGACGAGCACGCGATACCGTCAACGGGACCTTCCGAAGGTCGTGCACCACCTGTCGCAATAGGTGCTTTCTTATAACCACATTTGCATTTACATCTAACCAGCAGTTTTCTTTGGCCCCTTTGTACCTGTTCGCATTTCACCGCACCAGCGACCCGCATATACCTATCCGCCTAGATACAGATTCGTATTGTAATTGTATTCTCACATTGATCGGCATGAGTAGTTCGGGACGGTAGTAGATTTAAAAGAAAAAGTAATTGAGATAAATAAAAAAAATGGAAATGGAAACTACGGTCTCCTCGACTCTTTATTTGAGTTAGGAATCCTTGAAAATTTGGATTTCTGTTGAGTTTTGGTAAACGTCTGTGCGTTTCGAAATAGAACGAAGGGAGACTCGTATCCTTGGCGTGTGTTCTTTAGAGATTCGAAAAGAAACTGACCTCCTTTCAGACCTCTTGGGTGGAAATCCTTCGTTTGATTGAAAAACGCTTGAAAACGAAGGAGGGGTCTCCGCGATGCTCCACGGACAAAGGTAATCTCGATCTTTGTGCCCGAATCTTGCTCGAAGCATATGGACAGGTAGCATAGACGTCGGACCCCTCGAGCAGACCGACGTTCTCTAGGATATTTTCTGGCGCTGCTAGGCGAGGAAACAGATGTTGACAGACATTCTCGACGGAATTCAAGCCAGCAGGGGTAACCAAAGGACGTTGGTTACGAAAGCTCGGTTTCGCGCGCCATATGGCAAACCAGTGCGAAAAAGGAGAACGAGAGATAAGGAGGAAAGATCGACGCGGCCTCGACATATGGCCGCTACTTGACCGCTTCTGTTTCTCTTCTGATTTGTTTAAGCCTTTGCACTTGTCGTTGTAGCGAATACGGTTCGACGATCTCGAGAACACGCGAGATAAACAAAATGTTAAATGTCGCCTCGACTGTGTCGATGTATGTGCTCCGTTACTCTAGTTTTTTTTTCAATTCCGATCGCTGTTTCGAATCATGTCGCGAGAGTATAGAACAACGTAAACAAATAGTTAGAAAACTGATACCGCTAACGCGAAATAGCACCTGCCGGCCAGAGAAAGGACAAGAGACGGAAAGAAAAAAAAGGAAAGTAACGAGGACACTCAGGTGACTACCTGATAGAAAACAGGGTGTCCGCGAGGCGTTTTGTTCGTCCGTGGCTTTTGTTGTGGAAATTTTGTGTTTCTCGCGTGGCGTGGTTGCCCATACAGGTTAAACTGCGTCGCAATAAGTCCACCCTTAGACTTTTGCAAGTGTTGTCCCACCACCACCTCTTGCTCGATGAAACCGAACGACTCGCTTCTGCGAATAAAGATTTCGGTTAACGGTTTTCCTTGAAATTTCTTCCGCTTTTTCTCGAACTAAATTACCACACGATTCATTGACACAATGAATTACCACAAATTCATTGAAATCGGCGTGTGTCGGTTCGACATGTTCCCTTCTTAGGTTAATTTAATTAAATATCAGATGTGCATACCAATCTAAAATTTCATCTATTTCTCATTTATTGCAGATTACTGGCGAGCCCGAAAAGTGTGCGACTCGAATAAGAAGCCCCTCGTGTCATCGTTGGATGCCTCGAAGCAACAGAACGAAGTTTCGAAAACGACAAAGGCAGTGCCAACGACGACAATGAAGTCATCGAAAAAGGCGTCGCAAAACTGAGTAAAGAACGGAGCTCGCTTGTTTACGGCTGCTGTCTCGCGCCATAGAATTCTGTATATTTATTTGTCGCAGTTCTTCCGTGATAACCAACGTCATCGCGAACTAGCCAATCGTCGATGATGTTCTCGTTAGCGTTAATTGCGAATTGTTAACTATATTATTTCTGTAAATACCGCGTCGAGTAATTTGCGGAGGTTTGGACGAGCTCACTGTCACGGTCAACGTAATTACCTTTGGATAGTTTTCACGATTATCGAAGCAAAAAGAAACTCGGTTTTTCAACCTCGGCGAGACAGAAAATTCTTTCGTCGTGGTGAAAACTCAAGGTTACCGGTTAACGTGTTTTAATGGGGGTTTGCGCTGGACAAAGGCCCGTTAAAATACCAGTGAGCCGTCGAAAGCCTGAATCGGTTGGTTCTTCGATGAAGCAACAATGCAGCGCCTCCAAAGAATAATCGAATACGAAAATGAAATGTCCGCGCTCCTTGGTCTCGTCTTTGGAGATGTTGGATAATGTCCTATGTATATCTGAGATGTTAAGATTACGCAAAACTCTAGTCATCTAGTTGTTTAAGAGAAATTGAATAATAAACGATCGTGCTTTCATACTCAACCGTTGGTGTTTATAAATTCTTACCTTCCTCGATCTGTATTCTTTGAAATTTTTTCTAATTAGACGCAAAGTCTACCTCGATGTAACACAAATAAATAAAGTACGATGCTGGAAAAGTGTCGTTTGGCAGAAAATACAAATATATACATATACATATACATTTATAATGCGATAAAGATTCAACGCGTGTCGTCCCGTTGACTCGAGTTTGAATCGAGTTTGTAGACACGTGGAATTCGACACGGATACTCGAAAATTAGACAGCTGAGGAATATGCCTACTATTTGTAACGAACATTTTGTAATATCCACCTGGACTGGAACTATGGTGGTCCGTAGCATGCGCGTGGGGTAAACTATAGGGCGAGTCGGAGGAACCATAACTTCTACATCTGTCGGTACTACATTTCATACCGTGTATTTCCATCAGACTTCTCTTTCTGTTTATTTTAGTTAATAGATAACATCGCGTAGTAAATAATACTTTGTCCTTGCAATCAAATAGAATACTAATTTAAAAGTATTACGATTTCCCAATCACTTGTTCTTATTGTTAAAAACAACAGATTAAACAAAATGGATACCGGAAAGAGTATTCCCGGAGAAAGCGAAACATAGCATTGGTAGATACTGTTGGTACACCCTATGTAGACGCGTGTCTGAGCATTTACTTATCTTTGGCGAGGTACGAATATGGGGGTGGTTGAACACGGTACATATACGGTTAATTATAATGCATGATGCACCGCAGGGTCTTCTACCATGGGGGAGCCCAACGAAGGGAAGCAGCTGGTTCATGGTTTTAATGGCTGTCATTCTAGCTGGTCATTTCGATAATGATAACTAATACGGCTAGCTTTCGTGGTCTACACGATCGTGTTAAATCGAATATCGATTAAACACTCCATTCGTGGTAATGATTTTCAAACCGTTACAACGAACAATTTTCGTCAATAATTTACCGAACCAACACATTCACGTTTAAACATGAGACCTAGATGTTTAAATCTTGAGTTTCAGCTACGAAGTATAATTGGAAACCTAAAACAGAACGTGACCTCATCGCGTTATTGTATCCAAGATCGTTAAGGGCCTCGTCGTTACGATATCCAATTACTCGAGAGAAGAGAGAAGTTCCAAGTACAGAACGAAAAAAAAAGAAAAAGAAAAAAAAAACGACACCGTATTCTGGCACAGGCGAAGTGAACGGCCCTCCGTAGATCAAATTTTCTCTTTTCAGAATTCCCTGTCGATGAACGTGAAATCCAGGTGTGTCGTCGAAGGCAAGCTTAACGACTGTTTATCGTTGGAACACGTGTACAGCACCCCATCGCAGGCTTAATTGATTGAATTAGCCACGAAAGCGGTCTACATCGATGTTAAAGCTGACCCCTGCAAACTTCCGATGGATCGATTTTGACGGATCGCCAATCCATACGGGATCGATCAACCTTCTTTTCTTTAACGAAACCAAGATCGATCAATCATTTCTTATGCCTCCAAGGTTTCATTAGAGATCACTTGATGCGGCACCGTTTTATCTTCTTGTTCCTTTTGTGATATTTTCACCAACTATACGAACCAGCTAAACTTTTTACGGTTATTCCGGTTGTTGGCGTTCTTCATCTTTTTTCACACGCTTCGATTAGCTTCGGTAAAGTACCGGTGAGACGACAGCGCGCGACGGCTACTTAAAAAAAGACGATCGTCTTTGAAAGAAATTTAATGTAACGTATATACGATAGAAAAATCCTGTTCGATGTCTGGCCGTCGAAAGTTTAACCGACGAACGCATCCGAACAGTGGGCCGGACAAAAGTACCGTAGACGACGATAATTTACGATGTTTCCAGTGGATC
The DNA here is from genome assembly GCF_026225885.1 of Hylaeus anthracinus. Lineage (NCBI taxonomy): Eukaryota > Metazoa > Arthropoda > Insecta > Hymenoptera > Colletidae > Hylaeus > Hylaeus anthracinus. The sequence goes on from NW_026534337.1 coordinate 17,028,287, forward strand.
GAAGAATGGTAAATGAGAGGGTTAATGTCCGATCGAGCGTCACCAAACGATGCCCACAATGCCCTAACGAACTGGCCGAGTGGCATTTCACTTTACTACAACGGTAGCACGCGTCCGTTCATTTTCCTCGCTCCACGAGCCTCGTTGGTCCCCGTATTATCTAATACCCTGTAAACACGAACTTCGGAGGGGACTAACCGACTACCGTAATTAAAGGACATTCATATCGAGTAGCCGGTCCTTTCGACCCCTTTAGTCCGAGTTCACGCAAACTGGTCCCGATGACCGCTTCTATGTACATCGACCATTCGATATTTGCTTTGGTGTTCATTTTTCCTGCACGATCCTACATGGTCATCGTGAAACATCGTGTTTTACAATTATGTAAATTTCAACCGGGTCAGTTTTTTCCCCACTCCCGAATTCTCGACGAATCGATGCGATCAAGTAACTTCTAATTACCAGGATGCAAGTAAGTACGTTTGTAGAACGCATGGTTCGGGTGGCAGATGTCTCACGGACAACTCTCCTCCGATGCTTCTGTTCGTTGGACCAACACTCACCGCAAAAACTGACCAACCGTATTAAACGCGCCGGGTTATGTCCACCGAACCATCGACCACGGCCCTTCGTCCTGTCTCTCACGGAAAAAGCTTTCTGTGAGAATTGCTGTCGCGAAACTGATCGCGCTGCGCCGGTAACCACAAAGATATCGGAACGCTTCTGTTCCCATAAGAATGTCACAGTTTACGAATCGTGTAAATAACTCTAGGACAAACGAGAATGAGAATGAGATGAAAAAGAAGAAAGAAATAGACACATTATCGTGGATGACGCCTCATCGAGAGGTGGAGGTCTCCGTGGAGGGAGGATCGGTGGCAGGATGCCTCGCCTAGATCCTGTCTGGAGGCCGAAGAGAGGTCTTTCGAACCGTGAAATCACTTCCAGTCTGAATATAAAGAGCGAAAAAGCGAGTGTCCGTTTGTGTTTCGGTCGTTCCGTACCACCGCCTTCGGAACTGCCTTGAAAATCGTTAAACGCCTGCTGGCTTTCTTCCCTTTGCGCACGGAGGCCGTGAGTCGTGCATCGTGCTCGCCCTTCCGCGGAAACGATTCCGTTGGCAGCGACTCGAATAATCGCTCGAATACTCCAAGTTTCGTTCGTTTGACCGTGAGAACACGCTTCGGGGATAGCGGATAAGTGAACTCGAAGTAATATAGGCACGTTTAAATTTATTCTAGGATGGTAATAAACAAATATTACCACGAATTCCCTCGTTGTTCCGTGGAATTTCACGGCGCGCCTTTTATCGCGAATGTCTAGAAAGCGACTTTGAGTTTGAGCGAGCTTGCGACACGCGAGAACGACTGAGCACTTAAAATTCCGAGTCTACTCGCGGCTCAGCGCTGTCCATTATCCGCGCGAAAGCGAATAGCCTCGGGACAGTTTTCGATCGCTCGTTCGAGAGTGCATCCACTTTCGGATAAGTGGCAGCGAAACGACCCGATGACCACCACAGATTCAGATGCTTTAAATTTATCGCTAATGTAGCTCGCGAGCTCTTAGCGCGCGATATCCGTTATGCGTTCAATGCAGCAAACAGTTCAGAGTGTACTCTGAAACGTTCAATTAAAAGATACGCGAAGGCGTTTCTTCTTTATACGAACGAATGGACTCGAAAAATCTTGCTCCGTCTACCCGTCGCGTCGATCCGTCTGCATCTGCGACAGAACTAGCAGTAGTTTATTTTCAGCATCGCGACCCTGAAACCGACTCGGTGGATGTACACTTCTCGCTACTCCCTACGACAATTGTCTCGTCTCCGCGACAGGACTATCTTTTATTTTTAGTCACATTTTGGGCCTCGAATCGGGACGACTGTCACGTTTCTCGCGGTACAGCTGACGGAACGTTTTCGTCGACCCCATTTGGTCGATGGTTCGACTTACTCCCTTATTTCCGGAGATAGATTTACTTTCTCGAGCTTAAACGCGTGTACATGTGGATATGTATACAATAATTGGCAGGCCCGTGAGTGTTCCGCGTATAGATCCATATGCGCGCACACAACCGCGCATAGAGCTATGTATACCGACGAATGTATGAAGGAATAGAGGGCCATACACGCTTTCACTTATAAATAGACCACACGTAGATGGATTAAGCGTACCAAGTGCAGTTCGATGCACGAGAGGCTTTAAAACGTGGAAGCGCTGGCAGCGTTCTGCACCACGTGACGAAGCAAAAGCTTCAGTTACCGCAGCAAACTTGCACGGAACGGTTCTGCCGTGAAACGCGTTTCTTTCCAAGTGTGAAATTTTCGTCAAGATGCTGGCTGAGAGACACAGGTGAGGTCATAACGGTACGCGACATCCCGAATCCACGAGACACTTTTGCGCTAAGCGATATTTCAACCGAGTAGTACAACGAAACATTGTCTGCGTATATTTCTCTCGGTTCTGTTTTTCAATTGCTACCCTTCCCGCACACAGCGGGACTATGAGACTACAAGTGCTGGTCGCCTTTTCCCCGTGATAAGACACGCATCCTTCTCGAGGGTATGGATCCTGTCGCGTTGCGGTCGGTCCTGCATCCGGTAACTCACGAGCGAAGAGAGCGTGGCCGAGACTAGCGTTACATACGGGATTTAACAGTGTAACGTTACATCGTCGGTTTGGCCTTTCCTGTGCTCCTCGAGTTCACAACGCGAGTCTTGGATTTCTCTGCGTACGAAAGAGGAGGTTATTGTGCGAGGGGTTTTAAATTCCGGCCAGGTTGAATGCACCCACAGCGACCGGGAGACACCTTTCTCTTTATTCCGCCGATCAACGTGTAAAACAGTATCCAATAGGCTTTGTCACTATCGTCGGAGCACCGCGAACCAGGACTTGGACGAACTTCCGTATCAGATTTCTTATATGCGCGACGAGCGACAAACGCGATTCGTAATGCGAAGAAAAACGAAGCAACGACGGATATTTACGAGTATCGTGCCGAAAGTCTGGTAGGTCAAGAGACGGTTTTTTTACTCGATGCTTTCGCTTTCTACTCGCGTGTCAGACCGTTGAACCGATAATCGCGCTTTTGCCTTGGTTAATTTGCAATTGCTCGCGCGTACATCGTGAATATCTGAATATGAATATTCGTAAGAAGCGTGAATCATCGACGAGTCGATCAGGAATTAAGATTATACGGATAACAGAGAGAGAGAAATATGTATTTGAATGCCAGTTTCGCGTCTAGCGTGGTCGTAAAATTCCGCGCGTCGCCTTTGAATACTTTGATTTTTCTGCCGTGGGAAACCCGTCGGAGAGTGTCGTTTTGTTCAGCGATACGTGGGCCGAGCAATGATGCTGACCTACCGCAAATGGACGAGCGGTGCGCGAACACGAAATAAATACTAGATAGAAATCCGCAGCTGCGCCCGCGACCTACGTGAATCTATTTCCGTCCGATGAAATCGACGGGAAAGCCGAACGGATGTGTAGATTTTCGACGAGCTGAGGGTTTAACCTATTTCGAGAAGAGGATCCAACGTCGCCAATTTACGATCGGAAACGATCGAAAGCATCCTCCTTGGCTTCGGAGCATCATGGATGTAACAAAACCACTGTAACCGTCTGTATTCCATCCGCCACTATCTATTTTTAAATAATCCAAATGATTTATAAATAGCTTGTTTAGTTTAAGATAAAGTGCTTCTTTGTATTCTCTAATAAAGTTTTGTACGGGCAGTTGGTGAAATAACGCGTTAATTATTCCGTGCGAGATACGTAATCACGCGTGGCACGTATTCGTTACGCGTGGAATTCCAAATTAAACAACTCGATAAAGATCATTTACGTCACGTCAAGAAGGGTTAATCCTGCGCCGAGAAGCGAGCAACCACGTGCACGTGAGATCCTATAATGATTTCTCGTTGTTATTACACGAGGAATGCGAGGTCTGGACGGTTAACGAACCCCTTCCTGTTTCTTGTTTACGGAACACGCCGTAGGATTTTCACAGTCGCGATTCAGCGGGTAAAAAAATTCTTTCGCTAACGAGCATACATAATCAAGCCGATTAAAGCTAATCGATAATCCCGACCCGTTGATTTGCAAAAATAACACGTTTGTCGTTGCGCGATGGCACGTACTATTCGTTCAAGTGGTTCGGTAATGTTCGCTTGCGCTCACATACATATTTTAAAGCGATTACATACGAGCTACCGAATCGTTTAGCATAACAGGTGCGAGAATGCGATTAACCGTTGAGCACTGCGCAGGCGAACTCGGAACGAGTCCGTGGACTAATTTAAGGAAGAATACCATCTTGATGGTTTTTAAAGAATCAGTATTATTTGTTACGGTTTAGGAACATTTTTTCTATAATGTTAAAACTGATCTCACGATGACCATTGTTCGGTCTCGAAGATAACGTTTCCTTTTAATTCCATCAATTGCATTCAAAGAATTTCCACTGATTCGGTTTTTGCATCCATTCCTCGATTCTTTCTTGCCCTATGCGCGCCCGGCGGCGGCGTCTCCGCGGACGTTCCGTTTCTATAAATGTCTCTGTAGTCTGTAGACAGATTGGTCGCACGTGAAAGACACCGGTCGCTTTCCTCGTATGACTTTTCGTCCCTGTAAACGTGTACGTCGGATGAAAACGTCAGACAGGAAACATGCCCGAGGGCGTTCCAAATCGGACGAGCCCTCTGTAACGTCGGAACGATATAACGATCCAGGCCACATTTAAACAGCGCAGGGCACGCGCGTCTCGAGAAGGGAACGATTTTAAGGGAGTGTCGCCAAGCAGAGCAGTCTGTGCTTCCTAATGAAGAGGGTTCGTTGAATATATTCCATTTTTTATACGCATGACACGCCAGATCAGGGCTGTTCGAGCCCTTATGTCGTGGCTATTTATATCGAGTCTCGAGTACGGTCAAAGGGCGAGAAAAAGAGCAAACATGTTTCGATCGATGCTAACCCTTCGGCAGATATTTAGCGATAGAATTAGTCGTGCGGCTGATCGTGGTTTGGTTTCTCGCGCAATGTTCGTTCGACGGTTCGACCAACGTTTCTTGATGCGCAGGAACTACGCTTCTCGAAATGGAAACAAATCGTAGAGACAGCTCTGGTATGCATCCTATGTTTGGGAACCACTTTCTTTTTACGCGCTTCCTCGTCGAACGGAGCGTGACCGGGATGATTTCTTTTCGCGAGAATACATTTCAAGGTTCGTGGGTATATGCAGGAAGCGACAGTTGGCGCAAAAGATTTTAGCATATGTTGTGACCCACGACGTGCAACACGTGTATACGCGACGATACCGTGAAAGAAAATGAATGAATATGCATTCCATTCATAGAAACAGCTCGGAGTTCGTTGTCTGCGGTCATTCGAAAAGGGAACGGTTCGTTGGAAAATGTGTACGATCTCGATAATCGCCTTTTGCGACGAGAAATGTACAAACTCGAACGTTAGGTAAGGTAAGTACCTAATCTCGGCGCTAAACCAGTCATCGATACTCTCAACTTATTTCGTTAACACGATTGTCGACAATTTGGATATTCGAATATCATCGACGAAATCGAGGCCGCGCGTGTTCGAGCGTCTGGAAATTACCAGTTATTCGATGTTTCATTATTTTAATCGTCCAATTTCGTGCTCGCGCATTCACGATTTAAAGTAAATTTACCTTGCTCGTTCGATTCTCGATAAGCGAGCCGAAGTCAGGTGATTTTCTATTCGATGTTTGATCAAGTGATTTCAAGGATGAAAAACGTCTGCAACGATTGAATCGCGCTCTGACAACGAGAACGCGTTACAAGATGCGGGTGTCTTCTTGCGCGGTCATCGACGTTCGCTATCGTCCGATTGTTGCAAAAAATAACAATATTTACGCCGAAATCCGAGCGGAACCTGTGTCCGATACCAAATAGGCATTTCGAGGAAATTGGCGATACGAGTGCGCGACGGTACGGAGAGCTAAGCAATTTTCATGATTGCGATAACGAACCGAGTCAAGGACGCGTTCAAGGTAAAAGCAACAGCTCGATATCGGTTAGGAGCGACAGCTTTCACGTTCTCGTTTTACGAAATCGAGCGACGACGCCATGAATAGGTAAGGAAGGTTCTCGTAAAAATTCTGTACACCGATCCACCATCGGAAAGAAATCGTTTACGTCAAAGATTGTTTGCTAGGAATTAATTCGAACGAGACTCTCTGGGTCGCTGAAAAAAATGTCTATGGTTTACTGTTACGTCTCTTTTTGGTTGGTAACGGTTCGGTGATTTAGCGTTAATATTAACCAGGCACGTTCGTTTAGTCGACGCGTTCATGCTGGTCACATGCGCTAAACGTTCGAGCACATCGCGAACATTGCAAACTTCAACCTGGATCCTTTCCAATGGTTAAGTTTCTCTAACGAGTAATCGAAAATTCCTCCACTCGAAGCGAATAGACTTTTTTCTTCGGAAGAGATTTTTCTTGGACGTTAAAATCTATTATCACTCGAGCGGAATAAACGCTGGACAGCGGCACGCTCGAGTCCTTGCAGTTTTACAATCTTGTTTGAAAGGTAGTCGCGTACCCCTGACGATTCTAAAAGTGGAACATCGCGGGTCGACCGACCTTAAGAAACAGCTATTCCGGAAATACAGAAAAACCTACACAACGTCTGGTACTCTTTTAGTCGGTACCGTGTTTTTTTTCCTGTCCAAAGAGATGGTTCAAACTAGAGAGCAAGGATCGAAAGAGAGATACTAAATATGCGCGATCCAGTTGCCGCAATTTCCTCAGAAGTTACGATGCGGAATACCGGCGCGGAACTGTAACAAAAGAGAAGAAGTTTCGATCAGCGCCAACACCGATTACCGCTGTTCGAATGTCATCGATGTCGCAACTCTGCTCATCGTTACTCTCAGTTGCCCCTTTTTTACAACCTTCGAAGAATTCTCCAGAGAATACGACTACCTCTTATATGTGAGAATTTCCTACCGTTCAACTTCCCGTCATTCTACCAACTAAACTCTCACGGAAATGTTACAGTTTTTCTCCCTAGCAACGCGAACAAGAAGCATCTCTTCTATCTTTCCTCGGCTATGACGGTTCGTTACTCAATCTTATTCCGGTTTGCAAATATTGATCGATCGCAAATGGTTATCGTTCGACAACGTCAATCCGATATGCCGCTGCTGCTCGGTGACACCGATATGGCATTTCAGATCGAATGATCGATCCTTCGAGGAAAAACATCCGTCGAACGATCCTCTCGCTCGTTATTGTACCCAACGATTCCTCGAAGGTAGATATTAATTCGTGGACAGAGGAAGCATCGTCGGGTAAGCGATAATACGCGACTAATGCGCAATGGAATTCCACGATACGGCTTTGACTGATCTTCCTCGAACGACATCGACTCGCGGAAGAGGAACGGAACTTTTCGCGGAAGGACATCGTCGGCAACGGAGGCACAATGAACCACTCGGTTAATGGGTATTCGCGCATGCGTCTGTAACACTGTTGCTCGTGACTAATAGACTGCAAAGAGAATCTAGGCTATCCCGCTGCACCTGGGATGCAACTATTCCGACTTTCAGTCAGTCGCACTTGGAGCTTTGCACTGGCTGCAGCATCGTGCCTCTGTCTCTAGCTTCGAATTGCACTCATTCGGTGTTCTTTCTTTTCTCAAGTTTTCAAGTGAACGATTCGATATCGGTATCGCTATTCGAGGTTGCGATCGGTGAATACAGTCTAGAACTAGACTATGGTCGGGAATCGAGCCGTCCACGATCAGAACTCGAGGTTAGTTAACACGGTGTACGAGAATCGTGTTGTTCGTTGATTCCGTTTAAAATTCGATGCTTTAACCGCGCGTAATGCAGTGTTATCGTCGGAGGGATGTGCGCCATTTTCGAGAAGTAGTTACTCTCCTTAAACTTCAAGTTTTGCATGAACATTTGAGCCCAACTCGTAGGAAATTAGCGAATCTAAATCTTTCAGATGTTTCTTAAAAATACGTAACCCACAATCGAACGATGTGGGATGCAACGACAGAGTCGCATGTTGATGCATGCCGAAGAGTGTCGAATATCGATATCCGTGCGAATGCGCACTGATGGTTGACGGAACATCTCTCGATGCAATGTGCGCGCGCACTAAAGTACCCCCTCGTACCTTAGTACGAGTCCACACCCCCAACGAAAACGATGGGATTATCGATCAGCGTTGCTATTCGAGCTAAGAACTTTTCGCCAGCTGACAGTAAACCGTAGGGACGCGCTATCAACGAAGGAAATCACGCGTTCTGTCGATTTCAAAATGAAACCAGAGTGATCCGTGTTACGTGTTCGTGATCGATAATAGGACAAATCGCGCCTTCGACCTTCTGGCCGTCCTCTGGCCGGTTGGAAAATGAAAATTAAGCCAAAAATGTGAGTGTTCTAACCAAACCAAAGACTTTCGAGCAGTGTGCATGGATTTGTATTTTGATTGGGAAGGTTTCCGTTTGAGAGAAACACCTAAGCTACGAATGCAGTACACAATAGCGATTCACGCTAAGAAATGCGTACCTGTTTCGCGTAATAAAACTTATCCCGAGTTTGTTATTGTCCGAGCAGCAGGTTGGAAAGACGATGACACAATATTGCAAAGTAGGTTGAGACTGCAACCATAAACGGCGGATGCGAGGTTCGAGCAGGTGTACGCTTCTCTGTATGGATTTTTTGTTTCGTCCAAGGTGCCATGATTGCTAAATTATGCTTCCATCAGATTTATTTGCAATCGCGATTTCACATTTTTCTCAATTTTTGCGACTAACAATTCATTCGCCTTGATAGAGTACCCGCTCGCCAAGCATCGTAATTATTTCACGTTAGTAGAGCAACGCGAATATTGTTATGTTACAGTAGCGAAAGTCTCGATATAAACCAGTTTCTGATCGAGGAAGGAATCGCATTAGCGATGTAGCCTAGAATCGCTTGCTTTCGCACGATAACAAAATGGGTAGGCGATCTTCGCGAGGAAACGATTATTCCAATTTCGCGAATGGATCGACAAAAGTAACATTTTTTTGTTTATTACCGCGTTTTGCGAACTTAACTCGACTACGCGTTCGTCGAATAATAACAATTATAAGGCATGTGGTTGTACGTTCGTACAGGAAGTGAAATGCATTCCGATACATCCGTCTAACGGCACATTGGCCGACAGTGCTATGAGTTTCTCTTTGACGTTCTCTCTTCCTCTTTTGCCAATACACGTGGATAGACCCGCGCATTCTCCGATGCGGCGAGTCACTGGATGCACATCATACTGTTTACAATCAACTACTATGTATTGTATGTCAAATCGTGCGTGAATTACATTGCAATATTTCAAGTTCTTGATGAAAATAATTAAGGTTGTGACAATATTTTTTTTAAATATATAAAAAAAACAGTAATGATTTGCAGTTATCTTTAATCTTTTATATCTTAAATAAGTGTGATAATTTCGTGATAATATTATCTGGCTTACAATTTGTACGCTTTTATCGATTTAGGTGTTGCAAATGTCTTCGGTTTGAGGGACGAGTAACATCTTTCCTAAACTTAATTCGAATCTATTAGGGTCCGGCTTGCGATGCAATATCCAAACGCCGATATACCAGAAGGAAGAAGAGTTCGCAACGTACGGAGAAGACTTTTCCAGGACGAGGAAGGCGACAACGAAAGTGTTTCGGAAAGGCGATCCGGCATCGAGGACAATCTTGCGAATTGTTTCCTCGAAGAGGCACGAAAGAACCGAGAGAACGTGAGTAACGAACAAAACATAAATTATCTTGGCCCAAGGAGCAAATACGTTCGATACAGTGTTAAATAACTTGACGATATTGACAGTTTGCGTTTTGTTTGGGTGCAGGCGAAACAGAGATGGAATTTCGATTTCGAGAAAGAAGAACCGTTACCTGGCCGTTACGAGTGGATAAAACTGGATCAAGAGCGAAATGACATCGGTTATGCATCGGAGTCGAGAAATCGCGTGGAAAATTTGCAAGCAATGCAGGTCGAGAACTTGCGAGAAGACGATTCCGTGATCCCGGAACACGCAGAAGAGATGGACGACGACAACATGACCGACAGTACATGAGAAGAGTTTCGAAATGGTTCGTTCATCCTGGAATTCTTGATTGAAAATGAAACATTTTCGTTACACTAATTCAAGGGTAGAATTGATGCAGTAAAATCGACCGAGTCGAAGATTGAATACTTTAGGTAGAAATGGCGAGGTCGTTGATCAAAGAAAACATTAATTGGACCTTGGACCTGTAGTTGGAGCATGGATAATTCCGAGGAGCTAGCAAACCAAAGTTATACACTTTTATTTAAACAAACAATTCGACTTTTAGTGGCAATTTATAAATTGGAAGTCGTTTGTCGTGATATTTGTTACTGTATTATTTGTACCGATTTTATAGTGTCCGTATACAATTATTTAATTAGGTATTTATTATGAGAGCGTGCAATTAGCAAACGAATGATATTATACAATATAATAGGTAATATAAATAGATTATATGAAATGACTTTGTACTTTTCATAAAAAGATGAAATAATACACTTCTCTACAAATTTTTAAATCAGCGTCTAGTAATATCTCGAAATAATTTTGCTTTTCGTCCTTTAAATAATGCAAAGCAGCTGTAATATGCGATTGATGCAGGGGGATTGGATGGTCTCGAGCATATGGTGCACGAGTTATGTACGACCCATATTCTAAAGACCAGAACGAGATGACACATCTGTTAAATGCATCTTCCAAGGAGACAAATATTTCAAGTCCAACACTCGAATCGTGTAGATTTCACTATGTTAACGTTGTTATTATTCTTAAAGAAATTCTCAAGATTTACAGTTGCGGATAAGTACGATCGCATCGAAGGGCGTTTTACTAAGGCGTTTCTAAAAGCAACAGCATGCCTGATGCAACGAGTATCACGGTTTCTTAAAGTGTAATCGCAAGTTCTCGTGAGAAGACAGCTCGTGCACCTGGCACCGCTTCTTAAGAATTGTTTTTTTTTCACGTTGCTCGCGCTATGGAAACTGGTCACGATCACGGTGGTGTACCCATTGCCAAAAATTGCACTTCCGTTCCGCGAATTCCCACGGAAGTGGGCACAATCGCGACACGACAAAAGATGTTCGCGCACGACCTTCATTGTTCTGGAGAGCCATTGAACAATACTATGCTCAAGAATTTTACAAGCAACAAGCATTCCTAACAAACGATGTCGATCAAACTTAACGGTTCGAATCGATATCGATATCTTGTATCTTTAGAAAGATTTTTTCAATTTTATAAGACATTGCAATATCGCAGGTGCAAGTAAAAATGATCGTATCGTACGAAAGAGTACTATCGTTGTCAACCTCGAGATCCAGAATTCATCACCTTGAGCTCGATAAAGATAATTCATCGCGGTTACATTTTCATTCTAAAGCAGCGTGCATGCGACGAGATAACAGGCAAGGACGGCAAACCCGGATTTGATAGCGAAATCCTCCTTCCGATGGAACAGGTGACTATCTCGGCAGTAAACACACGATGCAGATGCAGTCACGCGTTTTCCGGTCGTCTATTCAGGATGTATAAACACACGCTTCCTCGAGAAATAATCTAGGACAGGCCGTCGCGTCGTCTGGAAGATACACGTTATGTAGACGTTATACGGGGTGGGAGGAGAAGATAGGGAAGGGGGATGCGAACGGTGTTTATTTTCCATCCTTCGTCTACAGCGAACCATGAGAGAACACCTGTGCAACGAAATACCTTGCTAAACGGGTACCCCACCTAACCGCAGATGAAAGAGAGACGGTAGTCTCAGTGAAACGCAAAAAGGATTGTTTTACGCGACTCATTCGCTCGTTCTCCCCTCATTGAGATGCATCCGGTGCCACCCTCACCACTTCCTGGATGTTGCGTGGGATTTTCATTTTCAACGACAAGCTTCGCAATCCTTGCATGAGAATTTACTCCTACCAATCATCTTTTTCGTTCCTTTTATCTGCATCTCTCACTTTTTTCTTTCTCGCTATAAGCATTGTCAACAGAGAAGAATTTCAAAGGTACTTGGAAAAATCGTACGATCAAAATTAACGTTCAAGTCGTCGGTACGAATAGAACGATCATTTCCATCGTATCTATATGAAATTTTCTATAGTTACAGCGTAAAGTACTTGTTACGGGAGTGTTTTGTCGATAATTCCCGATTCGAATGTTTGAATGTTCCCGCGCGCGTACGGTAGCGCCACTTGGTCGGCCATACTTTGTAGACGAACATCCACTAACGCTACTTAACGCTGCGTGGCAACGCACGCTGTGATTGGTCACAAGAATCGCTTGTGCACAGTCTGCTCGACGCGAGTTGCATCCCACGCGACATAAAGCTACTTCTCCGTTGCCTTCTGTACGAGATACTAACGATTCAGGCCACGAGAACAGCAACGAGGTAAATTGACAATTATCAATGAAAAGTGTCGATTTGACTCGTTGGTCTTGCGTCTTTCCTAACAGGGTCGTAACAAATATTTCTTGCTCGACGATCAATATCGAAATACGCATGAAAATGATGGATTAAAAGTCAGTTGAATTTTACATATTTCCATAATATTTTTCATCTCGTATAATACAGTTTACTACGTATACCTATATAGATTTCAAACATCTATAGATGTAAATACAAATCAATTCGTTCACACTTGTATAGCTTGTAAAAGTATTTTACCAAGATGAAGGTGCAAAGACGAGATAAAATCTTTTGACCGTTTTGTCCATTTTCGTGCTCTAATTTTCACTATGATGTTTAAATTACAGGAGCTTCTATCGGTTGAAATGAAATGTCCATGATAGTCCTAACGATATGCAAATAAATTCACTGTGCGTAACGTATTGCCATGCAAATATGGAAATCTGCCGAATAAACGTACGTACGAGTGTCCGTGATAAGATTATAGTCGTTGTTTTGAAAGCAGGACATGTTTATTTTTCGTCCCTTTGTCAATATACGATATGCTTTACTTTTTCGTCGATCACTTGTTCCCGAATAACATTACATGCGTGCGTGAGCAAAAAATAAAATTTCACCGTGAAAAATGAAATCGTGTTAAAAATGTTCCAACAATTACATTTCGACAACGTTTTGTTTATTTCTTATTAATCGCGGGTTCGGAATTGTGCATATCGTCCGAAGAGGTAGAGGTCGAATGCATCATAATCATGATTTATCGGTTTGTCATGGTTTCGAGTAGTGTACCCCCAACGTAGAAAAATAAAGTTGGAGAGTATATATTTACCACAGAGATACTGGGACACATCCAATGGCTGCGATCAGCATTCTGCTCGTTTATGTTGCCGTGGAGAAGGGGGGCCAATAACTGTACAACCTTCTCGTGCGTGTTTTCAAAGGCTTGAAACGCTGCGCTCAGGTTGAAGGGACTATATTCTGCGAATGGCGGTTATTTCGTTTCTTCCCTGTTGCCTGTTGCGGAGCGGGAAAAGGGGTAACACCGAACGAAACCGTAGACGGCCGAGAATAGCCGAAGCGTTTAGAGGCTTGGTCGCTTGCAACGAGAGGCACATGCTTCAGTCGCTAGAGAGCGCTTTATACGTGTAGAACGTGTCTTCGCGCAACTCCGTGAGTTGCAGAGCACGCACGCACATCGTCAGGCATCAACATAACTGCGCAATCGTGTACGACCTTCCGCCGAACTTGGAACCACGCGCGTGTCTTGACAGTCGTGTGTTTGGCGGGAAGCCTCCTCTCTTGGATTTTATGCAACAACGGAGTCGATTTGTCGATTCCCAACCGTGCCAGCGAGCAGCATATTGGTGCTTTCGGGCCGTGTGCAATACGTTTTCCGCAAAATATTTTTGTGTCGAATGAAGAACCAAGAGTGATATATTTGTTGTACGTTATCTTGCGTGGATGTGGTAATTGAGACATTCCAAGATCACCAGAGTATGCGATCGATTCGACATTTCAACAACATCGTCGTAATCTTCGCGGGAACACGTCGAAACACGCTCGTCGTCTCTTTGGGAGACTCTCGCGCAAGTGCGTGCGACGTTGCCGGTTCGATATTCCCGCGGGCTATAGCGATGAATTCGTGAGAAAAGGAAAGGAGAAGACTGAACATTAACTCCATCATCGATTCCTGGATATTATTACAATTAATCCGACCATCGAATCGTGTATCGAACTTTGAGGAAATACCCGATATCGTGTTGCTGTTTCAATATCTTGTTTCTCGCTCTCTCGTGGTGCGCAATAGTGTGTTTACTGTGTTGGCAAATATTCTTGGTGGTCGTGCACGTTTCCCTAGTGACGACACACTTACGTTCCAAATATTATCCGTCGGTTGGTGGATGCGTATCGAAGAAAATTATTATCACGGATTATTTGGTATATGCACGAGCAAGTTAACGATCAACGTAGTGTCGAGGTGACGCTGAGCACGGCCATTATTCGAAATTCGGTGGGTCGCGCCACGACAGCGTTGCCACGTCTCCGCGACCGCGAGTATTTCAACGTTCCGTCGACGATTCCTGGAAGAATCATCTTCGTAAATGAGACGCGTATGAACGCATGAAAATTGGTGCGAAAACGGACGATTATCGATCGAGTGGTGTGCGCGTGTTGAAGTTTATCGAGAGTGGTGCGGACTAGAGTGCCGGAGCGCGTTTCGAAAATACTAACTCGTAAGAGGAAAATCACGACTGCGCGAACAGGAACAGAGACTGTTTCTTCGTAAAACCATAGCGGGACTATCGGAAACTACTGGAGGAGAACGGCGACGTTGCCGGTGATAAAGACTGACGAAATATGAGCGCAAGAGTGTTGAATCCGGTGATGATGACGGAAATGAGTAGGAATTTGGGTGGAGGACGAACGGCGCCGAGCAGAGCAGCTCTTGCTCGCGTTCGAAGAGATCTGTTCGGACCCGTCGATCATGCCGCGGCTCGTGCGTTGGCAGAGAGGGAGCTTCGCGCTCAGTCCATACTCGACGCCGAGAGATGGGGATTTGACTTTCATTTGGAGATACCAAAAGCGAATTCGAGGTACGAGTGGGAGCTGGTTACATCGCAGGATGTAGTCCCCGAGCCCTATGCCCTACGCGGTATGCCCTACTTAAGGAAACACGCGCCTAGCTCGCCTCGAAAGCCGCGCGAGTCTTCTTCGCCCACCACGAGATTCCTTCGTAAAGAGTCGCCGACGACTCCGATCCTCCACAAAGCGGAAAGGACGCCACCGCAAGAACCAAGAGTGCCGCACATCGGCCAAGTCACCATGAACGAAATTTTCGACTTCGACTCGGACAAGAAAATGTACATCGTCGAACCCACTACCCCCGTTTTATCGACCTCCACGTCGAGGAAACAGTCCTCCATAACCGGTAAGCGATAACATGTTTTTTCTACTTCGTAATTGTCATTGTACGTCGAGAACCGACTGCGTCGTGTAAACACGTGTGCTTTTTCAATGCGGGCAACAGGAGTGTCAATCGCTGCTCGATATTGCGCCGCAAATTTCCCTACCTTTTCCAAAAGAATACTTACACCATTATTATTACTAAAATTCAATTTAAATTGTTGTTGACAATTTCCCGTCGCTTGAGATACTAGTCGCACGTTTTGCACGCACAACTTCCTTCGGTATCTCTTGTATTATTGTATTTTTTGTCGCGTTCTGTTTCTTTTTTACTACATACTAATCGTTGGCGTGCTGAAAAAAGTTGCGTAATTCGTTGCCGAATAACAGATTTCCTGAATTATTCTGTTTGATTAAAGCGCATTATCCGAGTTAATTGACTGGCATTATTTATACGGGAAGCATGTACAGCCTAGGTCAATCTAATTCGCCGACCGACAGCCAAGGTCCTCGCAATTTACGTAATTACGTACGCACCTGATAACAAGTATGAACTGCATCCGTGCGCCACATCGTACACATATGTACACGCATACCTTTTGCGTGAAGAAATTCGTTGATTTCCAGATCGACGTTACGACGAGACTTTGTACGCTGCATTGATTTGACTATTCGATCGCCAACACTCGTTTGAGAGTATTTCAGCGGGTGCGGATTAGATAAAACTAACGTAAAGTCATAGTTGAGCGATAAAGTTCAAATTAAAGGCGAGCAAATACATTTTTGACACGGATAAGCATCGTTCGATAACTGTTCGCGAGCGTAAACAACAATGATATAACGATAAATATTATTACAGTTTAATTGGCGAATCGGTTATTCGAACAACCACCGGAATACACGATATTTTCCGAACGGGTTAATTTTCAGACGCCGCGTATTGCTGCGTATCTTCCGATGTATCTATTCGCGCGAGGTCTTTCGTATTGCATCTTGCATACGGCCATTTTGTTCAGATGCTACCTCACGGTCTAGTTCCTCTTTTTTTCGCCTATTTATTATTCGGGCGTGTACACCACCCACGCGATGCCACTATTTCTGGACATGACTCGTCATATGTCCCGCACGCCATGCATCTACACGCGCGTGTAAACACATTCTGCGTCGCAGCAGCACGCGACGACGATCCATTGTTTATACGTCGCGTTGTATCCACAACGAACGGAGTCATTCGTTCGATAAAGTTGCCAAAAAACCGCGTGTTTTAACTACGCGAAACCAACGTTTCTCGAGATGTACATCTTATTTATTCGTTTGAATAAGAAGGGAAAATTAACTATCCGTACGAGTTGCGCCAAATTTAAAAAGTTTTATGTTCTCAATTTCTTATCCCTCGAGACCTTGGTCTAAGTACTATTGACATCGCGAGATACGAATTTTCATATCGTATACTAAAAAGATTTTTATTTCGTTTATTCGTACATGCATATCGCACACTTGGTTGCAGTTACGTCAATGGAATGCAAAGACTTTAACAAGTTCAGGTCGATCTCGTAACACGAAAAATAAAGCGCGTTGCAAAAATTTGATAAATTGTCCATATTTAATTATTCTCTTGCGCCACATATATGGCTAATCGCGCAAACAACCGCGGGGCGAGCTCGGAATCATAGTAATTTCTGCGAGTGATATAGAGCGGGTGTCTCCGACTTGAGACGCGCTGAAATTTTGGCTTAATTGCGCGAGATTACGCGCAATTAGTCTTACCTTTGATGTTTATTCGGCGACTCGGCTTTCAGTGGTCGCGTGCGACGCGCGACAGTAACCGTTATTATTTAACGATAATATCGCGACGATACGCTCGCTGTTCGATTAACCGGATCGATACACACCGCACGACGCGTTTTGATTTGCCGATACGGTTCGTTCCGACGAGTACGCCTCCCTTTCTCCCTAGTTTTCGAGTATACGGGACAACGAACGCGATCGTAACGTACCGTTCTGGCTGAAAGTGCAATAGGGGTGCCGACTGATTTTCCTAACGTACGTTATTAATGAGCCACGCGGTCAGCTGTTCGATCCATATGGGGTTGCTGCACCCCCGTTCCCTTTCTCTTCCGCGTACCCCTCGGTCATCAGCTTTTGTTCACGCGTGCGACCTTCGTGCGAGTGTGCGCCTCCTGCACGATGCGAGCATGGGGGTATTATCAGCTGTGCTCACAATCGCGCATCCCTGAAAAACACGGGGTGGATGGCCCATGCTACGCGGGGTGGCGCGATCGGTATTTAAAATCATGATTATTCGATGGGGCCGTTCCGACCCGCATCCGCGCGCAAATTATCCATTTAAAGGGTCGCGTACAGTTGAATGCTCGGAAAGGTTTGATTTTCGGATTTTTTACTCGAGCTTTCTATTAATTTTTATCATTTTTCTTTTTGCATATTTTCGAATAGCGGAGAGTACTGTTAACGTTTGTTACAGCCATTAACGTTTATTGTTACGGTTAACGTTCACGACGAGACTAGAAGAGGGGCCGCGACCCCGTTGACACAGCTGTTCCTCGGAATCTTCGTACTTTCTGTCGCGTGGCGTTGCAATCGAGACTAGAAAAGCCAGATGAGTGTTAGCCCGGATAATTGAACAGATGCGGCGAGTTTCCTCGTGGAAATTTGCCAAATGTTCGTTCGAAGAGGGTCGAAGGGGGGCACACGAGTCTTTGTGGTTCGTACCGAGCTGAAACGGCGCGACGTGACTCATGATTGCGAGTGATCGGTCTGGGACAGTCTGCGTTTTTGTCACGGGCTTCCTACATCGTGACTCGTTAAAGGATCGCAAATTACATCGATCAGAGGAATAAAAAATTGCGTGCATCTCGTTATTTCGGGCTCGTTGCAACGATTCGGGCTATGCGCCGTTTTCTTTTTCTGTCTTCTTTTCTGACTGCTTTCGGTTTAGCGCGGTTTAATTCCTAACTTGCTTCGCGACCATTCGCGGGTATCTTATCTGTCACTGATATATAATTAACACGCACCGTAAGTTGATATTACATTTGTAAGGTTATCGCGAAAGATGCACGAGGCCAAACTTTATGTTGCATGCGATTAGGAAGATACCGAATTTCAGGACGGCCGATGCGAATAAAGTTCTTGGGGTGATTGAAATTTTATTAATTAACGAGCTAAATTGTGTGTTCAGGTACGACAGATAGATATAAACGCGCATTTTACGGATTTAGTTGGCCTTTTTTCGTTGATTAATCGTTTGTAAATGACTCGGGTAATTTTACGGATGTATAAATTTTCGATTTTTGTATGTTTTCAGACTTCATGAAGAGTCGTAAACGTAGCTTAAACGGTAGCGCGAAGAGCATGATAGAGCCGCCAGAGAAAATGGCCCGCAACGCGGGTCAGATACGCAGCTAAAGAGCCTTCCCAGCTGCTTCTTCCTCCTTCAGCCTCGCTGTCCTTCTTCCATCTCTTCGCGAGAGAGGGACCGGAACCACGAAGCAAGCCAAGCATCACTGCCAGGAGGAACGAGAACGGCAGAAGCAAGCTCCGGCAGGAGACGCGAGGTCCGTTGGCTGTGCCATTCACGTAGATTTATTCGCCATGAATGTAGACGAAAACGGTGGACAGAGAAAAAAAAGATTACAAGGTAGCGCCAGTTTTCGTTGCGTACACGCATACACTTTTCGTAGCCATGCCACGGAAATGACAAAAATAGTAACAACGACTACGTACGAAGGAACTGGACAAAAGGAAGAACGACACCCCACGGTTGTTGCTATTTTCATTTTTTCTATTCACAATTTTTTCTCTAATTTCTTTTTTTTTTTTTTTTCAATACGTGTATATGTAATTCATTGTGTCGTTTATATTTTTTTTGCATTAGGTTAAACACAGAGTAACGATTAGAATATATTATATATACATATGTAGAGACAGACAGAGAAAGTCACAATTTCACGAAATTAATTAACGCAATATATTTGTTCGTTCGATTCTATGGAATGAAGCAAGGGAGGGTTGAATTACGATGACGATGATGGGGTCGTTACGCCTAGTACACTTTAGACGAAAAGTGTAAGGAGACAAAAATATATTAATATTTCTAGGATATAACACGTAGATTTTAATCGAATCGTAGGTTTTAAGTGGAAAGTTCATTGCGTTTCTGATCGAAACATCCGACGAAAGAAGGCACGTTTTGCGTACCCTATCCACGAAACTTTTCGAAACGGAGACTGTTTCGGTTTGTAGTCCGCGGGTCTTTATCGACTTTCCGACTCGCTGGAGATCCGTGGGCGTTCTAAAACCGTACTAGTGAAAACAAAGCTGGATTCGCCGAACGAATTTCGCGGTGGTTTCGATTGATCGGTGTCCTTGAAACGATCGCGAAATTATTTGTGATGTTAACGTTTTGCCTGGTTATGCTAAAAGCTAAAACACGAAAGAATCGAATTTTGAAAACATTTCATTTATACAGTCGAGAAAACAAAGGAAACGCAATCACGTTTCCGTGGTCGAGAAAGGAAACCATTCTCTCGATGGTCATAAACGTGGAGGAAAGTATGATTTAGATACGTAGTTGGTTACCCATGTTCAAGCATTGATCTCCTGTACGACTTAAAGAAAGTACAGCCGATGCCAAATCACCCAGCGATTTTTTTCTTGTATATCTTTTGAGAAGGAACCTTGATCGTACTCGGCTTCTTCTATAACCCCCCACCCCCACCCCTCTTCACTCGCCTCACCTCTTCTTCATTCATCTCTCGTTGCCCTGATTTTCATCGAGTATATTGTATATAGGATATCGAAGCTTCACGAAGATTGCAGAATTCAGAATTGATGCATCATGTATCGAATGTCCTTGAAGACGTAAGTTATAGTACAATGATCAGTCGTGCAGTAGTTAGACTAATAATTTTCATTGATTTGACCGGCCGGTACGACGCAATCTTCATTTAGTTGGTCGATGGATTTGCATTTTCTTGTACAAATTGTGACGAAGAATCTCCCCTGTTGTTTTTAATGTTTTACGATCGGACCCTGGACGTCGGCGGTACAGTGTAAAAGCCGTTGAAAGTTCTCCGAAGCTTAACGAGATCATCTTTTGTGCAGGTATTATTAGGATGAAATTCGCGCGATTTACATAACCGTTTGATACCACTTAGCGTGTACAAATTGTTGTTTCCGGAGGTCTTTCAACGGTTGTTTAAATTATGCGAGGGTGCATCTGTATCCGAATTGTTTTATATGTTCTTAACAAAATTACGTAGATTCAAAGTGCACAACACACTATTTTGAAAACGAACCAAAACTTCCTTCGTTACTTTCTTCATCGCGAATGAATTTATGCAAAACCGTAACGTTAATGTAAATGTAATTGTATATCTCTTTAAATGGTATATTGATTTTATAATGGTAGCTGTTTATTACAAGTTTTTGTTTATAATAATTTGGTTAAAGCCATCCTCTGGATTAATTCCCAATTTTTTTTTTTTTTTATCTCGCACCCTGCTCCTTGGTTTATTTCTTTCCGTTTATCATCTCCCCGTCTTTGAGATTATAATTCAAAAATACGACTGGTGGTTACAAAGCTATTTTTTTCGTAGTTCACTCGCGGAGTGTGCTATGAGCGGATGAATCGATTCGTTGAGGAATTCTAGTGGTCGTTTTTCATACCGGTCGCGTTGTATTCCAAGTTTCAATGGCGCTTTCATGGCAGCGATACGCGTACAGCGAGAGTTTCGCGATAAGAAATTAAATTAAAATCAAAAGTTTGTACGATGTTCGTACGAAAAAAATATCACTCGCACGATCGTTACCACTTTCGAAAGAAATTGATAGTCTACGGCAGACTGCTCAAAATTATACCTTTTCCTGCCGCTATGAGAACGAGAAAAAACTCTAGAGAAACGCATTGGACGACTATGGAATCTCGTTGGATCTGCAGAGGTCGCGATACAAGAAGTCTGCCGTCGTACAAACGACCGTGCCGTCTGAAACAAACGAGAAAAAAATAGTAAAAGAGAATATAAATCGTATGTCTATGTAACCCTGTGATGTATTAGTATGATCTCAGTAAACATAACTTAGCGTGTACTTCGTATTTGTAATAAGTAGATCTATATGTACGTTCCAAATGTGACGTAAGGCCCCGGTTAAAGAGTGTGAACGATGATGTTTGAGCACGTGTGTATGATGTTTATTTGTCCAGGTGAATGTTGATAAGAAAAAAAAAAAAAAAATGGAAAAGGCAGAGTAAAAATACCCCAGTGCGCCTCACTTCCAGTTGGTATTCGTGTAAGAATTATATATGTAACGACAATATTATTATATAAACCATAATCGTAAGAGAGTCTAAAAAAACTAACCTACATAAGTGAATGCCTATGTTTATTAAAAAAAAAAAGAATTATCTATAAAAAAAAAAAACATGTATCAGTTTTTTACGACCCCTTGGTGTATGAAATTTCTATGCTTTCCCCCGCGTAGCTGGCACCTTTTATGCATTAATCCCAGGTACACATGATTGTCGAGTTTTTAGTGTTCCATTCATGATCCCTTCCTTGTTCATCTAAATAATTCGATCACTTTGTAGGCTGTTTTAACAATAATTATCCAATAATTTTTGTAACCCTCCTAACACTAACTCGTCATCTCCTTGTTACAGCAGAAACTATCCTAGTACTCCCTGAATCCTAGTACAATCTCCTTACGTCGACCAAGAAGCAATACAAAATATGTTTCTTGAAAAAGATTCAGGCAGCTGCAGGTACAACGGGAGCTGTACACACGAGAGAGTATTCCAAGTCGGCTAAGAAGCAGGTGTTCCCGGATGTGCGCGTATTTATCTTGGGTAAGTCATACTTCGACTTCAGTTCCACAGTTTCTTTTTTCGTGGTTCGTGTTTACCGCGATCAAATTGTTTTCTTGAAGGCTGAAAGTTGTCATGGCTTAAAATTGAAAACCATCGATGGTTTTTTGGTGCGTTGAAGAAACACCAAAAACAGGTTGACTTATATTAAATTCCAAAAATATATTCAAGGTAAAAGGAGTATGTTAGTTTTCCAAGCTGTTCGTTGTGTTTTAAATTGGTGATTATAAAGTATGAAATGCAAGCGAAGTCGTTACTCCACGTGGTCGAATTTGCAAGTAAATTAATGCCGAGTCGAGGATATTGATACAGAGCGTTACACCTTGAATACGAAGTACATACATGCATGCATGCCTCTCATAATATATATTCTTTGGTCGGACGGTGCTATATCCATGAACGTATCACCGTGATTTTTTTTCCATTAAATGTATGATTATTCATCGGTAATTTTCATTTAAAATTAAAAGAGGATCGAGATAAAATTTTGCGAGATGAAAACCAGAAAGAGCATCGAACGAACCGGTGCATTTAATTTAAATTCGAATTATTGGATCATCGCGCGAATACGAAATTGAGGTCAAAAAGTTATGCAAGATTTCCTTCAGTGAGCCAGATTGATTAAGCGGTTTGGAATAACGATAAGATCGAATTTCATTTTCATATTTAATCAGCGGCCGCGAAAAAATACACGATTTAATGTTCTAAAGAGAATAGAATAGAAAAGGAAACGTACGGGAAAAATTCTGTTTCAAATGCTTTATCGATATCTATCGAAGAAGTTTACGATTACTTCGATCCCGGTTCAAAAGTTGGTTTTAACGCGTTCGTTGGCCAGTCTCTTTTTTCCGTAACTCGTGTCCCCGTTGTGCCTCGTATAAACACGCGCGTTCACTATAGTTATGCTTCTATGCAATCTCTGTTGCTAGGCGCACCTCGGCCCACCGACAGTATTTTTAGACGATACGTTCACATTTCGACGTTCATTCTTGAATGAGAGTTCCCTACCCGTAGCCTCGACCCAATACTATCACAGGAATTCCTCGAATTTCAATATTGATTTTATGTAAAAACAAAGAGGAAACGTAGCCTAGAGTAATAATATAGAAAAGTGCACAGGATATTCGAGAAATTTATCATAAATACGCGTCGATGCATTCAAATTTGTTATCGTTCAATTTTTCATGATTCCAAAGTATAATTAACGATCATTTGGGAGAAATGAATACGTTTAATACGTATGATCGGTTTGTTGTTTGAACGTTAAAAAAAAAATCTGTCTAACAAAGTTGAAACATTTTGCGATAGTAGCGACAGTTAGTGGTCACTGTAGGAACTGGAAATGTCGGTAACTATGCCCGGTGGTAGAGATATCGTTTCACGGCAAGATCAGATTCGAATTTACATAAAATTACGTAAACTAGCATAGATTTATTTTCTGGTAGTGTGTCGAAACGTCGCGATCGAGTAGTATTTTACGCCCAGGAAAGTCTAGCACGCGTCAATGGATTTATATTACAAAAGAGATCCCACGTTTGCTGTTATTTCGTTTTTTTTTTATACGAAATTTGAAAGTTTGCGACGTTTTAATTTTTTAGAATTAAAATTGGCCTCGATCTTTCGCTAAAATAATTTGAAGCAATGGTGGAATATTAATACAAGACGGCAGGAAAATGCTGCGTGGTCAACGGAAAATGTTACATCTCTTGAACAGAACTACGAGATTTGATCGCGAGGCTCCAGCTGCCATTGTAAACAGGAAGTCGATGGCGCTGTGCCATCCAGATACCATTGGTGCCTCCGATTAGAACCGATAGTCCACTTGCTCGTTAGAGAATGTTGAAAGTGCATCATCAAATTGAGGAAACAGTATTAAGAATCATTCTTTCGTTAATAATACTACCCGTTTGTACTTAGATTCCAACATTGGTATACCTGAATGTACTTGTTCTGAAATTTGTTTTACTCGATGGTACGAATTTCCTCCACACATTACCACGTAGCTTTGAATCGCAGGATACGCTACCGAGTTTTCTCTTTGGTGTTACGCCAACGAAGAAAAGAACCGTGTGGTAGTAGTAGGGGAGGTCGCCGTTACTCAAAGTGGTCTTTGGTATTATTTTTGGACGGCAACTTCCCGAAGAAATCTTCGAGCTGTGCCTTTTACAAATTGCGCCACGAGTGCAATGTACCTGTTGTTTACCACATAGCGGGTTCAAAGCCCGGTCAGTGCAACGGTCCTCCACCTTCCCTACCTTCCTCTACCCTGCTCATCTTTCTTGCCCCACCATCGATGACGATCATCCCATCCCCTACCGTCGGCCTCTTCAAGTAAGGACAAAGCAGTAGTCGGTCGTGGTTCGAAGTCTTCGAGGATGCGCAAGACGAGAAGCTCGCTTATGTCTCTTCGTAAAATATACACGACGCCCGTGCTCCGAGCCTTCCGAACGTGGTTCGCTTCTTCCAAAACGCGGCGTGCGATTATTTTTATTTTCTACGAATCTCTTCCACTTTCAGCTTCGGATTTTTCGAAAAATCCCCGGTTAATTCCACGATGAAACGTATCGTTTTTGTCAAACTGATTTTTTGGTTTGGTCGCGTGTATGATTGTCATTGGATCGTTAGGAATACTCGATGTGTGAATTGATTTGAAAATGATTTATTGGCAAAAACACGAGAAAGAAATTTTCTATGAAAAATGGTCATTTTTGTCGTTGTATGTAATCGATGGTTTGCATTACTACGACACGCACGACGCAATATTCATAATCCATTATTCGAATGAAATATCCTTCGTCTCTGTTCCGTAGGTAACCCAACGAGCGCGTATAAAGCATACTCGTAGAGGGTACAGTTCTAGGGAGTGGTTACATGTAGGCGACGTGTTTGTAAACATTCGCAATGATCCACGAGGAGCAGCGCATCGAAGTCGCTCATGCGCCTCGTGATAATCTTGGTGCACGCATAGCCTTACCTTCTTCGTAGATATAAAACGACCAGAGACAGAGTGCATCGTAAGGGAAGGGTTGTTGTCGATGCGGTACGAAAGAGAAGGGTGGAAAGAGAAAAAAGTAGGGTTGATAGTGTGGTGAACGAAGAAGAGCCAACTAACCAATCCCGACGAAGCCCGTACTACGGCGTAGTACTCCAGTGGGATCAGGGTTCAAAGCCCGGTCAACACCATGTCCATGGTTCTTTCTCCCACTCCTTTTCTCCCTCGCTCCACGATTCTTCCACTCTTCTCTCCTCCTTTTCCTCCCCCGCTCCATCTTGCCCCCTCTGTTTCTCGTTGTAGATATACCTTGGTTATTTCATGACCAATACACATGCACACACGCACACACACGTGCTAAGCATCACCGTGGACCTCTCTCTCCCTTTTCTTCTCTCTTCGCTCTCTCGACATCGTGTTGGCCACGGTGATTCACCATCGCTCGGAGATAAGGGACCAATGAAAGGAAACCGTAGAGGGCAGCACCGACGAATAAGCGTATATAGTATATGTATACTCTGCGTGCTCCACTTACCGAAGGGAAGGTGATGCATCGAACAACGAGGCGAAAAAATTACCAATTGCTTCCTACGGAATCCTGGTTTATCCCGTTCTGTGGTAGTTGGTGACGATTTTATCCGCAATCAAACGAAGGAAATCATGTTCCGGGAAAAACTTTTCCGCGACAGAGGAAAATCACCGCGACTCCGTGCAACGATTTTCTTTAAAAATCACGGGTTTATTGCGTTTTCGCTGACTCGTTCGAGGTACTAGCTGTCATTTCTTCGGCAAAGAAACCACTTACCAAGGTGCCGATGTAATTTTGCTGTTCCGAGAATTGTTACGCGCGAATACGCGAAAGAGGATTACCCCGATCGTCTTTCGAGAACAAAAAAAAGTCTCTCCTCGAGTCGTCGGGGGTGTATAAAGTGTCGCTTTCGAGACGAAAGGTACCCAAGTATTGGGTTTTACCGTCATTCTATGCCGTTTTTTTTTTTTTCTTTTTTAAACGAGGCACCGTAGAAGAATCTACGGTGCATTGCGAAATGAAAAGTTGATGGGACGTTACGGGTTTAGTCGCGACTATCGGGGTATTATAGAAGCTGTTTGAGAATCAATTGACATTCGAGTGCGAAGCTAATCGTAGAAAGTATTAGCGCGGTTAGAATACATAGGATAATAGTGCGCGAGTACAATGCGTACTATACCGACGTCCTTGAGCGTAAGCGATCTGTTTACGAAAGGGACGTCGACCCCTTTGGTACTCACATCCATTACGAAGCTCGTCGAAAGGAAAAAGAAATATCAACGATGTTACGCGTTACGTCAATTACAAGTGTTTATTGCTTTATTCGCGGTATTCCTATTTCGTTGTAGAAGAGGTAAAGGAAGATTATCTGAAAAAAATTCTCTTTCTTTGTAGCGTTTACTTGGAGTTTTATTAATGTCGAAACCAACAACTTCCACTCGTTGCAGCGTGGTCGAGAGCAATTGTAGTTTCTTTTCCCAGAGTCTTGCAAGGATTGTAGATCGCATTCCGAGAAGTAATTTTAGTCTGGTGCCCGAGTATTTCCTTCTTTCGGTTTGTTTTACTTTTTCTCTTGGAGCTTTTGTTTTTCTTTCGCGCAAATACAGTCGTTTTATTAAAAAACTAATTACCGTTAGATACGATGTTTCATATTGTAGATTTCGGGGCAGAGTACGAATACATTATTCCGAATAATTCGGGTCATCCTTGAAAGAGGAGATTCATCCACGTTCTACAATGTTGGGTTTCAGACAGCTCGTCCCTCTTCGTTTTCGTCAATGGCTTCGAAGTCGTTTTTTCCTCATCCCCGGAGCAACACTGTTTAGGCTCGAAAACCGGATTGGACGGGTAGCAATACGGAAATTCTTTGGTGTAAGAATTTCCAACCAAGTGTGCCTTCCAGGGATCGTATTTCTATCCGGTCCTGTCCACTATGATATTATTCGCATTATTTATACATTGTAGTTTCGCTTTCAAACTTTTTATCCTCGTACAGTTTACGTATTCATCCATCACACGCGCTTCTCCATAGGTAAAGAATAAAACGATAGGCATTTAAAAATATTTTAACGCAGCGTTTCTTGAATCATTCTATGAAATATATATATATATATATTTGCTGCTAGTTTCGTAGAAACTTTTCGAATCGCAGCAACAACACAAATTTCTTATCAACCCGCTTTGCCATCTCTGTAATTTGTTGCAAAGAAATTCTTTCAGACGCTCAGTCGGAAACACGATCTTTGTTCCCTGAACCACGCTGTGAAAGGTTAATTGTAAGTTTAAACGAATACCAGAATCCTGTATAGCGTTTCACGATCGTTTCGAACGCGTGCCAGGGAACCGACACAAAACTTTTTTCGTGTAAAGCGTAGCTCAGCCACTTTGTGATTCGAGCTTGGACGCACCAGAGAAATGGTTCTGTTCCCTGCAACCCTGCCTATCCGGTTCAACGGCCGATAAATGACCTGTATCGTTGTGGAGCCGATGTTCTCGGGTATCCTCATTGTGCTACAAAGTTACCACTTGGCTGTGCCAGCTTCCCCAACTCGAGTGGCTACGCATTTAAAAAAGATTCGTAGGAATGTTTTTAACAAGTTCAAAAAAGGTACAAGACGGAAACCAGAACCATAGACAGGAAAGGTAACTCGGGTAAAAGAATAGTAATTGGCAGGCAGTGACTCTTGTTGCAGAAATTGCACCTTTGCTGTACAGAAACCTGTCATTGCGAAGTGTACTGCGGTTCACGAGGATATTCGAGAAAATAAGAATCGACGATCGATGTACAAGATGCTAGAATTCGAACAAGAAATCATGGAACTGACCTTTAAATAGGTCGTACGATGTACCACACCGTACGGATAGCATCGTCAACGTCGAAAGAATAATCTATGCTCGCACCGTTCATGAGCCATAGTTATCGGGATGATCGTGAAAATAGGCGGCAACCGATCATCCCGCGGCTCTCGATCCCGATCTGCCCTCGGCAAAAGGCTCGACCTGCATCGCCATTTTTAGTCACGATCTGGGGATCTCCCACGTCCCTTCGTCGCACGAATACTTCTTCTTCGAGCAAAATCATTTTAATAGCGGAGATATTTATCACGCTTAGTGAAATAACGTTGGGATGTCGAGCCGAGGATAAATCGACCAAACATCGATTTCCACGGTAAAGATCCGCGTTATCGTTCGCTTTGTTAATTTTCGGAAAAACTAGTTGGGATGATCATATCGCGTTCTTTAGGTTCTTCGAAACAATTTGCTCTCCGGATCCCTCGGGAACGAAAATGGTCTGCTGCTCGGTTCTCGTTCATCATACGCAGTCTACGACAGAGCTTGTCAGTCTTCTATTCTCGTTGTCCAAGCCGATCGTCGCAAGAAACATGCACTTCCTCTTCGCGCAAAGAGTTTAATCGTAGATCTTCCTGTACGACCAGTCACGTCGGTCAACCCGTGTCGCTTCCTTTCTCAGGGATAGCAAAACAAGATGGCAATCGTCTAACGACTCTGGCTATTACGTCGGGTTGAGGAACTTTTTCGATGGATGGGAAAAGTATGAAAAAAGTAGACGGAGACGAAATTCACATCGTTGAACGAAGCGAGGAAATAAACAACCCTGCTTCGATTCGCATCGTGACGCGGCTAGATTGTCCATACGGAGATGATCGTTATCGACTCGCGTTGTCACTCGACACCTTCTGTACGCTAAGCACCGACTTCTAGGCTTACCATTGGCGACGACACTGTTGTTGCTAAGGGAATCATCGTAATCAATGCGATCCTCGTAACTAATCCGCACGGGATACCTTGTTATATTCTACCTTGTTCGCGGACAAGGTAGACGACATAGCTTGTATCTTCTAATAGCAACGCGTGCGTAGATGCGCGCAGTTTTTCGCGTTCAACCGTTCAAGTGTTTCTATGGTTGCAGCCACATCCTGTGCAAAATAAAGTAACTTTATCACTCTGGCAAAAACACGTAATCCATGGCGGTATCCTTTCCGGTCATTCGGTTGCAACGCCGAAATATAACTTGATGGATACGCGACCTGTAATACGCGATGGCGAATGATTTGGTAGCGATGGCGCGCGGATCGAATTGATTTTCCGTTCTCTGTTAAAAACCTTACATTCAAGTGGCGATCACGATCGAAATTTCGTCTTGACACAGGTAGGAAAAAGCTGGCGACGATGATTTGGGGAAGAAAAAGTTCGGCGAATGAAATAAAGACGAAAAGGAGAAGAAAGCGTGATACACGTTCGTTTCAAATTTCTTGTAAATTTCGAACAAAGTAGCTAAAATTTTTGTATCGATTCATATTCGTGACACTCCGTTAATCTTTACGGCCCTGAATGTTTTTCGTCGCGAGGTTCCGCACACCCCTCGAAGGAAACAAGGAAAAAACGAACCGATTGGAAAGGGATAATGGCGACGGAGAAGAAGGAAGGAGATATTCTTTTCGAGCGGCTTAACATCCAGCGCCACTTCGGATATTTAAAATGCAAATCCGCTCGCCGATAAATCTTTCGTACGTGATTCGAGTAGTTTGATAGGATACGTTCCTTTTCTTTCGTTTTCGTACGATCCACCCTCGAAACGTTTATTATTTGGCTGGGTTTGTATACCCGGGGCGTTACAACTGTTCGAGTTGCCGGGTAGTACGTTGCGACGGTGTCTGATGGAAATCGTATTTTATCTCGAACACTTTGCGTTTTCCACATCGCTGGGAAACGATTTTATCGCTAACGTTTTTCGAAAATGAAAAAAGAATCAGAAAAGAGCATATACAACATAATCAAGCACGCGATGGATCTCCGGGTCTCTCGCGTAGCGTTGTTCGTCCTCGACGACCTTACCGCAAGGGCATGCACCAATGACGTCACTGGCCTTGCATACTACTCGCCCACAACGCGTACAGGTCGAACACCGTCGACGCGATATGAGCTTGTAGCGCGAGCACGGAATCAGTCGCGCCAAATCTGGTCGCAAGGGACGGCATTCGCGCGTACATGCACGGACAAGTCGCGTCTTGCTTCTAACCTTTATGACGTGTAAATCACAAATACGAGATGCCAGGACCCTCTCTCGCACACCTCATCCGGCCACGGATACGACCGAGCTATTAAAGCGTCCCCAAAGTTTTTACGATGGACAGGAAATTCTTCCGAGACTCGGAAGCATCGAATCGAACGAGTCACGGATCTTTCATTTTCGCAGCCAGTTTCGGTTCGCGAGTTGTCACGAACTGTCGCAATGTTGAATTCATCGAAGGAGCACATTCACGCCCAGGCGCAGATAAAATACCGATTGTCGCCGATAATTACAACCATTCGTGATACGTTATTTACCGATAAACGTCGCGACACAAAATTCTTAATCTCTAACGATGCACGATGTTACACCCTTCTAAAAACGGCAACAATTAACGAGCCGTGTATACTTTCCGCACTTGGACCGATAAATATATTTCTCGCCGATGTAAAAAAGAAAAGATACTTGGAAATGTTGGCAGGACGAACACGGTCGAGAGATGGTTGCAATTTCGACGGACGAGGCTATAGATGGAGGAAGATTCGACGATTTTAATCTGTTCCGATGTATACCTCGTGTAAACCTCTCGTCGTTGATGCGTTGATCTCTTTTTTCTCCTTTTTCGTTCCGTTTCCCCTCTCTTGTTTTTCGTGTTTCTCTTTCGTTTCGTTTCGCTGTTCCTTTTGCTCCTGCCTTCCTTCCGAATGCTATTACGTGCAACGGCTACCGCAGGGAACACAACTACCGATCCGCTCCACCCAGAGAACGTCGAACGGGGAGGAACTTACAATTAGGCAATTTACATCAACCCGTTTCGGGCCCCAGGACTCGCGCTCGATCATCGCGCGCTGTATTAATTTCGGTAAATCGTTCGACAACTACCGTATCGCGAAATTCGTTTCGTTCGACCTGAACGCACTTGTATCGGGTTTGTTTTCGCGGAAAATTTGTCGAGCAAATCATGCATCGAGTCCGAAGTTGTATCGACAGGGAAGCGTTCGATACGCGAACATTGAATTCTCATTTGTATCGGAACTACTCTATTGTTGCACGTGGAGTATTCGACTACTGGCAGAGGGAGGACCTTGACATCCACCGTTTACCAGGTTCTCTCGATGCCTCGCTGTGCCTGAACCGTAGAAGATGATGGTGAAGTGGTACATACGCAGGTACATAGTCATACACACACAAGAAGAACCGGTGCGCATTGTGCTCGTCGTCACACGTGCACGTGCACGCTGAAAAGTCGAATGCGCACACTGTGGTACTATGGCTTGCCTGTACTGTACGTTACAACACTCTATACGGTATAGGCGACTCAGCTAACCAAAGAGCCAGAAGAGGAAAGAGCATGCGGAGTGCGCGTGGTTTTGCCCCTTTTGCAAGTTCGGATCTTTTTTTCCTCCCTTCTGTCCTCTTCCACCTCCTTTATCTCTTCTGCCACGGTCCAGGGACGTAGCGACCGAATATCGGCACGAAAAACGTTTACAATTGTTTCGGTTCATCCACTCTTCTGTTTCGTGTTCCGCAACGATGCGAATGCAACCGCTCCACGCTTCGTTGCTTTTTTGTTTGTCTCCACTACGAATGTTGAGGTAAATGCAAATTTGCAGTGATCGTGTAGTAGTCGTAGTCCTGTTGGCATCACGAGCGTCGGGCTACTCTAGACTGGGTTAATTGGTCGAGGTTTTCCAATCGGGAATATCGGTATCTCTGCGAGAGAACGGTCGAGGTGGAGGGACATCGATCGAGTTACTCGGAAGTCGATGCGAGTATTGCGGTTGTACGTTCGATCGCGAAAACGAAGCTCGCGGTCAATCTGTTTTCCTGCTTTGTTGAAATGTGAAGATGGTTCTTTAATCGAAATTCGACTAAAATACTTTTCCAACTTGACATCAATTTTCATCTGAAAAATTGTTCTTTCGGAGTCCGTTCTTTTCGGCTGAATTACGAAATAATTTGGTGATTTTCAATTCCATCGCACTGTATGACTTAATCCTGCAGCGAGCGCATATAAGGCGCAAGAGTCTCCAGCTTACATCCCTGAGACGTCTCCTCTTCGTTTGGCTCTTCTTCGTCTTCATCTGCTTCTTCTTCTTCTTTTCCTTCTACCACTTCTTCCTCTTCTTCTTCTTTTCCTTCTACCACTTCCTCCTCCTCCTCCTCCTCCTCTTCTTCTTCTTCTTCTTCTTCTTCTTCTCCTTCTTCTTCTCCTCCTTCTTCATCTTCTTCTTCTTCCCTTCAGTGTTATGGCGAAGGGTCGCTTTTTTGCCTTTTTCTTCCACGGCTACTCGTTCAGTTTGCTCGCTTTGCGCGGCGTCACGGCTACTTTTGTTGCGCCTCTCTCTCCTTCTTTTCCACCCTCTATCCTTCCATATTCGCCTGTTCGCGTTCTCGTCTCTCCATCGAACACGCTGCTGCTCGGCGATTCCCCTTCGTCAGAAGAGTGGGAGTGGAAGAGACTGCGGACGGGATTCTTCTCGTGGTTTCTTTTTTCCTCCACTTCTCTCTGCCAACACCAGTTGCTCCTTTTGTTTCCATCGAGTAAGTGAGTCAGTGAGCGAGTGAGAGGAGATCGTAGAAGATGAAAAGGGAGGATGATTGGTTAGAGAGAGGGAGGGTGAGATCTAGAGATGCTCGTCGAGAGAGAAGAGACAACGAAGCGTGTCGAGACACGCGAGATGCAGGATCGAATTCGACCCTCGGATCCGGATCCACAAAACTCTTGATCTCTTGGATTGGATCACTCTCGGTCAAGTGTTTCCATCTCTTCGTTTTACTATCGATTTGACATCGTGGAGAAAATTTTCGATGTCTCTGCTTGTTCCTTTGAATGCTGAACGTGACGAGATATGTTATTTATGTGGTCATTCGAGAATATAAATACCTTCTTAGCGAGCGATAGGACGTACCCTTGCGAAAAACTTGTAATAAGAAACGGAATATATGTATACACGTATAACGGTAAATAGCGCGAATACATTGAATCAACGAACAATACCACTTTTGCTGCGTCGTCTCAACGTCGGTGATGCGAAGAGTTCAGAGCCAACGGTGTACGAGTATGATGTAATTTACATCTCGCCCCGCGATACTCGATTCGATATAAATAATGGAATTAAAATTACTTGGTGATTTCTCGCGACGCTATCGGAGTAAAGCGTCGCGTAAACGGCCTCGATACGAGAAAGCTCTTAATCGTTTACGCGTTACTCGCGTGGACGTTGATCATGTACCGCGTTGCCGCCTTCTGAATACATACTTCGCTTATACGAAGTCAGTTCGATTAAGCTGTAAGCGCTGGATATACTCGTAGATATAGCGTTCAAAGGAAAAACGAAGAATCGTGATCCCGGCGAAAGACCGTTTATCGAGGGCGTTGAAAATGCCGTGTATTCTATGAGTAAACGAAACGATGGACTGCGTGTACGGCTCGCAGAATGCACGGCCACATTTTGGCCGGCACAGCAGCCGTAACGAAAGGGTTAATGCCATCGATGCTAAGCGTCGTTCTACACGGTTCCTTGCACGTATACGGACATCTCTCTTTTTCTGTAATTTCCCGCAATTACATGAACGGGGAACAAGTACTCGATAACGTTGTTACGATTACGTTTTCACCTGGAAAAAATATGTAATTGGCTCGATCGTTCGATAATTCACCTTCGCCAATGCGTACAAATTGAGTACGACTGCGGTTACACATATTTCTATCTGCAAATCAGCAGCGCTCGTACCTTTGCTCGTAACTCGATTTCCTTTTTTTAATCCGGGAGATTCGAACAGCTGCTCCGGCGCCACTTACATATATTTTCAACGAAGAAGAATCGCATAATAATCGCAAATACACCGATCATGATCGAGGTTCCCCTCGCCCTGGTCTTTTTGCGCACGGTTCACAATTTCACGTAAGTGGTTTCGTATCGCGTGTAGATGAAAAATGATGGATATACCCTTGCAGCGTAAATCGCGTTGCCAATTTCGTTGTCAATTTAAGCTTCGGCTCGATACTTGGCGCTGATTGGTTACATGAATAACGACACGGCTGCGAAAAATTCAATTCTCAGGCACTATTCGTTACACATCGGCAGCACAGTGCCGCGATTTAGACGTATCTATTTTTAGATCGGTTATCATCCCTGGTCTGTATACTTTTCGGACAAACTGCACCATGCGAGCGTGACGCAGCGGGGTCAACACTCAATCGGTAAAACGGGAGCTGAACGTGCACCAGGGAACACAAAAGAGCGACGGAGAACGAAAGGAAAGAGAAGAATTCGAACGGAGCTACTGGTGATTTCGCGGACCAAGAGAAACAGAGGAAGAAGATCGAAGAAGACGAAGTCAAAGTGGGCTGGAATATTTCTATGACGTAGGGAGAAATTGATGGCACGACCGTGGATGGAAACATGGTCCTGTGGCTCTTACGAGCCAAAAACTATCCACGAGCAAACTATTTTTTCTAACCGATCACAAAAGATACAAAGAACCACAACGCTCGAAAGAACGTTAACGCGTTGGTTGCAGATTTTGAAAATCTTTTCAAGAATTTGCAAGCTTAAAAAAAGTTCGTTAAGTTACGTAGAAACACGATTATACTTGAAGATCACGCGTGGTGAACGATTCGTTCGTGGCATGTGTTTTGCGGCGGAGATACGTACGACAGCGCAAAAGGTACAGAAGAAAGATGCTTGTTCTTGTGAAAAAGAAAATTTGTACTCGTTCCAAATCGGGGTAGCGTCGACAAATTACAAATCTCGTGACAAACACATTATATTCGATTCGATATCATGGTTTGTGTGGCCATTAACAACACGCAAAGAAATATTAATACGAAAGCGAGTTGTTCATTCTTTCCGTCGCGTCTCACGTATTGAATCCTCGATGGAATTAATCGCAACGACTTCCTACGAACCGGCTGTCCAGTCTCGTAAATGCCATCTACGAATGTCTAAGTTCTCGATAGACGGATGGAACTTAAGGCTTAGCTGAGAATTTCCAAGAGTAGTTTCTTCGCGATCTTCGTCGTGATTCATGGTCGAACTCGATGGCTACTCCGAATTTGAATGTGATTTAAATTTCTAAGAGAGCTCGAAATTACATTTATCGCTGCAGATACAAATTTGCTTATTTTCGTTCGGTTTCGGGTATTGGTCATTTCGTGTCTTCCGTAACTAAGCTCTTCGTCGAGCTTCGGTGGTGTCTTATCAAGTCGTATCTTGTATAAACACGTTCCACCTGGTCTCAGACCGTCACGACCCACGCCATTTTCTACCGTCGCTGCCCACGTTGTTTCGTAACTTTCCACGAGATCACTTTATCATACATCCTCGTCTTTCGTGTTATTCCCGGTTAACGATAGGTGTGAAAGAATCGCACCATTGATTGCGTACTTGTGCCTCGGAATGAAATACGTCATTCTAACGGTGTTAATGATACTAACGTTATGGCAACGCCATCTCTACGACAACGTTATGGAGACTCGAAGTTTCATTCTCGAGGGAATATCGACGTCACGATTTGCAAAAAAAAAAAGAAAATAAAAATAAACATAATCGATGCGTAGAACTAGCGAAGAGGTCCTCCTGGTGATTAGCAGGACTTCTAAAGCCGATCGAATTACTTGGCGCGCGGAATTCCCCGTACGGGACGATTTGTAGCAGTAATCCAGGGTTACGGTTCCCGGTGCCTGGACGTGCTTTAATATGATTTAAACCTACCACCGTGTTGGCTACTGTGTTACGATCCCGAAGCCTCTTACCAACTACGCAGGCCTTCCAGAGGAGAGTCCTTGAGGAGGAGAGGCCAGAAAAAGCGCGATGAAACGAGACAGCGATACACGCGTGCGTACACGCAAGAAAGTGGCGTAAAATACGTAGGCGAAGTACCGGTTTTTTTCCCGGGGACCCACTGCTGTATTCTTCTTTGAATTTTAATTCTTTCTCGCTACCAAATGCAATTAAGCCGCATTCACGCGGTTATAAAAAAAAAAAAAATGAATGTCGCGTGACGCGTACCGCGATTAAATTGCATCGAACGCATTCGTGAATGTCTTCAACAACTAGCCGCGTACATTAAAACTCTTTTATTATTCGCTAAATACGTTCCTTAAAGAATCCTGTATAAAAGAAAAATATATCTTTCTGTTGAACGAAATGTACACAAAGTTGCACCAAAAAAGCCTTGACGATGAATATAAAAGAACAGAGGAAACGTTTATTCGATCATTGTTATCTAGCCAAATATTAAAATAAAAATATAGGTTAATTTTTGTTCGCTGTACGCGACCCTTGATCCATTTCGTAGAGATGAAAAAGTAACGGAAAACACGTTTATCTCTGCACGTGTTTGCGCTTTGCAAATTCAGCCGCTCACGTGCCACGGCCGATGACATGTCCGTCACGAGCGAGATTATATTATGCTACGTCAAATTTCCATATTTATATTTAAGACGTTAAATTAATAATTGTTTGGTAGACGTAATTAGTAGTTACAAGAATCTATTTAAGGGGCCAGTTTGTAGACTTCCAAATTTTTTTTATCGAAGATCACGTCGCGCAGCATTTTGGAAGTTGGATGCTGCCTTTGTTTTCTCTGTTTCTGGTATTTTATCTTTCTCTCGTTTGTTTCCTTCGATTGTTTGTCCAGTGAGCGAAGCAATCGCTTACAGGTAGCTGCCGTGATGCATCGACCAATCGAGTCGTAGGGCGACTTACGAACGAGATACTTCGCTGCAGCAAAAGTGACGAGGCTCCGACAATTATAACGGGTGGCGCAAAAAAAGCGGCGCCTCATCGTCCACTTCGACCTTTTCTTTCTCCTTTCGTCCAGTGTACGCGCGCTCGAACACGAAATATAACCAGGGAAGTCCTTCTTCGTTACGATCTCGCGAGTCCTCTCCGGGATCTCAATGATCTAAGTAACCATAAACTATGAATATTTTTTCGTAAAAATCGATGAAATTGATTGTCAGCTTCCACAAAGATTTGAATAGATAATAAGTTTAGAGATTTCGAGAATAATGTCGTTAGGTTGTGATACAAACAGACGATTACAGTCTAAATATGTTTGCAATTAAAATAAATCACTTAGTTGTATGTACTAGTCTGGATTATGTAGTTACCGATTCAAACAATTTCTTAAATGAACGACCAAGTAAGTTTTCGTTAAAAATGTTTCATATGCACACGCGTATTTATCGTTCACGTTACGACATCTAGAGGATCTATAAGAAAGATACTAAATATCAATATTAGTCGCTAGGTGGCAGGGAAGTAATACTTGCTGTGTTCAGTTGTTGGTAAAATTTTTTGTATAACCTTTACCAGTAGCGAGATAAGTTTCTATAGAACGATTGTTAAAAAAAACTATAAGGTGAAGGTGAAATGCCGAGTTTAAAACGTTATCTGTTTATTGTGTTCTCTAAAGCTCGAAGCGACAGGCAAGAGTTTATCGTTCGCGTTTCTTCGAGCAATAGGTAATTCCCATATATAGTTATAAATTACTTCGGTTTCGTTTATTTCGTAGCAACAAAAAATTCGATTCCATTTTTTGTGTTTGTTATATATTTTAATACAATTTACACGTAAAAACTTTGGAATTTTGTTACTTTACGTCGTAGATACGACCGGCTGATTTAGATGTTTTTCCCGCCATTTCGCGTTACATGTCTGTTGAGTTAGACGTGGACACTTTTTATTTATTTCAATCGTGAATATTATAATCTATAAAACAAAACTGTGATTTCATTGGTATGGAGCAATTACATAAACGACAGAAAATTACAAAAGAATCGACCGTTAACGATATCGCGTCTTCCATTAGTGAGTGAATGTTCCAAGTGAAATTAACTGTTTTTTCATTATTTTTCCTGTTAGAATAGCATTTAATGTCATCTAAAAATAAGAGGTATCATTCAATGACATATTAATTTTTAGGTGAAATATCTGAATCTATCGATTCTATAAGTAAGAAGTATAGAACTATCTTAAAGGTTAATAAAGCAGTGGTCCTATATTTTCAAGATATTAAGGAGCGTCAAAAGGAATCGAATATAGAGCGACTACAATTCGAGTTAGAGGAAACAAGAATAGATTAGGAATAATATTTGGTATGGATAAAAGGGATGTTATAATATTTTGTCTTACACATAACGTGTTTGTAAATGTAGATTTATACGGTGATATCATTTAAATAATTATGTTTCCTTATATCACAAAGTCATTTAATATGTAAAAATATATTGACTTAATCCTGGAATATTGAATTAATACTATCTCACAAATACTATAATTACATGGTCTCTGTTGTAATAAAATGGCACGGAGGTGGAAGGTCGAGCTGTAAGCATATTCCATTGAAAAGTAGCTGCCTTGCGAGCCCTTTGATTTAATCTACTAGTTTCCATCTTTATTAACGTTCTGGGTCCTCTTTAGGACGTCTCCTAGGATCCGTTGCATCCAATGGAACTATAACAGGAGGTGTATTGTCTGGTTTTTGTGTTTGTCCAAATCTGTAGTCTGTGCCTTTTGTGACTGGAAACCAAGTTCTAGACAATGGTACTTGTCGACATCTGAAATGTATATTTAAGTATAGAGTATCCAAAATTGTTTCTTAATTTTACAAAATAAACAAAAAAGCGTTAGAACACGCAGAAAATCAATGTTGCATCATTATATTCCCTAATAATTTTTATTTGTTAAAGCGTCCTCGATCGATACGAGATTTAAAAATTTGGCATTTCGCGTGCAACACTGCTTGATGAAACTTCCGTGTAAGTTTTAATAAGAACACAGTAGGTATACATTGATGCACCATTTGAAAAAAGCGTTTAACAAAAGCGACATACGCTTCCATTGTTTGCAATTTTTGGTAACATCGCAAAATACAGAAGCAGGCATAATGTTACGAAGAAAGATGGAAGTGAAAGAATATTAAAGCTCATTTTTGCAAGATTTTGCGTTGGGAGAGAACATTGCGGAAAAAGATCTGGTGCGACGCGTGCGGCTTACAAGATATGCAAGATAGTAGAGTGCAGTGAGAGAAAAGTTTCCTTATTCCCGTAGTAGTGGCCCTATTCTTTCCGCTCACACCTGCACGTGTTTTGATCGAAGTAAAATCCAGTGGAACACTCCAACTCGTCTCTACAGAAACAGGTACAAAGCTCTGGATTCCAGACTTTCGTGTCGTTGTTGTTGTAGCATTTCTCCGCCTCATCGACGTTATTGCACGCGCATCTACATTCTTCCTTCACGTACGATTGCTTTTCGTTGCAATGCTAAAAAAAAATTGAACGAAAAAATGTTGAAATGTAGAAAAAAAACTCATCTTTTTCAACTTGAGAATATGTTCTCTTCGACATATGAAATTGACGAGTAGAGCTGTAACGCATTTGCAAAAGTGTTCGCGAGCCGCGAGTTAAAGTCCACAATGCGAGTTAGTACTGGTTTAAGAAGGAAGATCCCAATTATCGGCTGTCTTTAAATTACCTCCGCCTTAATTCTGCAGTCGCACACGCATTTCGTGTGCTCTTCTAGCGGCACGATGCGTTTGTCCTTATAGCTCAGTCCGTTCGTCTGATCTACTGCCACCACAAATACCTTCGAGCATGGGTAATAATTAATTAGTTGGAGGAGTAGCAATTTTCGCTAGTCTATCGGTAACTTACCTCGAAATTTCGAAATTCCGTTGCGATCGGTTGACAGGAAAGCAACGAATGGCTGCAACAACCTCCGCATCTTTTGATGCGCGTGCAAGACGGGAAATAGATTGCGGATGGATCGTCGTCTGGTTTTAGAGAAACTGGTTGCAATTCAGGCATACATTTTGCTGGAACTGGTTGCATGGCGTTCGAGCGTTCTCCCGTATCTCCCATCCTACCTAAAAACAAATAGTTTTTAATTGGCCCATTGAATTTCTGTTACGTTCGTTTTAGTGTGGTGTTTGTGGTTTCGAGTTAATAACTGCGAGTTGGAAAGCTTTTTGTCGCAAATCCTGCCTCGTTCTAGGTAAGCGGATGATGGATGAGTATACGCAAGCTATTTCATTCGTCAACAGCTACTTTGCCCTGGTCGATGGTCTCGCTTATGGTTTAGAAAGCCACCTCTCGGAGAATGTGATTCTCGATTGGTTCGGTAGGACGATCAAAGGCAGGAAAAACGTAACAGCTTTCATGGAAACGCACAAAGTGAATAGTCGGCACATATTTGGGAATATCGTACCCAGTACCTGTATCAATTACGAAAAGAAACGCGCGGATCGGTAAGAATGCGCGAATACCGACAAGAGCTAGGACTACTTGTCGAATTTTAGCAAAAGGAACGAATTTTATAATAACATTCAACTGATAGTAATTAGGTAGTAAATTTACTTGAATAGTCCTAGCTCTAATACCGAGTCGAGAAAGAATTTTGTTTTTCTTCCATTGATTCGTTGGACGAGGAAACTGTCCAAGTCGTAATCGTCGAATTTTTATGCAGGAGAACGATCTTCTCGTATAAAAATTATGACGCTCAGGAATTTCGACGCAGCGACGTCGACGTTGATAACAATGAGAATCAAAATCAGCCTGAATCATCCGACCAAGAATTACCGGAAACGTTCTCAAAGGATGACGTCATTAAAGATTTTAACCAAAATGAAATCAATACGAAGGGTATCACTGCGATGCACGACACATTCTACGACTTAAGAGAGGGTGATCTCAGCAATCTTTTCAAGCTTGAGATCTCGTCGACCAACATAGAGGAGATCGAGCAGAGCATTAATAGGATAAAATTGGAAGAGGAAATTGCACCAACCGTCAAAGCTGTCAAGAGAGAGTGTGGTCAAGGAGATGGGCCTGTCGTCGCTGAAACTAGCACCAT
The DNA here is from genome assembly GCF_026225885.1 of Hylaeus anthracinus. Classification (NCBI taxonomy): domain Eukaryota; kingdom Metazoa; phylum Arthropoda; class Insecta; order Hymenoptera; family Colletidae; genus Hylaeus; species Hylaeus anthracinus. The sequence goes on from NW_026534337.1 coordinate 17,069,478, forward strand.
CAAGTATGTGGAAGCTGATGGAGAAATAGAATTTTCCCGCAAACATTGGAAAGGAGGCAAGGAATAATTTTATTTGTATCTTTATCGAACTATAATTTAGTTTCCTAACTTGCCGGTTTCGAAATCAAGCTTTTCGTTTGAAATTAATGTCGGACAAGTCAGGTTCCCCGACAAGAAACTCGGTGGAAACATTTCATAATGAGAATGTGGTTTAACTCGATCGCAGATGCTTGGAACGCGTATTCCTCGGCTACGTCTGGCGTTCACACTTGGAGGCGACCGTGCAAACTGCAAATCGCGTATTCCATTTCAACCGACAGTCCAGCCTTGGAATCGTCTCGTAAAAGTAAGAGTTCCACGGCACGTTTTGGCCAACCAAAAGCTAAATTGCCTAGTCTAGAAGAGATAAATGAAATCAGTAATCGGCTGGTACCAAATACGAGCGATTTCGGCGGTTTCCTGAAACAACTCGACTTCTTCGAGGATCGTAAAGATTTTCTAGACATCTTTGGGTCCGAGATAGCAATCTCGGATCCCTGCACGCCGTCACTCGCCCCCCAATACGTGGATCACAAGTTGATCTTTAACAAACCACGCGCCAACGTGGACAGTTGCAACGATCGAAATGAGAAAAAATTTGTTTTTAATTATCAAATCCATTTAATAATATACGATGGCAGCAGCAGGTGTAGAGTAAATCTTTTGCGCGAGTTCGGAAGAGCGAAAATGTAGGAGAGAAAAGAACACGGATCCTTTTCTTTATCGCTGATATCGGTAATCTAATCAGGGGACTGATAGAAATGCAGTTATTCGTTTATTTTCTTTTTCGTTTTCATTTAGACAGCGTCGGAGCACAAATTTCTTTGCAATAATTTTTTTTCAAAAGAAACTTATCGTTCGAATAACTTTTCTACAAATTCAACAAATTAGCGTTACGACTCGTTTTTCTATTTTTTTTTTTTTTTTTTTTTTTTTTTTATCGAACGATTGTTTCGCAATAGTTTTCGATTTAGGAAACAGAGTTCAAGTAATATAGCAAGCATTTTTGCGAATTACGTTTGTCGCGACATTGAATTTTATAGCCTTCTTTCGTTGATCAAACTTTTCTTAATTTAGAGGTCGGTTATACGGTTTATCGAATGATCTCATCTTTGCCGATAACGGAGCGTCGTTCAAACAAGTAAACTCGACACCAAACGAGACACCGCTCCGTTTAATCTATTTATCCGATTGAACAATATTTGTTGCGATCGTTGCCGATTTATTAGCAACGATTTGTTCGTTAAACATCGAGGAATTCGCGACTGCAGCTGGTTCTGCATAATCGCGTAAAATTCACCGTATACATAGAATTCTCGTATATTCTTAGAATTTTAAATCAGAGATTTCATCGAATAATGTTCGATCTACGAGATCGTATTACTTGGCGATGGGTTTATCTTGAACCGTTACGAGTCAACCAGTTTCCCTAACGTACGGTCATTTAATGGCGCAGATTCTTAATGAAAATCTCATGCGTTAACGGGTTCTTCGAGAAAGTACTTACTAGGTAAGCCGAACCTCTGTTGGTATATAGGCACGCCATGAATAAGATTGAGAAACTCATCGATCGAATCCATGGAATTGATCTTTTTGGCTAGCTCCAACGATTTCTGAAAAAAATAATACGATATTATTGGTATAAGAATCGCTGTCGATGGAAAATTCTGTTAATTTCCCGCGTTTACCGTGCCCTTGGTCGGTCGACCAAGATAATCGAAAAAACTGATAAAGCACAGATTTCAAATCTTGAACGCGTTGAATGTTATCAGTTACAGAAACAAATAATAATTCTATTTTTCTTTGTTTTAAAATACCGTAAAGTTTTTCTTGCCATCGATATTTCAGGTGATATCCTCGTCACAAAGTTAATTCACGATCTCGAGCGAGACACGGGAATACGAACATTGTACAGTTACATTCTGGATATTCCGTATTTTGTTGTAACGATACAAGCATTTATTCGATGTTTTTGACCCTCCTATTTTAGTCGCATAGGAAAAAAGTGTTTAAAAATAGTAACTGGTTAATCGTATTTCGCATTCAGTCTTCGGATGCAAAACATTTTTTTCTACGAAGAGCGTGTTAATCAGCCGCTTTTAAGCATGTTTGCTTAAGAATTCCAACGTTTTGTCATGCATATCGCGAGTTTGTGAATCGATCGGCGACAGACGGGACTGTTCGAATGTACTGCACGGTATTCCGAATAAAAAATTAAGCTTTTAGAGCAGTATTTCTTAACTTGTTGAGTTCGGGGGACAATTCAGCGTTTGTCGATGTTGTCATAGGAGAATAAGAAGCAGTGCGCAAGACATCGAACCGATTAAAGAAACGCGGTCGTACAGAAAATTGTTGATAAAATATGTTCGAACGGGACACCTCTCCAGATAATTATCGGGGTATTCCCGGTATGTAGGTAAGCGATCATGCGTGACTCATCAGCCTCGATCACGGATGCTCGTGTGACTAAAATTGAGATCGTAGAATGATCGCAGGTCAATCCTCCGGGAAACGATAAAAAAAAAAAAAAATGATCACTTTCGCGGTGTCTATTTTTAGGCTTCCATTGAAAGCATTTTTATTTACGAACGTTTGCATGAGGCGTTCAATTTGCCAGCGCCTCAAGTCGTTTTTCCGGATCTGAAACGGTCGCCCTTCGACTTGAAACTGGTTTCGAACACAAAGCTCTATCGTACGGGCGTCTCCAAAAACGAGCAATCGCCAAACAAATTTCTAAGAACCAGCTCCAGTGTTAACCTCTGCTTTCGATGAACTCGATGCAAGTTTTCTCTTTCGATCGTTTGCGAGATATACCGTGTGCCATTCTATCAGCGGCTGTCCCACTTGCGCGAATGATTTTTGTTTGGATTCTGAGCGTCAGCTGAAATATTTGTACGGGTGCGGACGAAATCGGTAACGGTACGCCGAGTATTTCTGTTAAACAGTTTATGTGCACCGGGATTTGCGTAATCGTGAAATTTGCTGTTAACCCGAGACGGTGTACTTTCTAATAACCGTTGATTCTTCGCTGTTTGAGCAGAATTTAACGCCGACTTTGAAAGATCGTTTGTAATAATCGATGCTACACGTAACCATATAAATGTGTCATAACATTGGAACGTATATAGAGTATCCGGGAGTATACTCGGGATATAGTAGTACATTCGGCGAGCAGGTGATTTCTCATCGAAAGAACAACTAAGAAATATAAAATAAATGGTTTTTATCCCTATCGCAAAACAAATATAAAACATAGCCACCTGTTAAGGATCGCGTAGATCTTACTTATTTTTAATTCCACCTGCTGTGTTAGTTGTACGTATAATGTCATTTTTCTCGGAAAATACGCAACCAATCAAAAACATTTATTTCGTATCTTTTACTTGTTTCTTCGCGAGAGTCACCGGTTGCACCACGATTTACCGGATACCCCGTGTACTCTGTTGGTATGTGTAAAATAAAATCTGTGCCGACCTTGCCGGAAGAGTGAGCTTCGCCTTGCAACACTTGTGTTATACGTACGTTTACGTTTTATTAATCGTAACCTCAATTTCTTTCTATTCATTTAACCGTCAATCATATGGCGAAATAATTGTTGAATGTAATTCAATGTTTACGGAATTGTGGCAAAAAACGGAAATATTTTAGGTTCAAGCGTTAAAGGAGCTTACACCTTGTATGATCTACTGAAGATAAGCTCGTAGAAAACAGTTACATACGTGACAATCGTGGCACAGTACCGATACCGTTGCCGATTGCTCGCAAAGATATCGATCGAATAATATGCGATTACATTTCTAGTTTGGAGTAATTTCGATAGAACATTAGGACGCATCGCGACAAAATTTCAAACAAGATTTTCTCTTGTTCGATTAACGGTTTCCGGTGAATCGCGATACGACGCCGACGCGCCGATAAAATTAGTTAACGACTGCAAGGTAATCCGCAAAGTATTTGCACAGATGTCAAGTGACGTGTAATCAATTATCTATACCTATATCGAATCGCGGACACCGTGACGAGCGTTCTGAGCGTATCGTGCACGATCGAGGTTTCTACCTCGATCCAATGCATCCTTGACATTAGTGTTTGTTCGGCCTTCGACGTCATCCAGGTCTTTACGGAAAAACGAACATGCCCCCGATGACAAGGATGTCGTAATATCAATGTCTACCGCTGAAAACATGAATCAACGCTTTCTCTTCGATAATTATTGATTCAAGAAAAGAATGAATAGATTCGAGAAGAATACGACAAAACATTGGGATGCAATTTGCATCGATTCTACCGAACTAATTTCCGACACATGCGGCAACTGCTGTTTTTGTTAACTGCAGCGAAGAATGGCTGTTAAAGAGAAAAAAAACGTGACAGCAACAAAACCGATACGGATGACTGTTTCCGTGTAATTTGCTAGCGTATCACCATTTCTCGTAACGTGTAATTTCGTAGGATTTTTACGGCACATTCGCAACAATGTTCTATCAAATTTGCGAATCTCTTACAACATTTGATCCGCTAATCGATAAATAAAACTTCAAATTTGCCTCCGTTGCATTCATTGTGTACGTTCACTGAAAGATCGCCATACGGTCGGATAAAATATACTCGCGCTACTTGTCGTAGAGAAAACGTGGGAGCGAAATTGTTAAAACACGGGAACGGAAACGGAAACGTTTCGTTCAAAATTGTGCCAACGGGCCGAGATGATCGATTTACCGATAATTCGTTGCTACGGCCGGAACTATCCACAGCCGGAACTAACCGCGTATCCCTTTGAGCCACTACGAGTCCGATAACCAGTATTATCACGAAGACCGTGAGAATCAACGGTTTGAGTCTGCTGTGCGACATGTTCGCGCGAGGTCGGTGCGTCGGTTCCTCTTCAGTATCCACTAGAATATTAGAAAAAAAAGGAAAAAAAAAATAACGATATAGACTCGTTCCGCGGACGATAAAATCAGCGACACGAACGTACGCGGTGATCGGCACTAGTAATTTCCAGTTAAGAGAAATCGACGTGAATGACACGTGTTTTCGAGACGCTCGGTCCCGCTGTTCGCATTGCACTCTGTGCGCACGAGGAAAACGCGAGAAGGCACACCTGAGCAGGTTCCTCCGCTCGCGTCGCGATCGACTGCTGAAGCGAATACGTCTCGACGCGTATTTCTGGTCACATACACACACATCGCGATACACGCACCGCTGGCTCACGTACGAATCGCAATAGACGTGTTGCCACGCCGTATACCACCGTCTCGGTGTTCTTCTCCTAATTTTCTTATTGCTGTGACTGTTTCATGCTTATCGGAACGCAAGCATTAACAATACGCAGTGTTATCTACCATAAGTAACGATACATTTTCCGTTCAATATTCATCGGTACAAGTCCGTTCAATTATAGGACAGTGTCATACTATGAAAATAACGAACCTAGGCTGAAATTAAAAAGCCTATAAATATATTCGCAGTTGATGAAAACTTGACGTGTAAGTTACTCGTAAGTTGCTCGGCGAACAGATTTTTCATACAGGATTGCGAAGCTGACGGAGGGCGTGGGTATATTAATTTGCATGTATAAATTAAACTAGTCGCGCGTTGCTCTTTTCAACGCAATGTCTCAAGGTGGCAGTTGATGAGAAAAGGTAGAAAGAAAGAAAAACTTTATAAGGTGTTCTCGGGACATTATAAATCGTGATTTAATATGTAGATTCGGAGATGCAACGAAAAGTAATCGCAGTTTTCCGTTCAAATGCTTCTTCGTACGTAATGTTAATTTTTGTCAGAAGCCTGATTTAAAAGTTCAAGTCACTGAAAAGTTTAATGAGTAGTATATACATAGTATTACGTAGTAGCTATAATGATATAGAATACAAAGTATCCCAGTCGTAATTGTACTAGTAGAACAGAAGTAGACTCGCATGCCCGTCGGATTTTTTACTGACCAGAAAACAATGCATGTTTGGTGAGTTTTTGCCAAGTTTGTCGTAGAAAGGCCAGCATCTGTGTAATCTGTGATATCAGACTTGGTTTATTGCACGCTATCCTAGAATATACAAATATGTATTCATTCTAGCGAAATGATTTATAATGATACTTAAAAAAAATGTATTACCTGATCTTGATGTAAGACACTGTCCTTGTGTTAAATTGAAAAAATCCCACATTATTATCTTATGATCATACCACTCGTACTATCGTGGTCTTCATCTTTAAAGTATGCACCATTTTCATTTTCTTTCCAGCATAATCAATTACTACAGAATTTATTTTGAGATATCGTACACGCTGTTTACAACGCGTAACGATAGGTTATGTATCCTCGATCATCATTTCGTGAATAGTATTGTGGATTAATTTCGCCGATCTCGTCATTAGACAGTTATCGCACAGTTTGATCAATTTTATGCAAAGAATTGTTATTCTTTTCATTGAAAAACAAGAACTTTTCTCAACTTGGATCAAAGTACTGTGAGCAGCCATTTTCTGTTTCATGCAGCGTAATGAAAATCTCGATAGATCGATACACGTGCTTACACTGTGAAATTGACCCCGCGGTTTATTTGAATATGTGAATTACGTAATTACGAATATTAAGATTAACTGACTGTATAATTTTGCTTATTAATCGTAAATCAGTGGTTACGCAAAAGACTAGACAAGACTTGTTTTTGATAAACTGTGATTTATTTTACACGTACCATAACGTAGACATTCACAATTGAAAAAAATAAACTGTACGTTAAACGCGTGTTCTACGATATCAGATATTGGGTGAAAATGTCGCAGATCAACGCTTTATGCTTAGAACGTAAATGATTATCTTTCATGGTACTGCGTAGATCTTGGTTACCAAGGTTCACTGTAAACAAATGCATATCGTATACGTCGCGATCAGTTTCAACTTATACGAGACCGATGTATTCTGGGCTATCAGTCTCGGATATCTTCGTATGATTTTTAATGAGTGTTATTTATTTACCTTGTGTTACGATTTTCTCGGTACGATTTTTCTGCATCCCAAATTACGAACCAATTTGTATCCAGGAGGACAATGTTTTCCTGTCTGCTTTCTTTCTGGAAACGTCAGTGGTCTCGATTCACCTCCCATGCTTATAACCATTAGGATAAGAGCGAGGATAACGAAACGAAGCGGTGCCATTGCGCGCGTAGAAATCTGAAATGATTTTTAGAGTTTCTCGTCCCTTCTTGTTAGACTCCCTTGAGTTCTACGCAACAGATCGACGGTGTCCAAGTAGAAATTAGTTACTGACGCACGGTACAATGAAAACACAGGAGGTGTAGTCCCCTTTTAATACGATTTCCCTCCCCTTTTCCGTCTTGATCGCAGTAATTTGCGGTTACAATTCATATCCTGGTCACGCACAATGCGGTTTCTACTTGATTATTACGTCAATTATTTTTAAGATACGACGAATTCGTCGAATATTATTATATTTTGTATTGCGGACACCTTACAGGGTTGATATATGGTTGATTAATATTTTGCTTGTAACATCCTATTCGGTAACGTTATAATTGAGTTGGGAATCCAACATCCGGCGGAAAAATATGTTATATGAATTTCGATATAAAATGTTATCTTATCGATCCAGGATGAATTAAGATTAGCGATTATCTTACGATATTCTTTAGTCCTAAGATACAAGAATAAATCCAATATTTTTAAATTGATCTAATTCGTATGATAAAAATATTAACAATTTTCGTACTTCCTTTTCAATAAATGGAGCTTATGATCTGTACCTAAATTCATAAAACAATTCATTTTGACATTTTTTTTTTTAGTTTTTATTTTGCTCAGATTAGCGCTAATATTTTATTTCCGCCTCACTCGATAACGTTGAAAGTGACAACGAAATGGTAAGAAGGTTCGCCCTCGAAACTAGAGGTAGGCCTATACTCTATGAGGTAAAAATGCGATCAATTAAATTTTAACACATAAAGAACTTTTTCAAGTTCGTGGTTTTACATAACTCTTCGCGAAGGAATTGTAATCTACTATCATAGCTTATTTATCGATATACGTTAAAGTAGATATCGCCTTATTTCACGGACGATAACGTTATATCGTTGTGTACGTAAGCTAGAAGGAGCTAGAAGGAGTAAGATTCGTAGACAACAAAATAAAAGGAAAAGGTATCGTTTCGTTTATTTATTATCGAAATCTTAATTAAGTTACGAACAAGCGATAAGGCAGTTTCCTTCTTTTGATAATCTTGCGTTTATCGACGATACGAACTTCCTGAGACATATGATTAATTGTTATCTTATCGCACAAATTATTTGTATTTTCTATATTTAGAATTTCTATCCGCATGGTCTGTTTTTCCAAGTGTGCGTACATGTTATCGTTGCCCTCGTTGGGTAAATGGTCCCACAAACTTCTTTATCGATTTAGCGTTGCGGGAAGAAGAAGAATCCTTCGTCGGTACAGCCTTTCGTGTGTAACGATGATCGTGTAGTGGGATCGGTTCATTTCAAGATATACATTTAGAATGAAAACGTGAACAGACAATGCGCGTTATTCCTTCGTTAATTTATGTCGCACTGTATCCTATCGGCAGTTGCTTATCGTAAAATTTGTTTCACTAGCGTTTGATATATATTTTTATTTAATCGACATTTATCGGCAAGCCTCTTTTATCGTGCTTATCTTCTTAAACGAGGAAACGCGACTTACTCAGAACAGAGCTCTACAGCGATTTCCGACTTTCACCCGGTCTGGCGGACAGTTGACTGGAACGTTGATGAACGAGCCCTTGTCGATCCTGGCGGTTTCGAAAGGCACGAATTGCCTCTCCACGAGCAAAGTCGTATTAGCGACACACGTGCGAGTAGACTGGAGAAAAACGAATGTCAGCAACAGTGCAGCGATCCACGGAAGTCTCATGTTGCGCGCAAGTCGAAGGATCAGCTTTTATAAATCTTAGATCGTCCCTATGACGACCAAGGGAATCCTCTACTACCGTCCACTGCCACAATTTCCTCGAACCGATGAACCGAATTTGCGTCTTACGATCCCACTATCGGCCAAAAGATTCTTTTTATTTTCTTATTCGCTACGCGAAACGTGGTCTATCACAGCCGTGTTTCCACCGAATTCTTGGTTACATTTCTTTGTTCACGGATCGTGACACTGCCGGACGAGAACATCGAGCACAGAACTGGGAATCGTGACAGTCTCGAGTGTAGCTGGAAATATTATCTTATCACGGTGGCATCTTATCGTACGATACTAGTAAACTCGGAAGTTTGGTATCGTTAGGGCTGTTGTACCAAGGCTGGAGATTTCCTCCCCGTGAAGCTTTCGTTCGTCTATCGTTTGTCAAGTATTTCTTTCGTCAGTTTTTCCATTTTAATGTATTTCTAGACTATATTTACTTAATATTTTGCTTCCTTCTACTATCCCTCCAGACGTTTACCAAATCTTTCTGCAGTTGCCGCGACGGTCTACTCTCTCATACTGCGGGCACTTCTTTTTTCGGTAAGGAGTAACTATAATCGTGCCCTCGGAAATCAAGTTGTTCGAATCGGTCGTTATCTGAATGAATTCGGCGGTATCGGTGAATGGACGACCGGTGACTAACGCCATGAAGAACACCGCCAACGCGAACGCTATCACCCAGTAGCGCATCCTTGGTCAACGATGATCCAGTTACTCGTCGATTTAGCGTTTCTTTCTTCTCGTAGGAAGCTCAACGATCGCATTCGCGAACTGTCTCCGTTACGACGGATCCGTCGAAATATATCGACGAATCTCAACACTATTATCAAAGGTCAAGGCTAGTCCACCACGCTACTTTGTTTGTTCCGCACCGCGATAACGTTCGTCGATTAAATTTATCATCCGCGTTGTAGTTGTTGTATAAAGTTTAACTGTCCAACCTGCTCGGTTTTTTTTCTCAAAATTCAATTTTCTATCGGATTCCATACAAGTATAACCTGTTATCGAACACGCGAGTAATCTCGATCAATATTCCGGACGATTACGAATTTCACAATGCCAACAATATTTCTAGCTAAAATGATCGTGGATTTGTGGCGCCATCATGCGAGCATAGCGAATGCAACGAAATGGACGCAGCGTTGCGTCGCGTGATAAGCGTCTCGCTACTGGACACGTTAGACCGTGACAAATGATTCGCCGTCCAGAGGCTGTGTCGCGTTAGAAATTTTTCTTCTTATCGCGACTGAAATGGCGAACATCGAGTCGTTCCACGAGAATATTTTCTTTGTTCGCGCGAGCTGCTCGTTCTTTACTCGCGATTAATTAACTCGAACAATTCCTTCGCAGCAAACGCTGATGTACGGTGTAATTTCTCGATTTCCAAACCTTATCGGCCATCGTATTTAGTCGCAAGAATGTCTTTAGCGAATCTGTGTTGCGATTTACGTTCCAGAGATTGCAATAGTTACGACTTGGATGACTTTACTTGGAATGTTTACACCTGCGCGACGTAAATTTACCTTGGTATTCGATCAGAGGACACTGAAATTTCACCATTCGAAGCTGTTTCTTCGAAAAAAATGGTTAATCCGATATCCGTAATATTATTGTTGATATTTTTACCGAGTAAGGGTGGATTACAGTGAAACAACTGTAAAGAAGTGGCGAATTTCACGAATCTTTTTCTCCACTTCGGTCGTTATTAATTCATGTGCTCTAGCTGGTTTTATTCGAGAGAAAGACAGATATCGACTGCAGAGCTGGCCGTTTTCGACTTTGACCGGTCTCACGGAGTGGATTGTAATTTCGTTATTTCAATCTTAATTGCGATGCTACTTTTGAAATACATTCTTGAAACATTGTACTTTTGATGTATCCAAACAGAGCAAAATTCGATTTTTTGAACCTGTTACACTGGAATCCTCTCTCGAGTGGAAATCAGGTTGAAAGTCGTATTGTCGCGAGCGAGGAAAGAAAAATAGAGGATTGTCGTTATCGCGGGAAAAGATCTCGAGCGTTTGTTACGCCTATCCCGTATTCGGTGAAGGGTTGTTTTCCCCGGGGGTATGGATGTACGGCAACGGTTCACGTGCGGATCGTGTAGAGTCGATTTCTCATACGTACGCGTCGGCGCACGGTCAGATTTTATCCGCGATTCGTTTTGCATGAGCAGAATTTCTCCGACAGCCTATGATCGATTTACTAGACGCCGAATCGCGTTATAAACTTCCAGAAACGATCTTTCAAGTGTCGCGGGTGCTCGGATGTTTGCTTGCCGCGACGTCGAAAGGAAATTTTCAGATTATTTCGGAGATTGTACCAGTTCTCGTTCCATCTTAACCTATTGTATTTCCACTAAATTGCGAATAATTAAAATTTTGATAATATTGGCTTCGTATTTTCCTTCGCCTCTATCGATTGGATAATCTTCGCTGAACGCAGGCCACGCATCCTCTTTTCAGCGCTAGATAGAAGATTCCCACGAACTCGGCACGCTCGGTCTAGAAAGCCAATAACAAGAGACGATTAAGATGCACTCGTTTTGCTCGTCGCTTTCCTCTTCCTGGACAAGTCAGCTTGTCGTGCACGAATGGAAACGTAACCGCTGCTGAACGTACAATTATTCGTCATTGGTACGTTCGATTCGGAACGATAATTCTTCCTTCTTACATAGTTGCGAATAAAACCTGCAAGTAAGACTTGGTGTACACGTTTCCTAAGGAATAATCCCGGTCAAATGTTATCAGCTGGTAACGCGTAAGCGTAAAAGCTACGATTCTTCTTCCACGGTACCAAGGTAGACAAGGTGGGGGTACGCAACCTTCATTCGCGGATTCGGAAATATCGTTTGTATTATTTTCAATTCGAGGACGTTATTATGTCTGAATGATCGAATAATTTTTGAACCGGTTAATCACGAAGCGTAGTAAAAAGGAAAGGGGTTTATCGCGGGATCGGTGCGTTTGGGAAATGTATGCTCGAACACGCGTACACAGTTCACAGGCGGAGTGAAGTTGGCCGCGGCGCGGCAGTCCGTCCGTCCGTCAGGCAGGCAGGCAGGCAGGCAGGCAGCCAGTCAGCCGGGCGGGTAGAGGAAGGTTAGGTAGGTAGGTAGGTAGGTAGGCTCGATTTAAAAAGTAAATGACTGACGGACTGAGGTCGCCTACCAGGCAATTCCAGTAGCGGGCAATTGCGTGCAAGAAATTACTTGCCAATGCTGACTGGCACGCAAGCTCGGAGCGAACGCGAACGCTGAAGGCTGATGGGCCGAGCACAGACCGCCAGAGGAGAGGAGGAGCGAGAAGAGAAGAGCGGCTTCGTCGGTGCCTTTTCTTCTTCCTTTAAGCCTCGACGATCCCGTCATCGTGCATGCGAACATCCGTGGCGCGAATCACCACCGAACGATACATCTCGAGACACAAATCAAAATTTTCTCTGGATGCTGCGTCGCGTCGTCCTGTTATCGTCGAGTCTCTTATAAGCGCAAGGACGATCCTACACAACGCACGCAGAGAGGAAAGACAAACACGCGGAAGCTGCTCGGATCTTCGATCAGCGTTTTTCGATTAAATTATAACGTGGAAGATTTTGAGTTGCGTTTCATTTACTTTCGCTAAAAATAGTTTAGGCGAAGGGGTCGGTAATACGTCGTAGAGCATAATCTCGACGTCGTAACTTGGAGAAGGTTCCGTTACTCGTATGGATTTGGAATTTGACACGAGCTATTTTTCTACCGAAGTGGCACGCTTCTCGGGAGTGTTTCGAAAAAATTGAACGATCGAAAAATAAGGCCCAGCTTAGCGAACGTTTACTCGGAAATAGCAGTCGAGAAGCGCGGACGAGCGTGGATTGGATAGAAGTTAGATCCGTGGCCGGATAAGGGCAGATCGAGACGATGAGCTCCGGAGTCGGAGCAGAAGAGTCGTGTCGTGTCGTATCTTGTGCATCCGATGGCGGCTACGCCTCTTGTCGGCATTATACGGAACGCGCACACCGATTACCAAAACTGTCGCTTCCTTCGTTACCTTTTCACGGGCATCTGCGTCTCTGCTTCCGCGCGGTCCGATGGACCCGTCGCGTTCTCTCCGTCGGAATCATGAAATATGATTCGTTTTCTTCCAGGTCTCTATGATGCCTGGGCTGCGGGATTCCCGGGAACTCGATCGCATTTAAATGTCATTTCGTTCATTTCAGGGCAGCTCTTTTGAGTTGTTTCGCACGGTCACGCGGAAGCCACGAGCGAGCACACGAGAGCCGAGTAATATAGGATCCAGTGGTGTAAGAGCCAGTTCCGGCACGCTGTCTTGTCCAACAGCTTCTGGTTGCTAATAATACCAAAAGGAAACGGAACAACGTTAACACCTTTATTACACTACAAAATTAACATAGGTCGATGCGATACAACGTAGTCATTATTACGATATACAAATGTTTAAAAATCAGCCATGAGTACGATAGAGTACACAGACAGTCTACGCGGTCTATTCGATATCGAACTCTCGAGCTAGTCAGAAACACGAGGCTGAAAAATCCTTCAAGTATCGAGAGTCATGCAATTACGGAGGCAACCAATCCAATAAGAAGGAGCCCTAGTTACGTAACATGTCTCTACTGCCTACAGTCCATGCTCGACCTTTCACGTAATCGCAGCTTTTTTTCCCATCGATCTGCTGTCATTTGATAGCGACCTAGAGCGTCTATTAATATCCTAATACGCTTTCGATAGCTTTCGTAGTTGACGTACTATTTCGTTTTATAGACAATCTACGTGCATTTAAAATTACTTTATTTTTGATTTATTATTGTTTAGAAAAGTTACGGTACGTTTCATCGATACTAGATAGGACGTTTTGTAACATTTTTGGATCGCTCTCGTTATGCTTGATACAGCAACGATTAACAACTTTGTCATGCTTGAGAGAAGCACCGATGATCGTTGGTGTTTACGGTAAACGTTTTAATTTTTTTCCTTTCGTCTAGGTAAAAAGTATCGTGGAACTTTTACGTTCGCGTAGGTAGAAAGACGTCTTTACGAGGGACACTTTGTTGTACCACGCGAAATTATCCAGTCGATCGGCAGAGCTTTCCCGAAGCGGTTACCGACTCGCTAAAAACCACCGAGAGACTTTTCTATTCCGCGCGGTCTCCTTTCGAAGGAGTACCTTGTTTCCCGAAGCAGCCACGAAAGAACTCGCGGTTAATGATTGGCTCGCATAAAATTTGTCGTAAGCAAGAAATTATTCGTCGACCGATACCTGTTAATTTTACGAGGCTTCGCATAACCCCGTGTCTCGATCGCCGATCGACGAACGCTCGGCTGCCTAATTTTACGAGGCTGTCCCTTGTAATAACGTCTTCAACCGGATCATCGTGGAAGGTTCGCGTGCCTTTTATCTGCTGTCCAGCTCGAGCAACGAGCTCGTTGCATTGCTCTAGGTAAAATTTTGTTTGTCGATAAATTGCAAATTACCAGAGGCCGACAGCCGAAATTAGTTGGCGGCAGTAACAGCGGTTGCCGTGCCGCGGAACGAACGAGCGCGATTCCGCGTAAAACTTTAAACGGCAACTTTTTTAAAATTACCGATGGGCTGCTATTTCCCCATACTTATGGCCGCGGAGAAATTGAAAATCGACCGGAATCGAGGATTCCGGCAAGAGCGCGGTTTTCGCATTTACGCGACACGATCGTATCACCCTTTGTCCGCGTCTGGGAATCGAACCGCAACAGCTTCGTCAATGGAAACATCTGCTGGCAACGATTACACATCCGCAGAACACGGGCCGGTTGCTCGGCTCTCTCGTTGGTTAAACGCTCGCGAAATTCACGGGCTGGCCGAGTTGCCCGAAGAATTATGCCGTTGCACCGACACCGACTGATTTTACGATGCGCCGTTCAGCTCGTATCTAGCACGTCGCCGCCTTATTTTACGACGCTGCCCCTCTTAACGCCTCCTTAGCCCTCGAGATCACCAACACGCGCGCGAGTACTGCACACGCCTGTAAACGCAAACAGTTGGCACGTTTCGTGCTGAATTTTCAAGCGCTTCGCGGTCGTCGATGATTTTCCTTGTCAGGGCAAGCTGGCTCGCCGAGGGCCGAGAGGCCGTGTGATTAAGAGAAACGAATGTCGCTTTCCTCGCTACGTTATTGCGCGCGCTATGCGAACTGCCTAGGGTTTCGGTATGTTTCGTCCTCCGCGAATACTCGATGGCGTCGGCGTCGTTTCCACGATTCCCTGACTTACGTCGCTCGTGTATCCCTCTGCATCGTTGGTTACGGTGATAATGTAACATGGATAATTTCTTCGTTTTTTCTTCGATGTGCTACCATCTCGTTCGGTTCGAGTTTAATTAAATGGTTTTTGGGACGTGCACGACTCGGACTCCACCTGAAACGAGTCGTAAGCTAAATATAATTTGCCAGATGTAACACAGCTGGATTAATATTTCCATACCGAAGATTAAGATACGGCCAAAGACACACTTCGAATCGCAACCAGCAGGTCGTTGAAGCAAGTGATATAAATATGAGCCTCGGAACGCGCGGTATCGAGGGTTGTCAGGTGAAACGAATCGCAACCAGCGATTGTAGAGATGCAGTTGCGACGGAGAGGGTATCGTTCGAAAGACGCTGCTCGCTCGGCACATCTCGGCACGGTCGAAAAAGCAAACGGAAGCGGTCCGATCGTTTCGACGGGAATTGGCGAGCAAAAAGGAGAATCGTGCATGCCACGGTAACTCGGTTTTGGCTGAATTCGTCAGGCGGCCATCCGCACGCGGAAGTTTAAAACGATTGGCAAACCGTGGTGCTCGCTTCGACGATCGTCTTTGCTTTAATTTATTTCTGGAGCGCATCCTCGAGTAGTCCTGCGGTAACGCGTAAATATGTGTATTATCGATGATGTTGTGTCAACGAGTGAAAGGGAATTGCGAAGAAAGTGATTCGTCTCGGGTCTGCTGGTGAAAAATATATCTTCTTAAAAATAAATCTCTGTTTAACGGATGGTCTTTACTTGAAGAGGAACGGCTGGACCAACGCGACTATTTCTCGGCTTTTATTATCTCGCGTGCGCGGCGAGGTTGCAGCACTCGATATTCCTTAATCTCCGTTCGTGGGTCTATTATCGTTATTGGGCCGCTAATGTCGCCTCGTTACCGCGCTATTTCTCCGAAGCTCGTTTCGCGCGATCGGACTGTCTTTGGGCCCGTCGACCAAAGTAATTTCTGCTATTAAACGAACGGGTGAAAATGGGTGCTCCGAAGGATCGAGCTGTCCCAGGCGCGGCCGCGAAACGTATGGGACGGTAGTGCATGGTTGGAGGCCGTGAAGGAAGGGGCAGAGGTGCAATGGCCCGGACCCCGAGAACAATGATCGACTACCCTGCCGAATTTTACGACGCGGCCCTTTTCTTCGCGCCGTCCGGGCCCCCTGCGTGCTAACCACCTTGACGGATGAACGCACCGTGCATAACGAATGTTACGGGTATCCTCGTGTTGTGGTAAATATCATGCAGTCTGCTCGCTACTCGGATACGCGAACACGCGCGCACAGGTTGGACCGTAGGCATAGGTTCGGTGAGTTCGCGATCGATGGGTCGCGATCGACGCCGACGCCGACGCCGACGCCGACGCCGACGGTCGAATTAACTGTTTATCCGGGTTCGAAGATCTTCGATATCCCGTGCACGAGAGATCACGGTAGCGATCGAAAAACGATCCTCGAGGTTACAACATGGTCGCGGTATCGCGTGGGTAGCGTTAAAAGAGCAGGCCTAAATAGTTGGAGCGCGCTACCGTGGCGCAGTATATCCGTATCGGTGATCTGGAATCGAGCGTGGATCGGACTTCTCTTCCCGTCGGTCGGGAAAAAGTAATTAAAGAATTAATTAAACGGAGGCTTACTCAGCTAAGTTCAGCCATCGATCAAGGCTAACCATGGCAGCTCCTTGTTTGCCGCTGACAAAAAACACCGCTACCGAAATCATAGGGAGTCCATTGTGGTCCGTTTCGCTCCTTCGGGGGCCCTTCGACAGACCGAGAGGCATATCCGATGAACGGAGGGGGCCAAGTAGCAGCCCGAAGAGGTTGTTCTCGAACCGATGCTCTCGATCCAGCGGTAGAAGCGAAAAGGAGAGAGAGATAGCGAGAAAGTCTCCGCGACACGGTGAAAGAGGACCGAGAGAGTAGGAATGCAGCTCGCGTGCTCCGTTCCTGTCGTTACAAATTAGAGTAAAAATCATGAAGGAGAATCGTGGCAAATAACTTGCGCAGCGGGAGGGTTCCGGCGGGTCCCAACACGGCGAACAATGCCTTCTCCCCGGGCTGCCTTTGCTCCTTGCTCCTTGCTCCTTCTCCCGTTCGGCTCCCCGTCTCCGTTTCTCTCGTGTTTTTGTTTCTCACTTTCGGTTTCTCGCTTTCCCTCCTTGGTTCGCACTCTTCCTACGCTTCCCATATTCCTCTTCTTTTGTCTTTTCTTTGCATTGGTCGGTCTTGTCCATGTTCCAGCGACTACTTAATAACGATCAACCAGGCTTGAAGAGAGTTGGACGCGTTCACGCCGGTACAAACAACGACTATCGCTGTCCGCTGTTGGCTGTTGGGTTCCAAGCCGAGCACCGAGCAGCTTCTCTCTCCGGGGAGCAGCTCTCGTGCTCGAGTCGCTACGGTTTCTTCTCTCTCGCCTCGTGTCGACACGTATCGGCCTGTCGATAACTCCGTGTCCAAGATTCCGGCTGGCGGAACAGAAAAGTTTAAAGACCAGGCTTACCGGTAGCCACCGACAGACTTTTGCCACACCGTTCGATTGTTTCCATCGAGTGGAAGGGCTCGGCCGGTTTCAAAAGCACGCGATAATCATCGACGATCGCCTTTCCCTGTCCCCTCGGCCACCCTCTCTGTCCACCGAGGTACGACGCGACGGTGTAACGACGTTATACCTCCGTACCTCGCCCGGCAGCGACGCGTACCAATCACCCGTTCGATTACGTCGAGATCGATCTCGCGACGCTTTTATTTAAATACTTACGGCATTAGCCTCGTGGCGAAAGCACGACACCGCGATATCGACGGTGACCGCCCCGACACTCGTTTCCTCCTCCTTCTCGATCGATCGGTAGACGAGCTCAGCGACCGAGCGCGAGCGTTCTCTCGTCGAGACGATAAAACCGATTTTTTCGATCGCGTCGTTTAGCTGAGAGGTGGGCCAACTTTGAATTAGCCGGCAGTGAATCGCAAAAGTTTTGAGGCTGCCAGCGTATCTCGCCTCGAGTAGGCGCTGGCGAACAAATTGGTCGAGGCGTCTAGGCTGACCGGTAGCAGCCGACAGCTTCTCACTTCGGGTCTCGATCGTTTTCGTCAGGCTGACGAGGCGAGGCGAAAGCCCGTCGGCCATTAATAATTGCTCGTAATAATGGGCCGTCCGGAGGAGGGGCGAGGAGGGTAGTCAGCGGGTTCTTCGACAGGGGAGGTTGAATAGAAAAAACAACGAGGAGACCGGTAACGAGGCTGACCGATTCACAGGCTTGTTGTTGTTGTTGTTGCTGCTGTTGATGTTGCCGTTGATGTTGCTGTTGCTGTTGCCGGTGGTGTCGATCTTACCCGGAGGCCACCCCCGCTGCGTTCCTAATAAACCCACTTGCTGGCGGGATAATGGCTCCACGGTGACTACACAACTCTTCGAAGCGTAGAAAGACGAAGAACGCGTTGCGGGAGCAGCTTCGACGTCGCTATCCCGACTACCGCGTTCGCTGCCAACAATAAAAGAGTCTCAGGCTTTGATTTTACATCGGGTATTAACGAGCCGTTCCTCGTCAGGCTTTTCTCGCCTCTGGTTCTCGCTTCATTCACGATTCTCCGCGAGGTAAACGGATTCGCTGTTTGCGATGATTTCCAAACTTTTTCGAAGGCGTCACCCTCTCGACAAAAAGAAAGAGAACTTCGAATATAAAACACATGGTCAGCAAACGACTCTCGACAAACTAAACGATACGACGAAGATGTATTCTCACAGTCGTTTAACCGCGACACTTGTACCTACTCGACTGCTCCACTACTCGGCTGATATCGTTTACTCCGTCTTCAATTGTACGCCGCGCCGCGCCGCGCTGCGCCGCACCGTTCTGTCCGATTTATGTTCCCAATCACGATTGGCACGCTGGGATCCAATTTAGATGACTCGACGAATTCGTAAATCGACCCGACGCGCGTCTCAATACCTAATAGCCACTTTACTCTGCAGCCCGCTGTAATTGGGTCTTTTTCTTTCGTCGTTGCTACTCGAAAGCTTTAATTTTCTCTCTCTAACCGGACCCCTTGTTTTCTCGCGCCTCGGTGGTGGGATTAACGGTAGTTTGGGATCATCGGCTCGCACGTCCGATAGCGATCCTCGACAACGATCGCGTGATGAATCCGGCCTAGAATCCGAACGGAGACGACAGCGCACCGATTTGCCCGAGCGTCGAACGCACACGAACCGGAACGACTCGATCTCTGCTAGCTATAGCGCGCCGTAATTGACGACAGCTTCGAAATCCCTGTTCTTCGCGAAACTATCGGATAGTCTTCGCATCGGTATAGCTCTTTCGCTATCGGTTAACACTGAGACGATGTCGCGATTATCGCTGGGGAGATGTTTGCTGGAAGCGAACGAGTTCTCGAGAGTTTTACGATTTCGCGTCACGAACGCGATCGTGGCCTAATCCATCGAGCACGCGTACATATGACACCGATCAATCAGGTCGACGGGGTGTGCGATAGATCGCATCGTGGCGCGTTTGCGACACCCCGCGTGAGGGATCGCTCCGATTTGCATCGGCCGTGCGACGAATAATGCATAGGAACGTTTCGGTTCGTTTCGATCGATCCGGTGTTGTCGAGTTAATTGTAGGAACGCTTGCGAATACGAACATTGGTCCATCGTTTCGTACTTGAACGTTTTATAATACAATACATCATTTTTTTTTTTTTGCGATATTCGGCACCGTTTCGGAGACAGTTTAACGCGCTTCGCGTTTATTCGATGCGTGTATTCTTTTCGAAACAGGAAACGTAACGGGCGGGCTAATTTTTTATTCATTCGAGCCGGAATCGGCATTGTACGAGTCGCGTAGCTCGGTGAAAAGGCGCGGCAATTAACCCCAGGGTACAATGCGTTTTTCTTCTTTTGTCGAGAATGCTGTTGAAAGCACTCCGAAGTCATGGTTCATCGCGAAAATTGTTCCGTCACGATGCAAACGATCCGTTCGGGATGCTCGTTCAGAAAATCGACCCGCGTTCCTCGAACGTTTGCTCGTTTTTTAATCGTTTCGTTTTCGCGGTCCATTGTCGCGAGAGGTGTAGTTTAATTTCGCGTCTTACAATTAGAACAAATGCAAATGTTACGTGTCGAAAAATCGAAACGACAAACGTAACTCTGCGCGAAAACTCGAATACGCGAGACAACGGGACAAATTCATTTACGTCGTGTCGAATGACAATCGATGAAACCAAGTTTTTGGTTCTCGGTAAACGACTAACGCGTTGCGATGGGATTCGTGATTCAACGCGTAGAATCGAGCGGCAGGTAGAGGCGGAATCCTATCGAGAATCGTTTCAGCTCTGACGATGGTATCGTTGTCATTAGGCAATCCGACGTTATCGTCGCTGGGATCGAAGAGTTCCTCCCGAGAGAACGTACGACGACACGCGGCAATTCTCCACTCTTGCACCAGAAACGCTTCACGGTTCTTTCATGATTGCCTCCTGGCGCGATCGATTCAACCGGTTTTATCAGATTCTTGAGTATTAATCGTATCACCTGTATACCCGGTTATCAATATCAATCGATTATCAACCAAACGGCCAAATCGTTAGGATAAATATCGCGTAGCATCGCTAACATTTTTTATGATGCCGATCGTTGATTCTTATCCATCGTGCATTGTGCCTCGGTGTTTGAACGATAACTAATTGGGAGTATCGATTTAATCGTGCAATAAAAACGAAGCTTTTCACGGATTTTCTTTTTACTGAAAAGATGGAAATGTTGGAAAAGTGGTCGACGGAGATAACGTTGATTCGCGATCGAATCGCAACAAGATATTTTTCGAGAACCAGTCTCTCGTTACTCTCTAGATTCGCTTCGTATTCCTTTACTACTTCGAAATCGAATCGATCGACGCGAAATAAACAAGGGGATAATCGGGTGACGTTCGACGTCCTCGAATTTCATCGCACCCAATGCGTTAGACTTAACGATCTCGAGTGAATTGCTCGCGCTCGTCTCGGATTAGCTCTCTCGTCTCTCTGGAACCTGCATGCGTCTCGATCCAGTCTTCGGGATCACGTTCGAGCGTTCTGGTTGATACCGCAATCATTTGTATGCCGGCCACTGAAATCGAGGCGATAACGATCGCCGGCCGATTCTTGCCGCGATGAAAAACGAACCGAGGGAAGGAGAACATTCCAGGGTTAGGCGTATCCCCAGAAGGTGTTCCGCCGGTGGACACGGGACACCGTCTAATTGATCACAAATACAAAAGAATCGGGCTGGCCCGTTCGGGACCCGAGCCCCCCGTTCCGCAGCGGCACGGTCTCATGCGTGTCGACCAGTCACTTCTATAAACATGCTAATGGCGGTTCCCGATAATAAGTTAGTGGCCCCGATAGTCTCGGTCTTTCTGCGCGCGACTCAGCCTCTATACAAATCTCCGTATACCTACGTAAACGACGACACGAACGGGAGCGAGTGAAAAAGGAGAATCGAGTCCGAGGAGAGAGAAAGACGAGACAACGTCGGACAACGAAAAGAGGAACGATTTGGAACAAGACC
This sequence comes from Hylaeus anthracinus, assembly GCF_026225885.1. Classification (NCBI taxonomy): domain Eukaryota; kingdom Metazoa; phylum Arthropoda; class Insecta; order Hymenoptera; family Colletidae; genus Hylaeus; species Hylaeus anthracinus. The sequence continues at coordinate 17,091,295 of NW_026534337.1, forward strand.
AGAGAGAGAACGAGAGGGTGGCAGTCGAAGGACGAAAGGAGAAGCTATCGCGGACAGAGAAAGCGAAGCAGAGAGATAGGGAGACATCGATGGACCGCAAAAGAGAGTCCGGACGGCGTGGCGCGGCGCGGCGCGGCGCGGCGGATCGAGAGACAGAGAAAGTCCGAGTGGTAGGAGGATAGGGTGAGAAGGAGATGAAGAAAAGGAGGCCTGGTCTGACCACGAGAGCGTGCTTTACACGCTGATGCGTTCGAACACGTCGTGCCGGAGAAGCAGAAAGAGGCGAAAGTGGCGAAGAAACAAGAGTAGGAGGGAGAGGAGGCGGTGGCGGCAGCGGCGGCGGTGGTGGTTGCAAGTTGCAACGACGGCGAAGGTGGCGGAGAAAAGGGCGAGGATCGTCGGGTGGGGCGAGACAGGGGGTATGCAAGGAAGGAGGGTTAGTAGCTCTTGTAACGCTATCAACCCTGTCGCTGTACATCACGTCGACACCATCCTAGTCGACTCATTTCAGACCGCAAGAGTAGTAGGAGTTGGCTTCTGCGCCATTACTTCGCTCGCTGGCCCTACGTGCACACGCAAACACAACCCGAGAGGTCTGCGCGAGCAAGCCACGTATACGCAGGTTGCACGCGAGCCCGACGACGGAGACCAGAGACTAACCGAGGGAGAGGTAGAGAAAGGAAGAGAGAGAAAACACGCTTGGTAGAATGTGTGTTACGTCCTGGGAGCGTATTCCCTCGAGGACCAACCGATTACGTAAAATAAAATCGAACCCGCCTGCTAATGCGGACGGAATTTATGTAGGGAACGGTGCTTTACGAACGGGTAGGATACGCGCACTACGTTTTTCGTGGAAACGATCTCGCGACGGAAATCCTTCCTCGGCGAACAATGCGAGACCTGCGATTCGAAACTCACCCTCTCGACCGACGCAACGTTCGATCGATCGATTTCGAACGGAGAACTCGGATTCCCGCGCAAAAGAGTCACCGTGGTGTTTCGTCGAGTCCCGCTTTAGAAATTCTGACCGGTGAAAAAGGCAAGGCGTCCTCTTGGCAGGCGCAAGCCAAGGTGAAACAGGCGGTGCTCGGGACGTGCGAGAACGTCTGTTTCTCGTGGGATATCTCTCGGCCATTTCCGTTTAATTGATCGTCCTGAAACGTTGGCACGTATATGTGCTCCGTGGATCGAAGACGATACCAGGACGGCGGTTTCAATGGTCAGTGGACGAGCCAATTAGCTCCGTCCCAATGCTCAGGTACACTCTTCTGCCTCGGTCTTCCCCCTGACACCCTCGCCGTTTTCTCTCTCGAACGACCGGGTCTATCTTTTTCCCACCCAGCCACAGATTCCCGGCCTATATGCGACCTGGAAGGCTTCCGGGCTGAAGCGGGACATTACGGCTGTTCGCCACCTCAATCCCCCGTTTCCAACCTCGGACGGAACACAGAAAACCGAGGTCCTATCTTATCCGCGAAGAAGTTTATAGCCCGGTCGACTCTAATTGGGCGAGAAATCATCGGGCACTCCTTTCCTTCGTCCGCTCTCTCGCTCAAAAAGACGCTCACTAATTCACGATTTCTCGCGTATTATGGCTGGGACCATGCCACCCTTTTCTCCCAGTTCCCCACCCTTCAGGCTGTTCGGATCTGTTCGTTCCTCGGATCTTCGTGTCGTTCGCGCGTCGCACGTTCACTTTTTGCGAAGAATCGAGCTTACCGAATTAGGACCATGTTTTTTTTTACCGTTTCCATCGTATCCGTAGCGATTCTCGTGCGACGAAAACTCGACGGTCCGAGATGCTACCGCGCCCCTTTTACTCTCGAACGGGACGAACGATCTTATAGAGCAAATTGTTGCGTCTCCAATTTGACATAAACGAAAGAGAGACACTCGACTATCCGTTCCGAAGACAGGTCGGATGATGCGATACAAAGATCGCGTTCGAGAGGTTAACCGGCCGAAACGGAGACGCATCTGGACGGAGCTTCCGCGTGAATCGGAAAACGTCCCTCGTCGCGGTGTTTAACTATCGGCCTATCGGAGGTATTTTTCTTCGGACGGAAGGTACGCGTTCGCGTAGCGTGGAAGGCGAAAAGGACAAAGAGGAAGGGAAGCACGCGCGATTCAGCGTGCACGGAAAGGTGCGCTACGCTCGGCAGGCAATATCTCATTGAGCAAAGGAGGAGGTGACTTTAACGTCGGCCCCACGCTCTTCCCATGAGCAATCGCGGCTAAGACGGGCCCCGACGTGCCCGGTACGAGTAAGATCGTTAATCTTACCGTACCGATCGGTCTCAGATAGTAATTGTTACGTTCTCGTTTCTCGTGGCTGACTGCCTGAATGTGTTCGACGATCCCTCCTTCTGTTCGTTGCCCGAACCTTCTCCTCTCCTCACCTTTTCCTCACCGGCGCGGCGATCACCTCCTCCTCTTCTTCAAGTTTCTCCTCCAGCCACCCTGTTTCCCGCGTGTGCTCGGCTGCTCGCTCCGCTCGTCCCTTGTTCTTTCTTTTACGGTGGGAGTGCCGAACGATCCTCACCCACCACTAGTGTTAATGCCTTTCGCAAGTTTGTTCGCATTACAATAACGTCGATCCCTCTCCTCTGTCTCGTTCTCCGCGCCCCGAGTCTATGGCCCAGTGCCTTTTGTACGCTCTACCCTTCCCGTTTTCTTTTTCTTTTTCTCTTTCCTCTTTTTTCTTTTCTCTTCTATTGTGCGGCCGATTTCACCGTCCGGGATACCGATTCCTCGATTCAAATGGATCTCTTGGAGTGTATTTTGCATTCTTTACTTCGATTACACGAAACACGTGACGGAAAGAAAGATACGCGAAACGGGCAACAACTAACAGCCTTAGCGGATTCGCTACAGTTTCGTTCTACGACGTCCTTCTTCCCAACGACTCTTGGCGATAATCACCCACCGGTTCGTCCGAGATTAGCAAATTCTAAATAAACTTCCGACCCCTCGACGTTGCAACTGCCCACAGAGTTTGGCTTGCAACACCGTAAAGCGAGCGTTTGTCACGTTTGTTTCAATTACAACGCGACCGAGTCCTTTTTGGTCTCACGGTCCCGGTTCCTTGTCCAGCCTCGAATCTCCTTCTCTTCCGATCGTTCGTTCCTTCTCTGCCGTGCGCGCATCCCCGGTCCAATCGTGGTTATAAATTTGGTAGTCGCGTTAACCGCTGACGGGGACCACGATATCCGAAATGTCGGTGGATCCGGTGTTTTCGTGCTGTCCGCCAACGACCGATTCCGCCCGTGTCCCGAAAGAGTGTCGCCGAGAAACCAGTTTCACGCGCAGATTCCTTATTTGCGAGCCCAACGAAACCGTAGATTCGAGTTAATCGTCGACGAGTCTTTCGCCCGTCCTCCTGCTCGCGCGTCTCGTCTCGTCTCGTCTCGTCTCGTCTCTTCTCGCGCGTCGTTCCCGCAAAATTCAAAAGTTACAAATTGTTCCGTGTATAACTCTATTCCACAAAAAATCAGCTCGCCTCGACTTTACGTTGCAAAATTAAATTTGCCACCACCTGCCTCGATATCTTTTCATTCCTTCGTCAAACTTGTTGTTCCTATATCAAAGTCATCATAGCAACTTTCACGGTTTGCTGGTAAACTGAAATATAAAGGAAAACATACGATATGCAAGTTTAGAGAAAATTATCTTTGGATTCGAATCTCCTGGATTCATATTGGTGGCAAGGGGAGGGTGAGGGGGAGCGGGAGCGTGTGATGTCGAATCGTTTCAAAGACGTTTTGGATTGTAAAAGAGCATTATTTAAGCCGTGTGGATATTTACAAACGAATTCATTTAAATAAAAGTCGATTTAACAGAGTTTGCTTACAGAGTTTATCGTTTCGACACCTACTCCTATCTATGCTGTGCCTAGACGATACATTATCCGCGGCAATAATGATTCGGCTAGGACTAGTTCCAAATAGGCTCGGACACTGTCTCTGCGCGTTGCACGTTTAAGCGTCTTTCAGAAGTCTCGCCGACGCCGCGTAGAATTCTAAAAGCGCACCGTTCACGATCGGTAGGCGATACGTATCGAGCAAGCAATTAATTACCTATCTAAAATCGCCGATGATTCACGGCTGACGATGACGAACGTCTCAACGACCCCGGCGTATATTGCGCTTTAACGTTACACAACGATCTTCGTAGCACTTAGCGTAATCTTAATCGTAATAAATGGACCGTAATCGTAGTAAGTAGCTGTATAGGTACAGGAGGCTCTCTCGAAAATCGAGAAAGGCCCGGGTCGTTTTCCTTTTGGACACCCTAATATTGAAAAAGACTCTTCTTCGTGGAATGAGTAATATTTTTGGTACAAAGAGCAACATTTTCGCGTTTCGTCGTCGAATCTGCTAGTTGGACCAAATTCCGAGACGATCGTGGAAGCAAAGAAATTTCTCAGCTACCTTTCGCATCTTCGGGGCTCTTGCTAGCACGAAACCTGGGCAATGCGGTCGTACGATCTCACCGATGAAACTGCACAAGTACCAAGTGCGATTGGCCGGAGCTCGTCGATGCGAATAAAGAGTAAGAGATATTAAGCAAACGATAGAACGGCTCTCCCATTCGTTACCGTTCCTCGATGAGATTCTGAACCGGCAATTTAGAGTTCATGTTCAAATTTCAGGATCGAATCGAGTTCGTTGTTCCGCCCGAGCTCGGGACTCGACGGTTCACCGGCGATCTACGGAAACGGATCGAGAGTTTTTTCGGAGTACTTTGATTTTAGGCGTTCTCGATACGAGACGATGAAATCGCGACAAGGTTCGAATTCGGATCGATGGATTACCAAACGTAGCACAACACCATGCACCGATCGATCGATCGATTGTTGATCGTCGAGCGCGGAGAAGACATTCAACGATCGTGTTTGGTCAGTTCCAAGGGTTGCTGATCCGTCCAGTGATCCCGCCAGGCAACGGTTGGCGAGGAGGGAACGTCCTGGTCCGAGTCTTGAACGTCGATCTCTTCGTCGTCCTCCTCGTCATCGATGTGCTCCAAGTCATCTTTGTTCGCCGAGTCGGATGGAGCTCCTGGACCGAGGCTGGATCCGTGCCTTTGGTGGTCGTATGTCGGGCTCGAGGGCCTTGGTATGCTTGGCGAATCCTCGCCGACCAACTGACTGATCATCCTGAAGGCGCTCGGTTTTCTTTCGGGCTGTTTGGCGACCGGATCGACCCTGTCGATCCTCTCGTTCCTATCCGTCGTCTCTCTGGACGAGGAGTTGGCGACGACCGCGCGGAACGCGCTACTTTCTCCTCCCATTCCGGCGATTGAGCAGCTTGACGTACGGCTTATTTCCATACCGGATGCGGAATGCTGTGGCGGCGGCGGCGGCGGTGGCTGCTGCTGCTGCTGCTGCTGCTGCGGTGGCGGCGGCGGCGGAGGCGGTGGAGGTGGCGGTGGCGAACGCTTTAAGAGGTTCATACGCTGATGACGACGCCACTTTGCCCGTCTGTTGGAAAACCAAACCTAAGAGTCACGAGTTAGGTCGTTAGAAGGCTCGTGATCAAATTTCTAAGGCTCGGAGGGCTGCACGCCTAAGCACGGGCCTATTCTCCCGCGACGGTCGCTTTCGGCGTTTGCTTCAGAAAAAAAGAGTCGGAAGACGAGAAGCAAGGGAAACCGTGATCGAGAACGTGCCCTTGCGAAACCATCGTGCAAGCTCTCCGAGAAAGATATCTGGGATGGAATTGATCCTCACCTGTACACGAGCTTCCGAGAGAGAGGTCTTGGAGGCTAGTCGTTCGCGCGTAGACACGCAAGGATAGTGAGAACGCTCGAACTCTTTCTCGAGCTCCTCCAGCTGTTCCGGACTGAAAGTGGTGCGATTTCGTCGGAACTTGGGCTGCTCCGATCCGTCTAAACTTCCGTCGTCTCCGTCACCGTCTGCGCAGACAAATAGCCAGCTTTTTCTGTTAGCAGCCCGCGCTTCGTCGATCAGGGCCTTTCGGGGATCGAACGAGGCCGGGACCGCTTACGTTTCAAACGCGAACAACGCGTTCAAATAAAATCTTATTTCGAGTAACAAGTTCTCGTTACCGCCAATTTTCATCCCGATAATTATTATCAAAATATTATTACGAAAATCACGAATCTACATTTCGATATTCCTTAATCTTCGCAAGTGCAAGCCCTGGCTCAAACGAACTGACTGATCTGCCCGCGGTAGGGACTGCTGGTAGTCTCTAATCGTTGGGTCGGATACCAAGGAAATGCACAAGGAACGCGTGCAGCTAATCGTCCTTGATAGCGCAACGTGACGTACGATGCAGTCGAACAATTATGCTCGAAACTATTCATCATAATCGTCCAAGACAATGCGGGATTTGGATTGAACCGAACTGCGCGGTGCGACGCGTGTGTTAGACCGTGGCTGTTCGACGCGTCCCATTTCCCAGTCCAACGAATGACTCACGAGTAGCACGAAACACACAATGAATCGAGTCTATGCCAATTAGAACTATAGTAAGAGCATTGGACTGGCACGTACGATATGTCGTTTTTCCAAAGTTTCAACTTTACGACACGATTGTCGTCTACAACTCGTTACCTTTAGCATCTGTAGCATCTAATACCGCGCGCGTTTATCATTGAATTTAAACGTTTAATACGATATAAATTGTTAGGATAAGAAGTAACACTGGTCCACGGCTGATCGATTTCGAAGGTAATATTCGAGGGATCGATGATCACCTTGCAAATATCCCCGAGCGATCGCGTCAGCGTGCAGGGAGTGGTCCGCTGTGCCTGCCGCCGACGCGGAGGCGGCTGCGGCCGCGGCAGCGGCAGCTCCTGGGCTCAAGGACGGGGGCAGCAGCAGAGCGGAAGCAGCGCCTGAGATTCCGGTAGCCAACGGCGGCAACATCCAAGGATGTCCCGTCGCCCCTGGCGCCGGCCAGCCGGCGGGCAAATGGTGGCTCGTCGTCGGATGCTGATGGGCGCTGTTGAAATACGGATGCGGCCCAGCGGCGTATAATCCGTATCCGGCTGCTCTTGCGAATTCCGCAGCCGCCCGTTCCGCGGCGCGATTCCGCAGTATTCGGTTGATGCTGCTCACGGATGGCGCTGTAGCGTTGCTGCAGACGCCTGCAAAGTACAGAGGGTGCTTCTTCTGGAACGCTCTGATTTATACACTCTCTCGTAATCTTTCGTATTATCGGTGAGGGATGACAACGTATCGTCCTATAAGTGTACGTACATCGATCGAGGGATTTTAATGCTAAGCGGAAAAGAAACTTGTTCGGACCAATATTTACCAATCTCCGAACAACCATTATCTACTACGTTTCGAAAATAAACGAGTCAAAATTACCGCCTCGTCGAGTCGCGATATTACATCGTTGACAAAATGTTTTATTCGATTCGCGTTTCTCGCGTCGACCTTTACGGAATGTTTTCAGAATGTTGTCCTTTTGAAATCGTAGACGATACGCCCCGCATCCGGTGCTTTCTACGTTCCCGAATACTCTTAATTTTCATGTAAATCACGCGCGGATGACGTTCAAACACGCTTTTAACGAGAGAGTTCCTGTAACGTAGGAAGAACTTGAATGCGAATTTGGATAATTATTGTAATAAGCGAAGGTAAGAGAAGACCGTTGATCGTACGAAAGTAGGTATGCGATGCGAGCCCGGACGCGTCGATTCTCGCTTTGAAAAGAATAAAGTGTGTCGTTGAACAAGGCCATGGTAGAGTTTCTTGATTCTACGGTACAATTGTACGTTGTACGCAGACACATGCGACTATTATTACGGAACGATTTGCACTGATGAAAGAAACACACAACTTGTAACATAATCGAATGAGAAGTTTGCTCGCTGGTTTGCGGCAATTACACGTTTACCGAACCTGCAACGAACCTGTTGACATCCTTGCCAATTTATACAGAACAGCCACACATTTTCCGTTATTTCGTCTGTAATCTATCGTTCGAAGTCACTTTCCTACGTGCGCAAAAAACAAAACGCACGACAAGCTATTTCGGTTCGCGTCGTCTCCTAATAATCGCTTCCCAATTTTTAAGTACTCCGCGCCGGGCCTCGTCTTGGACACGCGTATTCATTAACGGGGGACTTATCAATTCTAAAGCGAGAATACTGGAAAGATCGTGCTTACCTTCGGAGATGAGTCTCTCTCGAATCTCCCACGCGAAGATGGTCGGGTTTTCTCTCTTGTATTGCTCGATCTTGGCGACTACGGCCGGCGTCGCGACTTTTGGCTTACTGCCACCGATTAAACCTGGCGGACGTAGCGTACCTGAAACACATTAGACCGAGTTTCAAGGACCGAGTTGTACGGGCAATACTCTTGGTACGCGATAAAATTGCTCGTAAACTCCGATACCAGACCGCGTTTACGCGTCTCGTGTCGTATTCAACGCCGCGCCGTCCAACCGAATCCTCCATGGTTTCGGATAATCACGCGACTATCGCGATTCGACAAACGCGTTCGATGATTAGCGCCGCAAACGACCAGCATTATGTTAGAACGATATTTGAATACGAAATTTAATTTGTACCATCATTGGCAATTTATAATTACGTTTTATTAATTCTACGGGTTATTTAATTCCAATAATTACTGGTTTCATAAATAACAAGTTACCTCGGACGAGCCATTATTCGTGTGGCTAATAGGCTACCCACATTCGAGCAAAAAGTGCCGAGTTTCGCATCGACAAAATGGAGATGCAAAGCGATACTAGCTCATCCTTGGTTGAAATCTCGAGGAGTATACATGCTCGACATCGGATACTAATCCTATCGTGTCTGGGCGGGCCCATGGCGCAGTCATTAGAAGCTTAGCGCGTGAAACGATACCGGCATGCGATAGCCTGCGATAATCAGAGATATTTAATACGAGCCGATCGCGGAATAGACGCTCGTGTAACGTTTCCGATACTTGTTCAGGCTGCCATGCTGCTTCGTTATATTTCTCGCCTCTCTCGGCACGAGAGTACCGTCTCGAGCTCCTCCGGATTAGCTAATCGTCTCTGGAACTGACCATTGAAAATCGTACCGTCGCGCGAATTAAACGATCACCTTCTCTCTCTCTTTTCCAATTGCCATCTACGGCAATCGTGTACGCGTCGATTGAAATTGTAAATCGTTACTAAATCGCCAAACAGACTGGATCGATCGTTCGCTGTTGACCGACTCTTTTCTCGTTTTTCTATTCCATTTGAGATGTAATTTTTCGACCCTAGTCAAAGATCCGCGTACGACGATCGCAACGCGTTACTTCATATTACAGCTAGCCACAGGCAGGCTTCGCTTAGACGCTTCTTCCGCGGCGGACTCGCGTTGGTTATCATTGATTTTACTACTTCACCCTTCGTTCTAGGTCCCACGGGTTGCGATTCCCCGGGGAGAGTCGACGCTCGAACCGTACAGGTCTGACTGCATAATTCAAGCTGAAGGCGCAACGAGACTCGAGTAATTGTAGAACGTGTCGCGGTATCATTATCGATGATGGCGACGCGAAAAACTGACGGGTCATGCGTCAGAGATGCACAGGTGTTACGTGAATGCATAAATACGAAGACCAACAAACGGCGAGGTAATGCGGTGATTGATGGTAGAACAATCGAATCTTTCGATGAAAATAGGTCTTCGAAGTCGCAAAGACGATTACACCGTGCCGCAAACGTTTCCCGATAAATCCGATGATTCGACGTTCGACATTTTTCTTAACGAGCCGATCCAACGTTTCAACTCGTTCGAACCTTCTTCCGCGAGGGGTTCACTTTGATCGTGGATAGGAACGCCGGAGATAGTTGCGCGTTGCGTGGTTTGAAAGGTCGCCGATATCTTCGTGAACTCGAAACGTCCACAGGAGAGTCCTCGAAACGGACGGCGTTGGCAAGGTAATGGAAACCAGAGGCGCAGGCAGACTTGAGCAATTATCGGTCGTTACGTACCATTATTAATAACAATAATGATGGCTTAAGCCGGCAGGATATCGCGTGCGCTCCCACGGGTGAAGTGCGTGCCGGGTATAAACGATGTACCCACCTAATAGGTATCCATGCCTCGAGCAAATTCCTTACTTCGACCTGGTCTCTCTCTCTCTTTTTTTTTCTCTGTTCCTCACCGTCTCCGTCTCTCTCTGTTTTCCATTCTCTGTGCTTTACACTTTGTCCCGCGTGCAAGTGTGCACGATGCTCGTGTACGAAACGTTTTCGAGACAGGCCCATTTAATGAAAGAAACCGCACGAAGCCACGATTCCTATACCTACTGGCTGCGTACTTACTTACTCCAGCGAAATGGACGCATACGCGGACCAATGGACGTCGAATATCGAGGTCGCGACGTCAGTCGCACGTACCGCAACGAGAAAGAAAAATCGATTGCGAATTAAGAGGATGGATCACGATCAGCGTAAACATTTTCGCAACTTTCTCGAGAGAAAAAGAGACGTTCGCCATTACGAAAGTGTAAAATAGACGTAAGTGTGAAATAGACGTAATCGTGGAGGAACAGGCCACCGTTCGGGTAACCATACGGTCGTTGACGAACAAAACCATACCTCGGTTCACTCCGTGCTCTCAAGGGTTTTCGTTCCATCGTCGACGATCGCAACGATCGATCTTGTTGTTCGCGCATAAGAGGACCGATAGCGAACGCTCGAATTAATTAGACGATGAAATTAGACGATGTCGGTCGTTCCGCGTTACATCCTTCTTGCCGGTTCAACGAAATTTATCGTGCGCTGATAGAGCTGCTCGTTAAACACTCCGTTGTTCTAAGCACCCGGTGTGTATTCGAGCGGCGAGATCTTTCTCGACGAATTTGTCCGTCGTACACGCCGACTTCGAGGCGGAAGACGAATACACGGTCGTTCGATGGAGAGTCAATAAAACGCTTACAAATATCCCAACTACATCGTTTCGTTCGATCCTTCCTACGACTCTTCTGAACTAACCGTCATCGATACTGTCCTCTCCAATTAGATTATACGACCATATCGCAGCATCTGTTTCTTTTCTTGTAACCTACGTCATCTTATCGTATCTATCTTTTACTGTAACTAGCACGCAGCAATCGCCTATCGACTGAAAGTTCTACAGTCATCGATTCTCTTTTCAAATTTCTTTTCAATTTTAAAAGAATATTTGTGTGCCACCGTTTCTATTAAGGATAAACGATAAATAATAGCGAAATGGCGACGCTGCTGGCGAGACAGATGGTATCGGTCGCGTGCTCTCTCATTCTCGAGATGGGAGCGTGTCCCCGTCGATCGGGGTAAATAGATTCCGGTGCGGCCGAGAGGAATCGTTTCTCTCGCGGCCAGGGACCACGGATGGAGTCAACGGATTAATTATTTGCCGCTGTTAAGTAATTGGCCAGTTGATTATGGTACATTATATTCACCTCGGGACGCCTAAGGAGTCCGTATCCGGTGGAGATGAAGACATTACCGGAGAGCCGAGAGAGCAGCCCGAACGGTATTTTTACGAGCGGCTCGTAAAGTTAACGAGGACCGAGGCAACCCAGCAGCCACCCGAGAAAGAGAGAAACCGGCGCGGCGTTCCACCGATGCTCGGTGGCTCGCCTCCATTTTTTATTGCTTTGGCCGGCCACGTTCTGCGTTCTTCTTCTTCCTCCTCGTGGAGCGAGCTCCCGTCCGCACGGACGCCACCGCCGACCAGACCATATTTTCCCGTGAATCGTTTCACACCTGCCCGCCGAACTCGACTCGCCTATCCACTCTCATCCGTGATAAAACGTCCCTCGGCGATGACGACGATCGACGATTCCTGCTTTTGCTGGAATTCAGAGCACCGTGCGCGCCGAGTCCAACAGCTTTTGCTTAACTGGCTCTGCTTCTTCGCACCAGAACTTCCAGAACAAACTCGTTTGCGAAAAGCAGCGAAACGTAGTATCCAGTTCTTTTTGCCTCGTTAAATTGACGAATCGATCAACGAATTGACGAATTGAGACGAAATTCGAAGCTTTCGGTAATTTTCATCTCGTAGAAATTTGCCGAGCAAAGAGTTTCCATTAAATTTAATGTTCACGATGCCGCGTATAGGCTGCGAAGGATTCGATTATGACAGGTAGACGACAAACGAATCGAGGACGATAGAGAAATCGAGTTCCATCGATGCTGACGATCTTACATAAACCGTTGGTATATGTATATCGTCAGCAATGGGGATTATTTTTAAGGCACCTAAATAGATATTGTCGTGTAAATAGATTATTTGCATTTTATTTGTATCGTTCTGGAACTCGAAGCACGGAATAGCAGGATTGCTGCGAACAGGAAAGTCGAGACTAGGTTCTAACGTTGAGCTTGATCGATGAACCGCAGACTCCCGAGTGTCTGGAAGCTATTGACATCGCTAATGCTTGAAAAGAAAATAGATTTTTAGCCTCGATAGAAACTCGTTGGCCGACCGATGGCTGGGAATTGTGTCGACGGAATCGAGAATACCGATCATGAAATTTCAACATCTTTGTTCGTTTAACGATTTTCCCAATTTTTTGTTTACGCGGTCGTTGTCGGTCAGTTTCTCGTAGAAATGTTTGTAATTCCCAGCAAAAATTCCTGGGGAAAGTACTTGGCCCAAGTAACAGGGAACACGAAAGAAACGCCAAGGATCGAGGAAATTATTGACGAATTATTCGAGAACGCGCGAACCGACCAAGTTCATGTTTTACGGGCAAAAGAAACGGCTGTTACGAGAGTTAATCCCCACCGGCTAACGAGCTCGAAAGGCCGCCGTTTTTTCTTAACGCTCGTTGCAGCATAAATCGTCAGCGGGTTCTCGTTCGAGTAACGAGAATAATGCGCTCGAGATTTCAGAGAACGCGCAACTTTCGTTCTTTTGTTGGCGTTTAGAAGAGACTGCGAACGAATCGGTTGCTTCCGTGTTGCGGAGCATTAGACGCGATTAGAGCGGTATCCTTGGATCATCCGGATAGTCTAACGAAGGGACGGATACGCTATTACGAGCGAGTAATTGCTCCACGTCCAGGAAAATAATAGCGATCGATAGCCGCGAGCCTCGAATCGTTCTACGGATTATTTGCTTTTCCAATTTGAACTTCTTCTTCTCCTTTTGCAACGAACGTAGCACGAGCGGCTGGCGTAACTGATTTCGCGCACGTTGCTCGGCACGACGGTTTCGCTCGGCTAAACGATCGCTATTCGAATACACGGAGATGTTCCGCGTCTATCATCACCCAAAGGCAGACTTAACCTTTCTCGGATTTTATCAGGAAATCGACCGTCGTGCGTCGTTTGATTTGCAAAGATTTCGACGGGGGGATCGCTATCGCTCAAAGATTGCCAACGCTTTACGAGAATAGTAGACGGATAATGGCACCGTATAGAAATTGATTGGCATCGGATATACTTAACGAGTGCGCAACAAACTGCAGAGAACTCGTACAAGAATTTCACCTAAACAATTTTAAGCATCTTTTCTTAAATAGCTTGTACGCGATACAGAAACACCCTTAATCATCCACGGAGCGACCATTTTCTCGTACGTTTTCTTTATCTATCTTTGGATTAATTTATCGGCTCGTCTTTGGTACAGTTCGGTTTATTCGTCTTCGAGAACTAGTTCAGTGTCGATTTCAATGCGTCGCGTCGTTTAAGTTCTTGTTTCGCAAAAAGTCGTTTTAGCTTCGGAATAGGTAAACGCTGTCGTAAACTTTACTGATGAACGCAGCAGCCAGTGTAGAGTGCAGTTCGTTATAAACTTCGAAACGAAGGCAATATAGATTGCCTAAAAGAAAAAACTCGTCGACTCTAAAACGAATGCACTGATGTCATCGTCAATCAGCTTACAATTACAATCACACTTTACGAACGAGAAGCAGAAGAAGAAAACTTGGTCTTTCTTCTACTTTCAACGACTTCTTGCAACAAAATAAGGATTTTTTAGTCAATTATCTACCGTCCCGTTTAACCTATAGCATCAACGTTCATTGGTCGTCCAAATGCAAACAATCGATCAATATTTGTTAATGTGGCAGTTAGCGCGTAGGCGAAAAACTCGCACAGCAAAGTACGCAATGATTTATGCCACGATCTGATATTTAATTTATTAAACGACTGCCTACGACTGCATGCTAATTTTCTCTATTGACGCCAAACTGAAACCGACATCAATTTCCTAACCATCGTTAGCTCTATTATCGGTTAATTAAACTACAGTTCTAGGTTGAATAATTTCCAAAAAACACTAGATATCGACAACTTACCCAAAAGTTTCGTGACGACAGCACCTTGTTGATTCAACGACAACACATGGTTGGCCAGATCGTTGTAGTGTCTGAGAGCACCTAATCCATGCGACAGCTCCAACAATCGTTGTCGACTGGCTCCGCCGCCATTACCGCTAGCAAATGGCCCCGCGGTACAGTTTTGCAAGCTCACGCCTAGAAGTGACATAACGCGATTAAATATTAGGTAACGATACCTTAAATAGTATCTAGTAGCGCGTTCTCCTCTTTGGTTTCTCTGAAGCCGCGCATCGAACGAATAGCCAAACCAACCGAAGACACGTGTACTCGTACACGAATCTCGCGCCTGTCAACGTACAAGTTGACATATCTTTGTTATCTATATTACGTTAATAATCGTATGTTTTTCACTTGAATACGTAGACCGTAAGATGAAAAGCGTTTCACGATTAACAAAGATTAGGAAACGCTTAATAGGCTGTTCGTCGGTTGATTGAGCGTTTCTGAATCGAGGGAACGGTTCGTTTCGTCGACAATGCGCGCATAATGAGCGTGTCAAAAGCGATCGCGTGGAAGTGTCGGCATAATCGAGCGAATTAATTTAAATTACTCGATCCGGCGGCGATGGCGCGCAATTTGGTCTCGATGCGATCTTTCGGCGAAGAGGATATCGAGCTTGCGAACCGTCGCATCTGTCTGTTGAAATCGCGGCGATTAATCACGCAGAGGTGCGAAGGCCCTTTGGTAATTCCTCGAAGGACACCTCGGGAGCGGTTCGCGACTTCCTCGTGATTTTATAGGCGGCTAATCTCGACGACGTTTCGTTTCGTGCCACTCGGCCGGAAGAGAAAGAGAGAAAGAGAGAAAAAGAGAGAGAGAGAGAGAGAGAGAGAGAGAGAGAAAGAAAGAGAGAGAGGAAGAGAGAGAGAGAGAGGCGACGATTTACGATCGAACAGGCCACGGTATTGAGAGCGATACATTTTTCGGTCAGCGCGAGCCTTACTTCGAGCCTCGGGCGCCGATCGTATCTTTCCTCGAAGGGGTGTGGTGGCGGGGTGCGAACACGAGAGGAGGCGATCGAAAAGGGTGTCGCGATGGACGGCTAGCGTTTACGAAAACCAGATCAGTCTTTTTTCCTCGACGATCGGTTGCCGACTTTCCACGGTGCCGCGCGGCGCGGGCGGCGCCATCGTGAATCAGAGATGGGCAATGAACAGAAACGCTACTCGAGCAGATCGCATAGTGAACTGTGCGATCGATTAGCGTAGGAAATCTGATCGATCGATACGATAATTTACAATCGCGTAGATGAAATGCGTGTCGTAGACTATCCTTTTATGGTCAAGTGTACGCACGCGGAGGCGTTGCGAAGTAGGATCGTAGTCGCGAGTAGATATATTGTTTCATCGGAAAAACGAGAACATGTACGACGCAGTGAAAAAGCTTTTCGTCGGAATCAGTTTCAAAAGTAACAGCGATAAAATAACATTTCGGTACAAAGAAAGCAAGAGCTTGCCAGGGTACAAATATGTATAAACGATTCGGAGGAGATCGACGGGGTTTTGAAATTGTTTAAAAAGCATTTAACGAAACCGAGATATTCGTTTGTTGCCATGGGTGATATGTTCGCGATGTTTTCAAAGATAGATACAGCGTCGTTACAAGAAATGCCAGGATCGGAGACACTGTTAATAATCAGCCGATACACGGGGCCGCGGATTCACCGGTTCTCGAATTAATTTCCAGGGGGAATCATGGTCGATAGAATAATCGTAATTAGCGTCCAGCTCGCGGACAGTCGGTGATTTTATGGGCGGATAATCTTAACGACGTTTCGTACGATCCGCGAGGACGATAATTTACGATCCGAACGACGGTGTCGAAGAGTAGCGTTCGCGCGTCCACGAGCCGATGGAGAGCGTGATCTTACGCGTCTCTCGTCGACAACGATCAGCCGTCGTTTCGAAGGGAATCGTGAACGGGAAATTAAATTCCGAAGGTAGATAGAAACGGCCGGTCTCTGGCTCGTTTGTAACGCGATGTTTCGACTGGTTACGAGTGGGCCTGACCGCGTACGCGTCCGCTCGTTTACATAGGGGCCCGTTCAATTAATTAGTCTTTTATGGTCTGGCCGAATTGCCGATCACCGTCCGGGATGGATTTTACGCGAATACTCTTCACTCGTTATCCGGCTAACAGTAATTTCTTCTCCTCGATACATGACGCTGATATTCGACAAAGTAACTATTAGGTGTAGGCAACAGTTTGGGGATTTTAGTTTTATCCGTTTGAAAAGTAGTCGGAAATTGGCATAGTCTTTCCCATTGCGTTACATTAATATGCATATATCGAAAACTCGATTAATATACATACCATTGTACGACTCGCCATCGTTACAAGAATACCACGTTTGCAGAACGAACGATAAGAGGAATCGGTGCAAGAGGAGGAAGAATAAGAATGTCGAGAGAAGATTTTACGTCCTCCGCGAGTATATTATCGTTGGCAAGTGACGGAATTAATACTGTAATTACTTTGCGTCGTGTACGTTCTCGCGCCGAGTGTTGTTCGTGTCATTGCTATCGTAGTTTTCCAGAAGTCGTCTGAAATTGAATTATTGAAGGTTTAGGAAGGTGTGCACGTTTGGCGCGACTAACGTATTAAAAAAAAAAGAAAAGAAAACGATGTCGAGCGGTCGAGCAAGCACTTTGTACAGTCGAGAGGCATCCGTTCGAATCGTACTCGCGAGACCGGCGAAACCTACGCGTTCTGGTTGCCCTGAAAGGCGCATCGGCGCGCATTCCGCGCTCGTTTCGTGTCAAAGCTATCGGAGGTGTCGTGAAAACGAAAGTAGCCGATGCACAGAAAGAAATGCGTCGTGTCGTTGCATCGACGTCGAGACCTAGAACCGGTTCTGAACGAGTTTCTGACACTGGAGTCCTCTGTATTCTTTTACGTATACACGAAATCGCTCCGTAGAAAAGACTGATCATTGCCACCAGACGATAGATAATCGATATAAAAGAACTGGAAGCGCGAATACTTCTCGAGATCCGTGGAACGCGAACGATGAATGAAAATCGTTCGAGCCTTCGAACGACGAGGCAAGATTTGTCGGGACGATAAACGACCGCGGCGGATACCTGGCCGACGCGTGATCGAGAGATTCCTACGGGACGATTCCGATCAATTTCACACTGAATTACACGCGAATTCGTTTCGAGCCGCGACCTCGGCTTCGCTCGCTCCGAAAATCCACGAGAACGCAGAAATCGGACGCCGCGCCGGCGAACAGGGTACCTGTCTCGAAACGCGTAGGGTGTGGCTATAAATTCAGCCGACGACCAACGAGATACTTGGGTTATCCTCGTGTAACGCAGCATAAATCATGGGCCTGGAGACGAATGGACACGGACTCCAATTAGTCGTGCATACTTCCATCAAATATTGTCCTCGTTTAATTAGTTGTATTAGCAGGGAACGAGGACGGGTAATTTTTGATTCATGGTCAGATTCCGTATTTACAGCTCTGAGAATGAAATGTTCCTACAGATTTATATCCGAGGATCTCGATCTCGAAGATTTCTCAATCGATACGCTACCGCAGAGGACCTCCGACAGACTGAAATTATTTCAACCGATTTACACGCTCTGGTACGTCTATGCATCAACTTTAGCTCCCATCGAAACGTTACCAGCAGCCAGAAGTTTCGAATTAGCGTCCGACGGTGAACAACCGAGTGCTCGTTACCCAACGACAGAGGATACAGATTCGAAGAGACAGCGAAAAGGTGGAAATAAAGCGACCCTCGGCCCGAACAGATGAAGATACCTGCCAACTACCGGACCACGATACCTGCCTTGGAATACCTGCCGGGCATGGTAGTAAAATCTGCTGGATAAAGGTGGCGAGTATCGAGCCGATCTATAAACGATGTCGCTTCCTATCTTACTTACGCAAACAACGTACCCCGTTCACGGTGTTGCGAATTTCGAGAAAGGAACGAACGCGGTCGAGAAGGTTTGCGACGAGGAAGGTGTCGATGCTGGTTTCCGATACTTTGCAAGGGACGCGACAAGAAGTCGAACGACTAATGGACTTTGATAACGAAGCGGTCGACCCGGAGTCGCGTTTCACGGTGGAAAGGGTCGCGCAGAAATCGACTTTATTCGTCGGGACGATTCATCGTTGGTTCAGTCGAGGGGATTCATCGAGGGGTAGTCGAATCTAAAAATGGTTTTTAACCATTTCGATAAACCGATCGTCAGCGTATACAAAAATTGATAAACGTTTCGATACCTCGGTTGCACCGAAATGGTAAACTTGAACGTTGCTCGTGCAATGGCCCGAGCGATTCGTACGCGAATATCCGTAACCGCGGTCCGTATCGGGCGGAGAAGTCGTCCGCACCGAACAGTATGGACGGGTATCGAAAGGTTCAACGAGAGTAGCAGCTCATCGCGAAAAGACGTACTGTTGGTAACGCATTGAAACCGGTTCTGAACGAGTATGGCTGGTAGCTCTCCGTCGTTTCGTTCGGCAAGTGTAAACCACGGAAAGCATCTTTGAATATACCAGTAGTTAGATGCCTCGCTCGCATTCAGTTTCGATGGGCATTCTTCGGGCGTTGATTGCACCCCGCAAATGCCTTATCAGCGGATTCTCTCGGTGTCTCTGGAAGAATCGACGGTCCGTTTAGAGGCCCGTTTGGTCTCAGAGTCGCGTTCAGCTGGATCATCGCGCGAACGACTCCGTAGACGTTTTCGCGGACATCTTACGACGAGAGATCGACTTTCCGACTCGACTCTGGCTCTGGACCGTTCAATTAACGTTCGGCCGAACGAAAAAATGCCGATCGTTCGACGATAAAACGCTACGAACGCGTCGAGTCAACGAAAATCCTATTCGCTGCTCGTTCGAGACACGCAATTCTGCGCGTTCCGCGTCGTAAAAATATCGACACCCTCTCCTCGCGACCAATTTTCATCTCTCCTACATTTTCTTTTGCTCTAGGTTTTCATTCTTTATCAATTCTTCGAATTCGCAAAAAAGTGAAATTTTGCGAAAAGACCCGTCGACGGTTTCGCGTCATTTTCAGCGACTTTGACTCGCATTCCTCTCGTGAAAATCGGCGCTTCGTCGCAAACAATTTCAATCGACGCGTTCAGATACGAAATTACCAGCGATTTTTTGCGCGTTAACAACTCAAAGGGCTCCGAAAGGAGATATCATCGCGAAGAGGGGAAGATCGTATCATCCCTTGAGAATCGACCTACCTACCGAACCAGCAGACGGTCTCGACGCACACCTGGAGAACCATGAAACGTCGTTGTTACGCTCGTTTAATTCGATTTAAAATGCTTCTCTTTTTTCCTGACTTAAATACTATGTACAAGCGAGAAGACACGCGACGAAGACACGGTCTCGCTGATTCCCGATTCTAACGTAAATCAACGAGCGACAGGCGTTTGCGTTTGTTCGTTTAAATTTAATCGTAGCAATTTTATTCGCGGATAAGAATTGTTCGCGCAAACAATGCCGACGCGTCGCCGCGCCTCACTGTTCGGGTTCGATGGAAATTTTCAGATTCTTTGGGAGAAGTTTCATCGATTACTCCCGGTGTCGATTATCGGCAACGGTGTGTACAAGTGTTCAGCGAACGTTCGTTAAATAAATAAATTAATAAAAGTGGAACTCTTTGGTAACTTTATTCCACGGTGCTGGTAAACGTAAAGTACTCAAATAATTAATATCGATAACGAGTAGGAGCATTGTTAATTTCTTATAGAAATAGTAACGATAAGCGTTTTAGTACCTAGCAAATGGCTAACGATACGAATCGCGATGTTAATTGGCTCGTCTTTGTCTCTCCGCGTGCGTGTTATAGCTGGCGGAGTCGTCCGCAATCAACCGCGGTCTTCGTTAAAAGTACTTTGTTCGGAGGCAGCTACAACGACATCGACACTCTAGATGTTTATCTCGTGTCGTGTATTCTCGACGGTTTATCCGTCGAATGGGAAACGCGAAATTGACGCGACAATGTACATGTTCGCGTCGAGATTCGCGGGCTTCGAAGAAAAGAAAAGAAAAGAAAAGAAAAGAAAAGAAAAGAAGGAATGTCGAGGCGAGAAAACTGACCGTCGATCAAAGACACCGGCGGCACGGTCATCTGTTGATGGTGGTGCGCAGCTGGATGTTGATGAGGATGTGGCGGATGAACTCGAAGCAGATGCGACCTCGTCTGCGAGAAGGTCGGCGAGGGTGGTTCCCAAGGCCGCGCGACGCCGGTGCTAACGGGTGCATCGTCGTCGTGACAGCAAAACTTGTCGGCAGCCGCGGTGGATCCGCCGCTGCAATTCACCGCCTGGTGAACTTCGTTGTTGTTATTATTTGCAACGTCTCCGTTATTATTGTTGTTGTTGTTGTTGTTATTGTTGTTGGCGGTGGCGTTACTGGCGGCGGTGAGACGCGTAGTAGTCGCGCCTGTCGCGGGGCTACCACTACCACTAGCACTGCCACTGACACTACCACTGCCAATGCCGTCGACCTGCACCATTTCGCTGTCGATCGCAGCCGCCGACTTGGCAGTACCAGGAGGGGTCGCGACGCCGCCACCGATCATCATCACCAGACGATCACCTCCACCCCCTCCACACCGGGCACCAGCTCCTCCTCCTCCTCGCCGTCCCCCTCTGCTTCCACTTCTGCAGCTACGCCGTCCCTAAGCTCGAGCCGTTCCTCTTCCTGCTTTTGCATCCGACGGTTATTTCCACAGCTTTCGGCTCGTCCCGATGTCCCTCAGTGTCCCGACGTTGACGCCGACGCCTACGCCTCGGTTCTTCGCGCACCCTTGTTGACTCGCGACTGGATTCGGTGGGTGGGTCTTGTTTCGCGATTCTTCGCAACGGATGGAGTCGTGTCGGTCTTTGCACAAGAAAATATTCCGCGGAAAGTTCGAACCGAGAGGATCGTATCGGTTTCGGTTTTGACGTTTCGCGATGCCAGCGAGTCGGCTCGATCCGCGTGCACTCGCACTCACACCCACACAGAGTCACAAGTAAGTTGAGCCAGTTGGTGAGTCGCGGTGGCGCAGGAGCCAATCGACGCCACGGTTCGTCGTGGCTTCCTGCGTCCGATTAGCGAAACAGAATGACATTCTGTCCGACGGGCCGACGGCGGTCGCGATTCATCGTGGCGCGAGCTTTCGCGTCGGCTGTCGGTCCCGGCTACGTGGACGAGAGCGTGGTCGATGCGACGAGGTGACGGCGAGGAGTGCTCGCGAGCGCAGGCGCTTCGTCGAAGCTCGTGACTACCTATGGACGTGTGTGCCCTTCTCTTCGTTCCTCCCTCCTCTTGGTCTCTTTCGCTCCGATGTTCCTGGCTCGTTTCACGGCTCCGAGTCGATCTCTGTTTCTCCTTGCGGCCAAGTCCGATCTCTCGACTCCTTTCTCCAATAGCGGCCCGACGAGAAACGCGCTCACCACGGGATAACCTGCTCGCGCTCCGCCGGATTCGAGCAGATTGCCTTCCCGTGCGGGCTTTCGAAGCGCGCCAACGACTAGCCTTACCCCCACTTGCGTGCCCTCGCGGGAACAACGGCTGCTCGCCCGAGGCGAGGATCCAGATTTAAGGTAACGCGAGTTTCTTCGGTCCTTCCGTTTCCGAGCGAGTCGAGAGTCCTCCTCTGCATCGACCGTTCTTCCGTCGATCGATGCTCGATTCCTTTTGAGTCGATACGCGGTTCGAGACACCCTCGGCCCTTGCCGAGTCCGAGGTTCACTCGTCGGTCATCCACCGTGTATTTGCTTTCACTTTACCTTTCTCGAGGCGTCCGAATCTTCTCGCGGTCCAAAAGTCCTCCACCGCGACACCGATCAGCTGGTCGACCGAACCCCGTCGATGGCAGATGAAACGCGCGCAAAAGGGGGCCGCGTTAGTCGATGGTGAACAGAAGGAGCTGCGGAACGTTTGTATGGGCTAACCTGCTCGCGGTCCGCCGGATTCGAGCAGATTGCCTTCCGTTCGATGGCTCGAAGCGCACCCAGACTAGCTTTACCCCCACCCTCCCTACTACTCGAGGTGAGATCAAGATTTAAGGCGCCGCGGTGCGGCGTGGCTAGGCGCAGCGGCGCTGACGAAGACGAACAGGAGGACGCGGACGTCGTGGACGAGGAAGAGGACGAGAAATACGAGCAGCGAGCAATGGCAAGAGCTAGCTCGAAGACGCAGGGTCCGTTCGCGTCGATTACGATCGCACCATGGATCGTAGAAGGAGGAAGAGGAGGCGACGACCGACGTAGGAGAGGTGGACGGACGAAGCGGTTTATTCGAAGCGAGTAAAGGTGAGCAAGGGGGAAGTTGGAAGTCGCGAGGATGCATGGAACGAGCTGGCTAAAGCCAGCCAAGTGCGCACTCCGTGCCGCGCATCTGAGCTTACCCGACGCCCACCGACCATTACCGGCTCGATCGACCAATTGGGCGAACCGGTGGACGCCCACCGATCTGTCCAACCTCGCGCTCGTCGTCGCCCACGCCGCCGCGCCGCGCCGCGCCGCGCCGCGCCGAGTAACCAACGCGCCCTTCCGCCTTCCACTCGCTCCTCCGGTCTTTGTCGTTTCCACGGACAGGATCGATTAATTCCCAAATCGGATGTCGATGTCGGATGCCGGCTACGCTCCGGAATTGCCGATTCCAACGATTAGCCTGCCTCTGGATTTCCAGTACTCCTTTTTCCTATCGTTCCAAGACCTTCCAAGAATACGCCCGACTCGAACTATCTCATCAGCATTCTAGTCCGTTTCGACTGTTTTCGTGGCTCGATGTTATCGGGAGAGATGGACAGAGGATAATCCTCGATATATTTCCAAAAAATGCTACACTTGCGGACGAGACAACGCGAGCTTCCGAAGAAGCAGGAAACGACGGAAGATCGCCTTTCGTTGCTTCGCTGGCGGAGCAGAATACGAGAACGATTCTTCGATGTTTTTATCCAACAGCAAGGTGCCGTTGTCTTTCCATTAACTGGACGCTACGCATCCCCTGTTCGCGTCGATTCCGCAAATAACCCAGCCACTACGGAAGAAATGTCGCGGACAGTCCATCGACCCGACTTTAGCTACTCTTTCATTTTTTCGCTGTCTCGGCGTGCAAACTATCAGGACGTGAACCGATCGCCTTTTCCCGATAATTAGTAATAGGAAAAAATGTATTTAAACTGCCGGAGTTCATGGGAAACGGGCGTTGTAGCAGAGAACCGGATATAGTAGAAACGCGCAACTTCGCGTGGAGAACGCAAACGTTTCTTACTGTCTGTGACTTTATTTGTACCTGTAGGATTTCGTTCGACGTTGCTTGAATTGGAACGAAGGTTCGTTACCATTTCGAAAAAAGAACAAATTACCAACGGAAACACCGTTTCAAACGATTTTTCTTGGATACGGTTCAACGGTCGATGACCAAATGGAGCCGAAGCTGCTCGATAATTTCACCGTTTAACTGGCAACGAGGCGTCGGAGGAGACGGATGAAAAAATTTCATTGAAAATAGAAAATCGATTCGCCGAAAGAAGATCGCGGAAAACCGTTTCCAGATGGTTTCGTACCTGACAGGCCCGTCCGGATGGTATAAGTTCTTATAAAAGCGAAAAGAAGTAAATTCCTAGTTCTTGTAGTTGTTGCCAAGAATCTCACGCGAAGAGTTCTCGGGGCAGTGTCCTTCGCAAGCACGGATCATCAATTTGATCTGGTTGCGTGCCATGGGTAGCCTATCATCGTCTAAATTCTTTTCTTGTGCTCGAAGGAAACGAGAAACAATCGACCGTGTCACGGATGGAAATCCATCTAATTTTTAAAGTGGACCTTACAAAGTTAGCAACTGTGGTAACGATATTTGTGGTTGCTAAGGTAAACGCTGTTTTGTTTAGGCTTGAAGAAGAAGCAAGAGAAGCAAAGAAACACGATGTAAATTCTTTGTTGCGACGAAGGCTCCTCGCGTGCCGGTTTGCCGGGGACATGCCAACAGATCGATGGTTGCCTACCTCTCGGGAAAATGTTCCGGAGTATCGATCTCAAAATGACGTGCTTTTATGCTTCGTTCGAGCTGCGATATCGCAAAGGCACGAATTTCGAAGTCGTGTCGCTGCGCCGCGGACTTGACGTTCGCGGTAGGTATCGAAGAGGTACAAGTATAATCGTCAAAGCGTGGACCTCGATTAGGGAAAGATCGTTTGTACAGTCTTCTCGTTTAGTCGATTTGCTCGAATAAATATTTGACCACGTCTTCCGGTGGGATTTTCAAGTTTCACTCTTTTCAACTAAAAGTTAAATCTTGGAACGTAATCTCTGCGAAACCGAATCTCACCGAAACGATACGCCGGCTATTAAGTTGCTACTCTACCAGAAAGATCCTGTTAGTATTCGGTTGTTTTGGCCCGTCCGTTTACGGCCCTTCGCTTGCTTCGCCCCCTCCCGAATTTGCTAAACGATGCGGTCACAGTAATTTAGCCATCGACCACGAAACTACCTTTTCGCTTCCCTCGAAGGTTTAAAGTCGAACGACCCCACGAAACGGCACGAAAGAGATCATTGGCCGTCAGGAAACTTGAACGAATTCGTTTCCGTTTCGTTGATCGACACATTCGATTTATTGTCCGTCTTGATCCTCTAACATTTCCGGGTAGTTTCGGCTACCATCGAATATCAACGTTTCTGTTTGGTAAACGATCTCGAATCAATTAGACTACCGTATGTGTAAATATTACAACGATCATCGTCCGGTTAACGAGATCGGTCTATCCGTCTGTTTGGACAGCTGAACGAGGCGTTCGTCGCGTCGGGAACCGTCGATTAGAAGATAATAAAGTCGTTGACCTCGATCATCCAACCAGTTTCCGCTGCATTCCGTTTCTGGTTGCACGTATCGAGAAAGTCTAGATTCACGAGGCATAATATTCGTTACAGTAGTTCTTCGCTAACATTAAACAAGGTTCGAGGGTAAAACGAAGGAAGATTTTTTCCGTAGTAGTAGCAAGTCGAATCGAGTACATACACGACCACAGCTGCTTCGTGGGTGTCGTACTCCTCGAACCAAAGATGCATGCAAAGAATCTTGTCACGTTCGACGCACATCCGCTGCGTTTGTTTTCGTTTTGGCGTAAAGCGCAAAACGTAATTGTACGTTCGTGCTCCTCGAAGGATTAGAAATCGTCGGAATATTTCCTTCCAAGTTACAACCGTCGAGCATGGTTTATTCGTCCCATTCGACTTGTCCTCTTCGTGATAAACGGAAAAAGAAACACGGTCGTGGATCGTGTGCTGCGATCGTTGAATCATACGAGAATCACGCGAATCGGGGATTCGCGGTCCGGAAAATCTCCGCGAGCCCGTCAGGAGAACTCGTGACTAATTCAATTAAGGACGCAGGTTCCTTTTTCACGCAATGCGCCACGCGACCTGCGCGTCGTGTTCCTCCTTGGCGACCGCGGTCGCGGATACTGCGAGGGTAGCGAAGGGAGGAAGAGAAAAAGTATATGTATCGCAACGATTATTGGACGAGGGGAGCCGTGGCCAGGTACACATCGCGGGTAGAAAGATTTATCGTGGACGGTTTGCATGGTCGTTCAGGTTGGTTCTCCCACACAGACGGAAAGTCCAGGCACGATTACCGCTATTACGTACCATTACCAGGCGAGCCATGCACGCTGAAAAGGGCGACGGTGATAAATCATGCGACAGGAATGATTCGGCTAAATTGCTGCTCGCACGTATCCGCGCTCGAAACTGCCCCTCGCTCGTATTCTCCACCGATGGGGGTGTCGGTAGGATGAGTTCGAGCACGGACACCCTCCGTGCCCTTCCCTGCCGGCGCGGGCGCGGCCGGGAGGAACCTCCGCGGTCGCGGCTGCCAGGGCAGAGGCAATGTCCGTCATCCGCGTTAAGTACGCACGCGTCCCAGTAGCCATTGGCCTATTGATTTTACCGGATCCCCCGGGGGCTGTTTCGCGGCGGCGATTGTGTTACCTGCTCGCCAGGGCCGGTTACCGTGGCCTGGGGTACCTGGACGAAAAGGCGTTCCGCCGGGAGGCGGAGACCGACACGGTTACTTTGGTGGGAAGGAGCTTTCTGCGATTGGTCGACAAGATCTGGACGCGTAGCCAGCCGCGATACCACGCTATCGGCTGCCGGCCCGACTCCCGCGACGCAGCCTCTTCGCGGCTCTGCTGCAATGTCGTTTTTGCTACCCTTCACGAGAACGTGCCCAGGGATCGTGTCTTTTCGTTGAATCGAGGTCGCTCCGCCGCCGCCGACGCCGCAGAGTAACCGCTCCGGTAATCCGACGATTAAGAAAAAATAATCATTTTCCGTCCCTTGGACATTATTTAAACCGTCGAAAACACGAAGGAACGAACATCTTTCAAGCAAATCGTATCGTTTTTCATGCTATTCGATTACTTTGTTTTACGTATTGTATAAAGTCGATGTACGGTACGCGGTAATTTTGGTTACTCGAAACGGAGCTCTATGTTACGATATTTTTAGGCATCGCTCTATTCGACGTTACACGACCATGCAAACCGTCCAAACTCAAGTAGAGGACGGGAGACATCAACGAGAGCGACACAAATGAATTAATCGACGTAGAATGCGATGCTATTATAACTTACAACGTCCGATAGCAACTCTAGAAAAAATGTATGTTTCGAATCGAAAACATCGATCGATATTCGAGCGATTCTATCGTCTCGTCGTGAACTTTATAGCACGCGATTTGGTCTCCCGAACAACTATCGCGTGGAAGAATAGGATCGTTGGCGTTCTAAGCAGAATTATGCGATCACCAGGCCGATAGTTCTACTCTGCATGTATACCGTAAGTAATTTGCAGCGGTCGCGAGGGCAGAGCTAATTGCGGCTTTCGCATAAGTCAACCGTGCACGGTGTTGTAAATACGTCGCTGGCCGTAGCTACGAGAGCGTGAACAGTACGTATTTGCATGTAACGCGCGATATTCGGGAATTAATTGTTCTGTCGCGGTGCTTCTTCGGTCTTTGTTTCTACCCGCTCCGCGAAAAGACCACGGGGTACATTACGATCGAGGCAAATAGCGTATAACCGGTGTGGAGCGTGTCTACGTCTTTCTCGGCAACTACGCGAAACTTTTATCGCTTCTCGTACTTTCCCTGGCGGATAAATATTCTGTCTGTATTTACATGCCAATCTGTTTGCAGTCACCGATGCATTCCGACGTAAAATATGCAAAGTTTTCCGGTGATTTAGGAATCAGCGTTATTCATATTCTTGAAACGGTGCCAGCCGACTCGAGGTCGAGCTTGACCGTCGAGTGCGAATGGAACTATAGCGGAATCGTTTTTCTCCTTTAACACGGCAACTCTAATATTTACATAATATTATCCCGTCATTGTTTGGAGCTCGGCAAACGATCGATGTCGGTCGGTGAGGTGAATTCAAACCATGTTCGAATGCGTCAGACTCGAGCTCTGCTACGCCATTTTCTCAATCGTTGCCAACCATAGCTACGTTTATCCACTCGTTTCGCGTTGCTTCGGCGTTTCTTCAAATTTCAAACATCGTTCGACTTTGTCTTGGCGATTATCGACGAAACGAAAACGAAGGATTATGTCCAGCCGGAACTCCTTGTTCGCGTAATTTCATTCGCGGCTGCGGTGGCAGCCTGTTAACCCAGTTCTCCGCGAGACCATCTGGACGGAGGCGGAGTGGCTCGCAACAAAAGGAAGAGGATTTTCGAGGTCTGTCACTCTTTCTGTTTCGAGCAGAAGCTTCCCAGGGTCGAAGTGTCGCGTTCGCGCAGCGCACGCAACGATTAAAGGCTACAAGGACCACAGAAACGAGAGGAACAAAGGAACATCGACGACGCTTTCGTTCCGTCTGCGTGGACGACGACCGGTACAACAAAAATCCGAGGCCCGCCCTTCCGTTGCGTCGCTTTCCCTCGCGATGCATGGAACTCGAAAGTCGTCGATTCCGCCGTCTTCCACCACGCCCGCGACCGGATGGAGACGCGGCCGAAGTCGATTTCTCAACTCGGGGAAACGGCCGCACGTGAAACGCAACCGGCCGTATTGCTTCCAGTAATCGCGAGTTTCTCTTCTCCCGTCGTTCTTCCTGTCATACCACGTAACAATGCCCCTGCCCCCCCCCCTTCTCCTTCTCGTTGCTCTTCGGGATCGTTTAAATACGCGTTCCACGGCATTCGACCAACCCGTACACGATGTACCCAGCAATCGTGGTACAATCGAGAAAGGGCCATCTCGCAAAAATAAAATTTGTTCGCGCGTTTAACCGTTATAGAAGCACCCGGTATAGGCAGGTAGCGTGGCTCTATGCTCGGGCATAGATGCTACTACGTCTATAGCGATCGTGGATACGGAAAGGGCTGAAACGATGTGCGAACGACACGATAAACGGTAGTCCGAGCTTCGTAGGCTAACAAACGAGATTGTTTAACGCTTTACAGTCGGCGTAAGTACAATCGAACCGGCTACTCGACGTCACCTTTTCCAACGAGTTTGATATTTTATTTAGTGCTCGGTATATCGAGTTTACGACACTTTCAGCTGCTCTATCGTAAAATCTATATCATTCGTCGCGAGACTGTCTTAAAGTGTCTAATCGCTCGTATTAAAAAAGAATTCTCGAGGTGCCGAGGGTAAACGTACCTAAACGAATGTTTCGGTCGAGTTACGCGCCTCGGGAGCTCGAAAGGTGATCGGAAAAGGCCATTCGTGTACGAAGCTAACGCGAGATCCTCCAGGGATTAGAATACCGCCTGGATCAACAAGCTACCATTTCGTTCGTTCGTAATCCCTTCGAGCAGGCCTATTGTTAGCCGCGACGGGAATCGTCGACGCGACTGGCGCGCGCCTAAATAATTGTAAGGCACCGTTGTCAGCTAATAATGACGCACAAGCGGCTCAGCCGTTCTCGGATCCATCAACGGATATACACAGAAGAAGTCGGTAGCCAACAGCAGCCGCAGCAGCTTCGCATGCTTAGGTGTTACATATTAAACGAGAGACCGTATCCTACCTAGTCGAGAGGCAACCACCTGTGCGCATAGCTAATACCATATAATAAGGGCTCATGCATATGAATTCGGTGGGTCAGTCGACCCGTCGCTTATCGCGAGTTACCTATCGGACCTCTGGGCCGCGACCGTGCAACCCTTTTCGATAACCATGGAGACCGGCATAATAATGTCTCTCTTTTGTCTCATCGTGGTCTCACGCGCGTTGCGTCGTTTCTTGTATCGATTACGCGCCCACGGCAAACGGTCCGTGTCAGACCGAGTAAAAATTTCGAATAACGAATAACGTTCCAATTCGTCAGCTATTATTCCAATAAAGTGTTGTCCAGCGAGAGCAAGGTGGTGGCAAGGATACCTTCGTAAAGGACATCCTTGAAAAGAAACAGATGGTCTCGATTGCTTCATTTTCTATCGGTAGGCGTAAGAATATCGTTTTCGAGGAAACCGAAGTCGTTTGGCTTTGCAAAGTACAAAGCACTTTGGAAGAATTGCGGTAAGTGGTTACGACCCGTCTATAGTTGGACGCCAAAGTAGCTGCGGTCGCTCATTGTCTGCTCTTAAGGCGGCGGATAAAGTGTTCGCAGGGCTGACCGACTTTTTAATAAAATGCACAAGTATCGTACGAAAAGTCTGGAATTTCTGTTTACGCGCAGCTCGGATACGCTCGGGCACGTACCATAGATGAACAAACGTTTTATTGGAGTTACGAGTAACGAATAAGATTAACGCATCTCTTTGTACTTTGCGATACATTTTACAAAGATATTGGAAACGTGTTTGAGTAGCACGAATCGAAGCAACGAATCGGATGCGCTGTTTCGCGCGTAGACTGGAAGCTGATGGATGGTTCGAAGCGTGTGCGTGCGAGCAACACCCGATGTCTTTTGGCATGCGTGCGCGCACCGTGAAGAAGAGATATGGCCTAGCTAATATGCGTGGAGAGACTTCTCTTATGTAATAAAGACTGGTTAAAGGGGGACAGATGCGATCGTGTGGCAAACCTCGCGATAAATTCTTCCCGCAGTCGATTCTTCTTGTTCTTCTGTTCGGTGCGGCTGGAAGGGTGGCTCTCGGCGGTGCTACTCGATCGGTGATTTCAAAGAAATCGGGTTCGCGGATCGGCGAATGCCAGAAGAGGATCGTAACCGACGATCTGGATTTGACTAAATTTTGCATAACTAATTTTGTTTCAATTATATTTGCATAACCAAGTGTCTATGCTCAGAGTGGTGTCCAAAACCAAATGACTTTCAAAACATATTCAAATTCCTTTGCGTCTCGAATTCATCTATGCACACTCGAGGGTATCCCAGAAATCGTGCAAAGATGAGCAAATTATTTCGATTCGATTGAATCGTCGTCGTAACAGGCCGGATGATCCGGTTAATTAAGAAACTGTCGACTGTCGTTTATGTCCGCTTTCCAGAATAACGTCTGCGCCCGGACAATGTATCGAAACGCGAGCGTCGCGTCCACGGACAGATGCACGCTCCCAGGCGATCTCTTTATTCGCGTCGCGCGTATCCGTCTGACCGTGCATCTGTTTCTCCTCGTCGCTTTCGAAGACACCCATCCTGCCGATGAAAAAACATGCCATGTCTTAACGAATTCCATCGTCGATTTGCATATGCGCGTATATAACGTTGCTACCTTTTGCCCTTTATTCGCCTGGATATTGTTTCATAAAAATCAGTCGAGTCAAATCGAATGAAAATTATACGAGTATCAGATTTACGAATTAATCTCCGTTAACGACGAGCTTTTGCAACGAGCATTTCGTCTTTGCTTACGAATAAATTCACCTTTTAACGGAAACATATTTATTCATGCATCGATATTCCTATCGATTCTCGTTCCATCGTTGTGCTATAAGCGCGCGTAAGCGTATGCACACCCAGATGCTTATCCATCTATTCGTACGAAGCTGTCACTTCTTAACTCCTTACCGATCCGTCATTTTCACCGCGTCCGTCCTCTTTCCTCTCGGTCGACACTCACTCTCGGTCCCGGTGGCGCTTCGTAACGAATAGAGGGCCGTGGGGCAAGATGGGTACGACAGAGACAGACTTGAAAGAAAAAGAGGAGTGGAAGAGATAAAGCGAGAGAGTTAAAGGAACACCTGTGCCAACTGGGGCACAACCAGGCCACAGACGGATGGGCGAGCGAACGGGTGGACAAAACAGGTGGCCCGTCACGCCGGGATTCTTCACTCGGCGGTCCCGTGGCCCACGGCTTGGGCCTTCCTTTAATTCATCGATTCTCGGCGCGGCGCCACCGTTTGTAAAGGTTCGTTTTTATCTGACGCGAATCCACGAGTTTCGTCCCTTGAACCGAGGACGGAGTATTTTTCCGAAAGGTTTAATTTTTTTCGATTGCTGCACTATTCCTGCTACACTGTTTTAACAGAAACGATCTATGGGGAAAATAGTGGAAAAATTAGTAAAACGACGAAAATTATACGATGACAACGCGACAACTATAATCGAAATGTCGTGACAACCACGACGTACATGTTTTCACGATGACAAATATCATGACTTTATATCGTTTGAAAACGGATTTTAAACGTATACATTAAGCGCGTGCTCGCTCGTTCGTTCGTTCGTGCGAACGATTCGAACAACTTCGTGTCGCATGCATGTTTTGAAAAACAATATAACCAATCGTGATTCCGCTGGTTTCTGCTCGATCACCGTGACGAGCAATGGATTATTGTCTTCGAAGAACTCTTCTTTAGACTCTTTCAGGCTGTTCGTTATTAATGCATTTTGCTGTAATCGAGTGATACGATTATTCGCGTTATTAATGCCTCGGACGAATCGGTGCGTTCCAGATTAGTGCATTCGAGAGACAAGGTTTCTTCTTAGTCTTCATGGAAATTCCCTTACCGAGGTGACATCGATACAGAGTATAATATAATAGGATGTTGGCGCGTTAAAGATGGCTCTCGTGTAATTAACCAATTGCCTTCATACTTTCCGGTGACCTCTAATCGCGCATGTAAGCGTACGGATTATCCTCGAGAATTAGAATCCGGTCTCGTCTCGCCTGGCTGCACGAGACGGAGTAAACTCGTTGGTGAAGTAATCGATGCTGAGATAGATGCGAATTTATTTTGATGGATTGTTTATTTATTTCGATAATTACCGGGTTGAAATCTTATTTAATGCGAGCTTAATAATAATATAAATTTTAATTAGAGTTTAAAAGAAATAGAAACAATATTATGTATATATATATATATAGGTAATCGAATGATCTCAATACCGGAATGCGATAGGACTTTGCAGAACTAAACAAGAAATCCACGACATTTATCGCTTAAGTATAGATTAGAATTGTTAATTAGGTACAGATATCGGGAGAGTTGGCAACTCCGTGGCTGCGAATATTCGTCTGTGTTTATTTGTAGAGGATTCTCTGATCTTTGGCGAAGAAATGGAGGAAACGCGTATTCGAAGAATCTATTTCAATCCATCGATCTCCATGGATCGCGTTTACCTGGTTCGGCAGCGTCCCCCGTCGCCGTCGGCAGCGAATTTTAATTCGCATGCACGCTCGTTGTTATTTATGCAACTGTGTAGCTCGCGTGCAACGCGCGGTAAACAGCGTAATCAGTTGGCGCAGCGGGACGAACTAAAAACTCGCACGCGCAGTAAACGCGAATAAAAATTTAATCGGGTGAATTGCAACTTGACTAATTTCTGTCTAGACGAACGCGTACGCCACGTAACGCAACTCGGAGCTAATGAAGGAAAACCGCGAACCGTGGTCCTAGTTTTTTTTTATCCTGTTGTAGATAAGCTTCACGCTTTTTGTGGTTTTACATAAAATATGGTAATTTACGGAAATACCCATGCCCGCGAAAGAGTGTTTCACTGGAGAAAATCACTTGCTCCTAAGAGTTGAAAATTCTTGACGAGAAGCTTGCCGCTTGTAGAGTACAGCCACGTTAATTCCAACGATCGATAACCCACTTCTTCGTTTTGCCCTTTTGCGCGAGAAACTGCGAGCCTTGCAACGATCGGGAACTTTCGCGTAATAACGATCGGGAGTAATCCATCCATGCGGATTATAGAGCTACGATAATCCCAGGAAACGTTTGCGACGTTTCCTTCGCACCGGTTAATCCTAAGCCGTGCGACTTCCTTCTCATCGGCTGCGTTTCGGCAGTTGAACTCGTCGACTCGGTTGACTTTGACCGGTGGGAGTAACTATGACTGTCCAAAGGTAGTCGTTCCAGGTCCAGGTGTCGGTTCGATTCGACGAGATAGTATGCGAGACCGGTCTAGAAACGAGTCACGGTTAAGCGAGCTTCTCATGATTTCCTGTGCGAGTATCCCTGCGAGAGGTAACGAGAAGCCACCCTCGCGAACACGAGTATCGTTGATTAGGATGTTTAACTGTCCCCGTTCTCTCGAAGGAAACAGCGAGCTCGAATCGATATGATCCAGCCTTGTTCGAAAAATGCCTCGAAGCGAAGCATATCAAAGTCCGGTGTATCTTTGTGTCGAAGAAGGGAACCGATGCTCTCGATAAATCATAACATCGAGGATGTATCGGCGCGTCCAGAATCTCTCCACCTTCGCTTCCGGGCCGTGAGGCAGGACGGTGATATCACCTGCCGAATTGGCTGCCTACCGGCGCGATACGGCGCGGCGCACGCGGCACGGAATGCTTGCGGTCGTCGCTCGGTAAGCGTCGAAACCGCGGCCAGATGTTAGCCTCGGCAGGACTCGATGGT
This sequence comes from Hylaeus anthracinus, assembly GCF_026225885.1. Lineage (NCBI taxonomy): Eukaryota > Metazoa > Arthropoda > Insecta > Hymenoptera > Colletidae > Hylaeus > Hylaeus anthracinus. The sequence continues at coordinate 17,125,332 of NW_026534337.1, forward strand.
GGCGAAGATCGCGATCGTACATTACCAGAGTCCCCTTATCGCGGCGGAACCGCGGACGACCAGCTGCGTATGCCTCGATCCTCGGAGGGCCCGACTCGTTCCAATTTATCGGGCCCGATCTTCGTATAATAACCTAATCGAACGTTGTATCGCTGTTGCCGAGTTTTTCGCAGTGCGATCTTCTTCGCGACAACACGCGTCGCACGATTTCGGTGAACGAGTCAAACCGTTACGGTTTTTTCTCCGTTCACCCGGCAGATCGGTTCCGCGTAACGAATTAGAGCAGTGATTCTTAACCAGCGCATATCGAACACGGCTACACCGTGGCTCGCGATATGGCACAATTATGTGTACCAAGATGCGTGCCGTGATTGTTTTCTCTCCAAATATCGAGACGAGTTCGAAAAGACTGGAAATCTTATTTCGAAGCAAGTCACGTGGCAAAAAGGTTGGGAGTTTTTCAACGATTACCAAAGAAAATTCCATTTGCTTCGAGAAGATCGATATAAACACCGTTGTAGAAATGGTACGATCGCCGATCTTTCCAGGGTATAGATTTCGAGGACGAGAAGTCTAAAAATCGGTTAAGAACCACTGGATTAGAGCGTAGTCATCGCGGACGATTAGACGGTGGTTCGTTAGCGGGTATTTCGATGAACGATCGGCGCGGGAGTTTTTACTCGTTGGAATCCTCCATCGGTCCCCGATGCAGCCGGACGCCCCGAAGAAACGTTTCGTCGAACGGTCAGCCGTCTATCGACTAACGACGTTTTCCCTCGTCGAACGGTATCTCTAATCTTTGCTTACACGCAACAGCGGCGGCGGATATCTGAAGTCACGGAATCCACCGTACCGGCAAAAATCGCGTAAAATAATCGCGCGTACTCGGCCCAGATCCGGCGCGTCGAATTTATCGATCTGTCGATCTTTGCATAATGAGCTAATCGGATGTTATATTGTTGTCGGGCAGCACCGTTCCGAAAGTACACGGCTACGAGACCCGGGTGAATTAACGCGAGCTGAGAAAGCGTCGACGGGAAAAAGACGGAAGAAGGAACGTAGCCGTCCGAACAGAAACCAACGGAGAAGGAGAGACGAGACCAGGGTGAAACAATGAGAGGAAGTGAAGGTCCAACGAGTGCGGCTTCTTTCCATTCTCGATTGCCATGGAACTTAACCGAAGATATCATCCGTCCCTCCATTCTCTCATCAACGTGCCCGTTAGGTGTACATCTAACCGAGATATATCTGCCGCGCGATGCCCCTCGCATCGTCCGTTATCTCGATCGGCTTGACCTAGCCTATGCATCGCGGTGCCATTCTAAATTACGCTCTTGTTTTCCCGGAGAACGTCTTTTCGCCTATTCCATCCCTTTCTCTCGACGGTAACATCCGTTCTTCGCGTTCCCTCGCGCTACCGCGATTACTCGCCAGCGCTAACTGTGTCAGGTTCGCGTATACCAAACGCTGTCGCAAGCGTAAAAAGATTAGGAACTTGTTCCGAACTGTGTCACGAGCTTGGAAAAGTTTCGAACCGCTACGTTAGACCTCCGTTTACCGGAAGCCTCGCCCGTTCTTATCCAGCGGTTCGATACTCGCGCGATAGGCTTGCGAGACGATGCTTTCCCGGATGCGGTACGCGAAATCGAATTCGCGTAATTCGTGTCCGCGATTATTACTCGAGCGTTGTTCGTCGAGGAAAGAGGAAAAGCCTCGTGAAGTTTGCTCACCGCGATAGTTATTCTGCTGATAAGGAATCGGAGAATTTTGCGGCCCGGGACACGCTACTCGCGCCGAAATACCGAATCATCGTTTCGGAGTAGTTCTCGTCGGGAAATTCTAAATTCGGGACTACGATAGGGCAGCCACGCGGTCGCGTCTGGATCGACCGATCTTAGAATTTCTGTAGGCTAGATCTAATAAGCGACTATTATCGCCAAGTCTGCGCTTAGTTGTACGGGTTTCTCTGCATCGGGTCGCTAGAAGTCGATGCTACCGTGTATCCTTTGGCGGTGAATCGCTCGAACGGAGTGCGGCAACGATCATCGAATCGGCCGCGGATGGAACCAACGAACAACATTAAACGGTAAACGTTCAACTTTTAAAATAAGTCCCTCCTTCTCTGTTCCGAAAGACAAGTCGTCGCGAATTGTGCAACGCGCGTCCGGTAAAACTCGATACTCGCTATTTTCGCCTTGGAGAGCCTCGCGCGTTGCGCAATCGGTTCAGCCGCGGTCGCCCAAGCGAACGGTAGGAGCGTATAATCAATTTTTTCGAACGAGTTCGGCTTTCTCTCGCGCCGGTGTTTCGCTCACAATGGCTTTGCGTGAAATCAGTCGACTCGGAGGTCCGCGGGAAACATCTGGACGAGCAATTAGTACAGGGATCGGCGGCACGACTGTACCGCGTGCATCCCATAGCATCGACCTGCTGGGTAATAGCAATGTAAGCGTCCAGCTCACGCATATTTCGCAAGGGTTGCGAGCCAGCGCGAACTGTACGCTCCCGCTTACCTACGAGCGAGGTGAAAAAATTAATTATAGTCTCTATAACTGCTCCAGCGTATCGACGCGAGGGTGATACGTTGGTTGGAAGAAACAGAAACTGTCGATCTCCTCGACTGTCCCGGAACATTTACGGGTGGGCGAGAACATTTGGCCTTAAATTCTTTTGAAGAAAAGAATTCTTGTTTTAGTATCGCTTGACCGCAAAGCTTTCGCAAGAATCTTTGGATCGACTCTAATTGGGACATTACTCGAAATCATACTTGACTGCAACGTATGCGCGTACGAAGACAGCCGCGCAGCCGCGAAACAAAGTGATCGTGGCGATGGCGATCGAGAGTCGGCGCGTAAGTGTGCGTAAACGCGCGTAATAGGCGGGGAGGAGCGCACCAGCTGGCGTCGGAGTGACAAGATCTAAAATTAGAGTGTTTGCGTTGCGTGTCGATCGTCGCATGCGCTTATCGTCCGCCCCCTTCCGGCTTCGCCTTATTTTCATAACTTCTTTCAATTTTTCGCTTTGCCTCCCATCGGCCGTCTCGCTTCCACTCCGCTGCGCAACGTTCGTCGCGTCTCGGTCGTTTCCTCGTACTCCTTCTTTCCATTCGATAGCGCGATCCCTGTCGCGGGAGAAACCGTGAGAAGGAGATCGATGATGCGCCGTCGATCTCGTCCGCCCGAAGGTAACACGGTTACATCTCGACGGACGAGAGTGGTCGTTTATACAAGATAGGATAGTCCTTCGTTCTTCCTTTCGGTACAAAAGGTGGTAACCATTACGGTCATCGGTGAACCAGGAGGGATCATCAAGGGGATAAACGGAACGAGAGATGTTGAAAAAAAATTTGTCGATCCCTCGAACATCTTTGTCGTTGGAGCTGGTTGCTAGGGGTCGTAGGGGCTGAGCGTGGATACGAGAGAAAATTAACGACTGTCGAGCGTGTGTGTCTACCTATAATTTAACGCAACTACGAGCCGGTGGGTCGTTGCAACCGCGGTCGTACGCGCGCACTCCGTAGATAAGCGAAGTCTACCTATTTTATGCAGCCGCCCGCGTCGTTTCGTGCGACCAGGTGAAGATGGCTTTTACCCAAGAGACGAGATCGCGTTACATTCGAAAATGTGACTTTCGTTCGACCGCAAATAGATAAAATTTTATTTATCTTTTATTCTTCTCCATCGAGAAAACGCGTAGAAACAACGTGAAAATGATCGGTCGTCGTTGCTCGCGCGATTTTAGTCGACGAACCGGCTCGTGCGAGCGCGTTGCGCGTAATTTTCGCGATAATATAGCGGTCGTTACGGCTTGGATTTATGGACGTCCGAGTTCGTGGTAAATTTTAAACGCGCGCCATCGCCGCTGAAATACGCTTCCCGCTTCCGAGAAGCGCGTTCTCGAGCACCTGCGCCGCTCGGAAAATCGTTACGCAAACCTGGTCAGCCACGGAACTTTGAAATAGCTGCCAGCGATAGAGATTAATCTTTTCTGGTGTAACGGCAAGTATACTTGCCAGCTTCTCGCGGTCAGTTTTTAGTTATTTTAACAAATTTCTCAGTCTCGATTAATCAGCGAATCGAAATGGAGCAACGTAAACCAGGTGAGATCGAAGATGATCGCGAACGGACACCTTTTGCGCGACTCGAAAGTCGGCACGCGCGCAAAGAAGCGTGCACGTGGGTCGCGAATCGTAAGCACCGGCTGAAATGCGCACGAAACGGGAGCATGTCGAAGGGGACGGCCGCGATTTCACACCGTGACTGAAGCGATTCGCGATTTCACAGCAGCTGTTTCTTTGTCAGGAATCGACACATACGCGCAAGCCGAATGACTTTTTTTGCCTAACGAAAAATCGAGACCAGTTTCCCGTTCGATGTTTACGTGGTCGCGACGACGACGACGTCTCTTCTTGTTCGTTCGATGCCACGAAAGCAACACGGAAAGCGAACGGAACAATGAGACGACGTCAATCGAGTAAAGCGATACGGAGCGTAGAGCTGAGCGATCGACGCGCGATACCGAGCTCCTGCTCTTGTTTGCACTCCTTTGAAAAGTGGGAAGAGCTTCCGCTAGGGGCGGAATACGTGCATCCTTAATTACTTCACGGATCTGCCGATAAAAGGATAATAGGTAGACGGCGTGCATCTATTTCCTTCGTTCGTCGCTCGCAGTGCTTGTCTGCGGTCAGTTTTTCGCTCGGTCGTTAGCGCCGGATCCCATCGACGCGTGAACCGAATCGCTCGTCCCCGCCGATGCTAGACGCGGCTGTAATTTTGTAGTTTCTTCGGCTCCCACGGAACGGTAATTACGCTATCGAGACATCTCTAAATTGCCTCCGGATCGCCAGCCTACCCAGAGAAACGGGATTGGCCGAGCGTACGTTCGACTCGCTACTTTGGGCCAGGATTCGTGATTCGTACCTCGAACGAACATTGTTTTATATACCGATAGGGTTTAAACGTATTTTAATGCAACGAGAAAGTCGCGGGCAAACGATGATCCGTGCAGAGGGAGATCTGTTTACGATGCAAAGCGAGCGGTAAACGGCCGCGACGGGCGTATCGAGCAGTCGCACGGCATTCGGCGCGATCTCCTCGAGCAGAGTTCGAGGCATGCGGCGAGGCGCAAGCAGTGCAAAAGAGTGGCGCATCTGCGCCGCCACCGAAAAGACGGACGGGCGCGTGCATTTAGCGGCGTGCAGGTTCGTCGTGCACCGGGTTAAAAGGAGGGTGCATATCGCGAGATAGGATCAGACGCGGTAGCCAAAGACGACCGGCTGGCCAAGATAACCATCGAGCCGAGCGAAGGAGGCCAACCCCTTTCGCTCGACTTTTCAGCCACCTTGCAACGATTCGGTTATCGCCGAGATCTATCTTCTCCCTCGCATTCGGCCCACCTTATACTACTTATACCGCGAGCTCCGACGATATATCGCCATCTGTGGCTCATTACCTTAAGCGGTACAAACAGAGTAGCGTTACCTCTCGCCTCGCTACGCCACGCCGCGCACCGCTTAGCGCCTTGGCCCTCTCGAACGCGCCCGATTTCGCTCGGCTACGATTCGCCTGTCGACCAATTTCACGAGGCATCGTCGCTCCGAATAGTCGTCGAAGCTGCAACACTCGCGAATCGGTCTCAACATTCCTGAAGAATTACCTCGTATCAATTTTAAACCTCGTCGGTATTCACCGGCGCGGATTAGCGTCGGATCGCTGACGCAAACGATGACTGCGAGCCGAGCGTGTTTCGCCCGCGGTAAACTCGGACAGAATTGAACACGAGTCGATGTATCCTCATATTTCAACGAACGTCACCCTCCTTCTATCGAGGAAACTTGAGACGTCTTTAGATTTATTCTTTTTACTCCTTCCCTCCGCGGGCATTGTTTTAGCGATGCTTCTTTAATCGTAACGCGTTAACCGGATTCCTCGATTTTTTCCAGATAGAAAATCACCGACGGTCCGACAACGAGAAAACTGCGGTTGCTGACCAAAGACATGGTATCTGGAAGGCGTTGGATGGTTTCGAAGAGACGATTGCTGCTGTGCACCGGCCGCCACCCACGCTGGCAGGCACAGGAACGAACAGGTAGGTAATACACAGTGTGTACAGTGGTACGACAATGGTCGCGTCGCTGTCACAATGACGAGAAGGGAGCCGGTATTGAAAGGCAAATGAGAGGCAGCGTTGCTCTTCCTCGGTCTTTTGGCTCGTCATCTCCTTTTCTGTTGCGCACCCACATCCGCTGCCTTTCAAGTAGCGCCCCAAAACACACCTTACGCAAATTAATGTCGCATGCTAACAGGACTCCCAACCGACTCGAATGACCGGGACAACGAAGCGCTTGAGGACAGTCGGCTCGTCATCGTCTTTAATAATGATTCATCGCCATACGGCGCGACTAATTGTTTACCGGTCGTTCTCAAGCAGCTTCTTCACCGTGAACGCTTCTCTTCTTCTGTCGTCGATAAGGCCACGCATCCATATGTATTTTCCCCGTGGCTTTCTCTTTTGTTTTCTTTCTGTTCGACTGCTATTTTACGGCTCGTTCCCTTGTTCGATCCGGTCCTCGGTTTCCTGTTTCGGAATCCACACGGTCCCCGTTATTTCCTGGTCCGTTTTACAATGCCTTCTAGCTTTCCGCTCGATTTAACCCGCGTAAAGACCAAGAAGCAAAGCTGCGCGTGCAAAGGATTTTCGCGCGTCGCGAGCATGCGTATCTTTGGTTGCCCTGGCTTCTTGAACCGCGTTCGGAATTTTTTATGTTCATTCATTGTGGTTTCTATCTTACCTTAATTATGGGTTTCGTATAATTTTTGACAAATTGTTTCGAGTCACCGTAACGTTGCATCGCGATCATATTCTTTTAGCGGTATCGTAAACTTCCGGAAGATCTCGATCCTCGCCGGCTAGCGATCTCGTTGCGCCATCTATCGACGATCGACGGAACTAACTTTAGCGGTAGGATACTCTTAATCGTCGTACAAGATTGTCATGTACGAGTCTTTCGAACGTAGTCAATTTTCCTTATTTGATTGACTGGTATTCAGGAGTATGTGATTTCGGATATTTTTTCCGCGTTTGGTTGCAAACCGTAATCAGATTTGTCGTAGCTTTTACCTTGTGCAGAATTCTGTACACTGTATGTACCTTCGCTCGATAAGGGTTAACCATCGTAGGTACATGACGATGGTTGTAAATGCATTCGTTTGTTCGGTTTGTCGCGATTTGATTTCACAGCGATTGGATGACGTAAGTAACAGCATCCAAAATCCAAATAAAGTAATCAAAGTATTTGTTCGCGTATCATTTCTAAATAATCGTTTTGGAAAACGAATCGTTCTCAAAGTCGAACGTTGGAGGAAGATCTGAAAAATGCAAAGTATACATCTAGATAACTTTTATTAACCAATATAATCGTATATCGTTACAAATTACGGCGGCACCGTAGCGTGCCGCCCCAACGGATTACAATGAAACGACGTGTTAACGTTATACAATCAAAATGGGAATCGATGAACGAGCGAATTTACGAGTTTTACGGTTCGTATCGTCGCTACTCGACTTCGAAAAACTGCTTACACGACAATATGTAAATTTGTAAAGAGTTTTATCCATTGTGTCCTGCATTCTGAACCCAGCGTCCTAAGTGTTTCTCGCTCTCGCGAGATCTCCGTTCTCCAGTGTTATCCTGTCGATTCGACGGAGCCGTGAAGTATGTCGGTTGTGCGCGCGTATTGTGTAATGTGTACAAACTGTAATTATGCTCGAAGACATCGAAAACTCACTACGTAATGTTTAAATGACGACGACGCGTCGCGGATTTGCCTTCTTTTCTCGACTTTTGTCCGTCGTTTTGCAACGCGACTCGGAATCGTACAGTTCACGGTAAAGCAATTGGACGAATTTCGATTTTCTTCCGATTTTCCCATGTAAAGCATTCGAGCATCGAACGTTCGCGCAAAATTCCCAGCAAATCCGCGACTCATTGGATAGGCTTACGGCTACTATCGAGATACTGATGTACATATACAAGAACCATGATCCCACTGTTCTCTAGAACACGGGCAGAGTATACAAAGACGTTGTTTGCCGAATAAAAACGAACACGTCGCTCGCGCGCCGTTCATCAGTTTCTCGGGCACGCATGCACACTCTCTCTCTCTCTCTCTCTCTCTCTCTCTCTCTCTCTCTCTCTCTCTCTCTCTCTCTCTCTCTCTCTCTCTCTCTCTCTCGCTCTCCCTCTCTCTCTCACACACACACACACGCACACACGGTAAACATGGAAGGGTAAACTGGCATCTTACACTTTCTCTCGCCCTATCACACGTTCGGTGATTGGCAGGGTATATTTGGTTCCCTCTTTGCATTTGCGCGTGCTTTGTCTCCTCCTCGCTTCGTCTCCTCTTCTTTTTCGTCCTTTGGCTGCTACCTTTTGCGTTTGACTTTTGTTGGTCCTGTGTGGCAGTGCCTCGTTAACTAAGGTTTTCTTTGAACGGATTTTTTCACGCGTCAGGCTCTCCTCGGTCGCGGAGCAGCGAAAAAGCTCAGCCCTCCGTATTTTATTTTTGATTTTGAGATCAACGAACTCGTCTCGCGGTTTTGGTGCTCGAAACGAGGGACTAGGAGGCAAAGGGGTGCGAACTATAGCTAGTCGACCTTGAACGAACAAAATTAGCGATCGTTTATTCGACGATGGAATCAACAAAGGGAATTTGCAACGGTTCGCGACTTTCCCTTGCACTTTCCGTTTCGAATTTTCGATAAGAAACACAATTTCAGGGAAACGGACGCACCCCTTTCGATCGTGACCTCCTCGAAGACAGTACTCGCAACGCAGTCGCTTTCATTTCATAGACAGGCTCTGCTGAACAATAATATTCTGTGCATCGTTATTTACATATTTGCACTCATCATCGTTTCTCTCACAGTTGCTCACATCAAAATTAATAAAAGATCTCCGTATTCGTATTTATATTTATATATATATATGTATATATATATATATATCTATCTATATATATATATATATCAATTTATTTATACATATATCGTGTTGCCATTTCTTTGTTTTCAATAATGTTGTTTCAGATTACACTTATGTATAGTTTACTTTTTATGTATATCAGTTTCGCAACTTCGTCCCTTGTTTTTTCCTGCTCCTGTTCACTGCCCCCAACTCTCACCTATACAGACGTCTAAGAATTAAAATATTTCGACTCCAAACGCTAGGTACGTATGTACGTTCGATTGGAAAAAACTTTCGCACGACATTCGTAGCGAAGTAAACGCGAAAGGTCGATCTATCGCTTTGTTTTTTTCTGTTTTTCGAATAGGCTTACACGCTAATCGATAATGGAATTAATAATTATCTTGAATGAATGGCTCGTGTGTCTGTGTGTGTGGGAGTGTGGGAGTGTGCGAGTGTGTGAATGTGTGCGTATGAGATTCACTACCTGTGTGCCGGCTATAATTTCAACCTCTTTTAATCTTCTTGTTTCGTCCATTTAAAACCGTTTACGATATTTTTCGTTTCTTATTCCTATAATCTGTTATTCTCGCGATAAAATCTACATCCGTGGTACATCATTGTCCCCTGGGTGTTTGGGGCTTTTTGAAATAAAAAATGGAAAAAAGGTACTCTACCTTCTATACACGATGATCCGCGTCTGTTCGTTACGCGACGATCATACCAACTACTACTTGTTCGTCTCTTCATCGACGTTTTACTTGTCTCTCCTGCCTCTATCCTCTCGTTTCCGTGACACTTTCGTTTGTACGCGAACATTCGTTATCCGCGGACGTCGAAAGAGTGTATCGATAAAAGTTTCTAAAAGTCAGAAACGATTTTGTACTTTGCAGCACGTGACGAGAAAGAACATCGGAATACGTATAGGATGTCCGTTGTGATGTTCAGCAAATTTCTTCCACGCGTTTATCGAATCATTCCGAGCAAAATATAATTACGAGATAAGCGACTCTTTTTGTTCGGAATAAGCTACCGAACGCGTGGCCTAAGTTTATCGAATACCTCTATCCGACATCCATTATCGTATGATACGGTTTGTCGGCGATTTTCCTCTCCGGTTCGGATTCGATTTTCGATTCGCCGATTCGCCGGTAACGAGCGGACAGGTTTCGTCTCTCATTCACCATTTCTCTTACTCGCGAGAACAAAACAGATCGTTCGCGAGACCAAAAAAGTACATCCTGTCGACTTGCTTGAACGCGCAGCGCAACGAAACTTGTACCCTGTTCCTGCATCGAGCCCGCCTCTTCTCGTTTTCTCTTTCCACTAAGAAAGAGCTTTTCACGGCGGAACCTATTCGTTCGCTAACGATGCGATTCCTTCGGAAGTCCGTTCATTCTTCGTTTATCCGAGAACGTTTGCAATCGACTTTGTCGTCTTCTCTCTTCTAGCTGCAAATCTTATGGATTCGGAACCGTTGTTCCAACCAGCGGTGAATGTCGTTTGGAATATCCTTGGTAGGAGAGACGTTCGAAAAGAGATGTTTCCACGCTTCGAAGAGCGTTACTTAGAGAATTATTTTCAACGATGTTCTCGATGCACGATGGGGCAAAGGTACATATATAATATATAAAAGTAGAAAATTTGGCGGCAGTATATAAAGATCGTAAAAGGTGAGTAAACGCGGTGAAAGGAAATGGGCCCTGTTTTTTGCGAATTGGTGTATCGCACGTATAATATCGCGTCGAATCTTTCGTCGTAGCGACGCATGAACGTTTGCTTCGTGTCACCTCGATTCGATGATTCTTGTTTCTCGGTGATTGTAAATCCGACCTGTTCCCTCCCAATTCGTGCTCTCTCGTCTCAATTACCGATCAGGGAAGCAACGTCCAAGCTGCTCTAAGCAAAGAGAACCGAGAACCAAACAGAAAGCGTGTAAAAAAAAAAAAAATGAAGAAGGACAAAACGACGCTTCGTGATTCTCTCTGGCTTCGCGTTTGTCATCGCGAATACCTTCGACTTGGTGGACGCAAGTTCGATACCTGCGTCTTCCCGATCTCTCCTCGACGAGAACCCATCGGATCAACCCGTCTTCGTTGTCGATCGTGTCGTTTGCAAACTCGATCGTGATCTCTCGAGTGTCCTGGTTCGGACGCTTCGTAAGAACGTGCAAACTGGCCCGGAATTCTCCTACGATCCTCGAACGATCTTCGGATCCTCCTCTTACCTGTTGGTATCCTCTATTCGGTGTCGCGTTCGACAGAGATTCGAGATCGATTCCAAGTCGATCGCGTAGCCGAGGAATGTTCGAGTCGTCGAGAGGAAACCTCGGTCCCGTCGTTCGATCTCTGTCGATTCTGTTCGCGACGATCAATCCGGACCATTGATCCCGACGAAAGGTTGGCCGATGTTGATCGTCTACTCGAGGCGCGCCTTGTAGCTGGTCTTCCATATCTCCGCGAACGTGACCGCGCTATGGAACCTATGAAAGATGCACAGCGGCAGAGTAACCCTCTGCACGATAGCCCAAGCGAGGAATCCGTAGAAATCGAGTTGCACCGGGTTCGCCATCACTTTCTGAGACTCGAACGTGTAGATCACCCACATGGTCAGGTTGCAGATCAGCAGGAAAGTGACCACCTGTCGACCTGGCTTGCTGCGATCGTGCTCCGGCAGGTGGACCCTCCTGCGGGACACGTCCGCGATGAACAGCATCTGAAGGATCACCTGTGCGACCGACAAGAGTCCGGTCAGCATCACCAGCAGGTTGGGTTCGTGGGTGAACGCCGCCAACGAGCCAGCGATCACGCTAAACACCGCGTAGACGAACAGTCCGAACCCAGACACGCGGAGCAAGATGTCGTTCAGGTCGCTCTGCTCTTCCGCCTTGAATTTCAAGCTCTGTACTCGGATGAAGCCGACGATTATGGCCACGATCGATAGCACCATCAGCACGCAATGGGACACGTCCGCCAGGTAAATAGCGACGAGACCGAAGTCTGGATGATGGATCAGCACGAAGAAGAGAATCAGGCATATCAGAGAGCCGACCAACAGCAGCAGGCCGAAGAACAGTCCTTTGCTCGCTCCTACACAGTCCACCCTTGTGTGACCTAGTTTTCGCGTTGAGAGCAGTTTTTAGTGATAATTTCCGATCAACGCGTCGAGTGCTACTCGAAGCTGCCGTACCGTTCGTTCGCAAACATATTCGATATCCTTGAGGGTTCGATTCGATAGGTTTGAGGGCGTGGTTCGCGTAAATGAAATCACGAGTGAAACTAGACAGGGATTCGAACCATCTACCGATACTGTACGATATCGCGACTAGCGAGGACTACGATTCAAAGTTTCACGGCAATTTAAATTAAAAAATGTAAACCTTTTGGATCTACGAGCACGTGCAATTCTGCGGATAACCGTTCGACGCGTAGACAATGCTGCAAATTTATAGACGCGAACGAATAATTACCTGCGTGGGCCAAAGCAACGGCTCTACGAGACAGCATGGCCTCGAGACGTCGTTCCAGATCGGCCTCCACCTGATGGGGCCAACGCGGGTGTCGCCCGATGTGTTTCCACATCACGTAAATCACCGCTGCCCCGATCAGGCTGTACTCGATGATGAACGGGAACAGATACGGTTCCGCGTCTTGAACGATGGTTCCCATGATGTTGACACGGCCGCACGAATTCGATGCGATCTCCTCGTCCGTCAAGGCTGCCGCGATGCCTCCAAAGTGCGGGCTGTTCCAGAAGTCGCTGCTGTTGGTGCGATTGCTCGCGTCGAGCAGTTGCTGCACCTGTGTCGCGACAAAAGTACGATTGTTTTAGAGAAACCAGGTTCTAGGTTCAAACGAAAACTGTGAATTTCGTACCTCCTCTTGGCTGTCCATCTGCGGAGCATCGAACTGTTCCAAGAAGAAAGACGAGAACATTTTCAAAGGTGTGGTGGTAGCGGCGGTAGTGGTAGAAGTGGTGGTAGTGGTGGTAGCGGTGGTAGTCGGAGTGGTCCGTTCCTCGGTGGTCGTTTTCGGAATCAACGAGGTTAAGAGAGTGGACAAAGTGGTTGCCGTTGTTGCGGTTAAATTGGGCAAGGGTGTCGAGGTGGTGGTGGTGGAGGTGGTGGTAGTCGTTGTAGACGGAGGGATCCAGTCGGTCGTAGTTGTCGTCGTCGGCGTCGTAACGGCCCTCGCGATCGCTCTCGATGTCGTTCTCATCAGTCGACCAAACGAGGCGGCGGTCGTGCTTGTAACTATCGAAGCAGGTGAAGTTGACGACCTCGTGGCGGTCAATGGAGCTTCGCGTAAAAGAGACAGATCCCGAGGCGCCGTTCCCAATATGGCTGCAGCGTTTCGCATAGAGTGTTGCTTGATGCTCTCTGGGATACGAGATACAGACGTTAAACAAATAAATACAAAAGAAAGTAACAACTAGCGCAAGTTCCTTTTCCTTGCGATAAACTAACCGAGTATGCCTGCTTCGAACTGTCCCATTTTCTGATGGTGCTTCGTGATCTCTTTGATGCTCTCCAATACGAGGGTGCGGATCCAGACGCAAAGATTAGTTGCGACAACGTGCATCAGGCCGAAACGCGCAATCACTTTGAAGCGGTGAATGTTTAGCTAGGAAACGAAACCAAATCGAACCAAACCTTTTAAAAATCTTTTCTCAAGATGATCGCTGCCTTGAACGCTAGCTAATCGAATTACCTACCCTTGAGTTCATGAAGATAAAGTACATTTGCATAAAGGTGAAGATCATCTGTAGAACCGGATTGACTCCTTGGAGTATCTGGTAACACGGTGAAGTCGGTGGTACCTCGAAGAAGGTACCGAACTCTAAACCGTTGTAGACCATGGTACCCAAGCCGAAAGCTGACGGAGAAATACGAAAGAAGGTTTGAAAAGAGAGAACATGGTTGCAACGATTAAGGACGAGTAAATAAATTACAGGGAGCAAAACGTACATGCTCGAAAAGGATAAAATGGAAAAACATATAATACAATAATTAACGATAAATTAAAAGGTACGTTTATATATCAACGTTAGGTTAAACGTGAATAATAAATCGGGACAAAGTCTCACCTATTGCCCCGATTCTCAAGAAGAAACTTCCATGGCTCTGATCGTTTTGCGAAGTTTTTCGCTTTCGCAAAGCTCGAGTGGCCACTCCAGCCTCGACATCGGCCGCATCCTGAATCAGTTTTTTCCTTTTCAACCTCGTCGTTAATTTCCGACAGTGCTCAAAGACCGTCGGGTCGTCAAATTACACGAGTCGGGACTAATTTCGTAATTACCGCTTCGACGTCGAAAAGCCGAGTAAACTTTAACAAGGACTAAACTGCCGAGTTTCGAACGACTTTTGATACGCCCTCGACGAGGACACGAGCTAACCCATTTGCCTCAGCGCCGAAAGCGTCTCTTTTAACATCGCATCATCGGCATCGGGCTCGATACTCGCTCGCACCGAAATACACATCGCGTAAAATGGAGTATCGTCGTGGCCACGAAAATCGTTCGCGAATACAAAATTAGTAACCGTCCGAGATATCTATAATTATTAAGGGGATCTTCTCGCTTTTGCGCCTCGAAAAGTAGATCGCTTCTGAGAATTTTGTTTAACGGGAAAAAGATAAATCGGATCATTTTATAATAATTACAGCGTCCGATGTATTTTGATCACGGTGTAAGAAAGGAGATTACAACGAACCTGGTACTCTTTCTTGGCCTTGGCGGCCTTCTGCTCTTTGTCCTTCTTGTCTTTCTTCTTGTTCTTGTCTTTGGGCTCTTTGGGCGGTTTTGGCGGCCGCGGAGGCGGCGGCGGCGAATCGCTTCCTCTGGCGCAGCAAGCGCTTTCTTGCAGTAGGAAGCAGAAGACGTACAGGAGGAACAAGATGCTAACCCCGTACAAATACGTGAAGAAACCCTCGTAGTAGTAGAGCGGCAACTTGTGCGTGACCACCTCGCTTATCACGTAAGCGATGCACACCACCACCAGCAGCTTCGCGTAGATGAAACTCATGATAATGAACAGCGACGTCCTGCAAGTCGAAAGAAAAAGAATATAAACCGACGCAAACGGCTCTCGCGAATTCGAATCTTTAAAGGGTAACATCGCTGTAATCCTTGTCGATAATTTTGATTACGCAGGGCCGCGAAGTCTTCGTTCCTAGCTTCCTCGCCGTTCTCGCAGTCTCGGCTGACCAATCATCTGGCCGTTTAAAATTTTTTGACAAGAATTCTAGTTTCTCACCGTGTCTTTCGAACTATTTGTACCCTACTGCCGTGTCTGAGCAGCCCCTCGACTCTGTTCGCGTTGTTCTCCATGATCGGCACAATTTCCACATCCATCGCTAGTGTTCGCGGAGACGAATTCCACGTGTTTACACTCGGAAACTATCGGTGACTCTACCGTTCCGTTCTCCGGTACTGGAATGTACCTATTCGAATCGTTTCAACATTTGCTCGTAGGCAATTCGTTTAATTCGTTCGCAGACACGAGAATAGATCGGACCGCGACGGCGTCGTGTCGGGATTATTCACGAGCGTCGACTGGCTGCCGCTGGACACAGTTCTCGATCCACCAGGATTCTATTTTTGATGTCGAACCGCGAGCAAGGGAACTCGTCGATTTTTCACAGTTTCCACCGCGGTGTTCTCTCGATCTCTCTTCTCGCTAATTTAAATCGGTGGTAGTCGCCGCGGAACACTGAACGAGAAACGTTGATTCGAATCCGTCGATGCCGCGTCGAGGAGACCGTCGGCGTAGCGACGCGATGGTCGTTAACGCTTCGACGTTTCTCGAACGAACTCTGCTCTTCCTGTTCGTCGGCTGTGCTTTTTCTCGTTAAAGGTTAGGTCTCGGAATCGATAATTTACGGTAGGCGAAGGGGAAGCAGAGCTCTGTGCGTTGGCCCGATCTCGTCTCGGCAATTAATCGCAAGAGAGAGACCGGATATATTTCTCTATCGATGGAACGGAACAAGACGAGGACGACGCCGACGAGCGTGCAACAACGAGGGAAACGGGAGGAAAAAATGTTCCGAAATCCGCTAGAGCGACGTTCGCGTTGCAATTGCAGCCGCGTTGCGACGTCTGGCACCGGGGATATCAGGGGCTCGGCGGCCGTACGGTGCATCTTCGTCGAGAAGGGCTTAACCACCCTTTGTCACGCTGGCATTTCAGGGGTTGGGGCGCAGACTTTATTGTTTTCCGCACGAGCCTGTACACTCTTGTCAGGTATTTTTTCTTCTTCGATAATTATCGGCCCTGGACAAAGGATATTTAGCGTGACGCTAGCAGAAATTCGATTTTTCTTCGCGTTGGTATCTTTTGTATCGTGACCGTTGATATTTCGACGACTTCCTATTGTCTCTCAGTTGTCTTTTTCATAACTTCTAGATCACCTTCGCCTACCGTAATCGATGCACTTTTGTGTACGTTTCTAGACGAAAGAAGAAATACGTTTATCGCGTCTCGGTACAGGCGCCAAAGGGCTTGAAAACGGAGAAATGAAATTTGCTCGCGTGCGAGTTGTTTTTCGCGACATACGGTCCATTGGCGCGCAAGACCGTGCCAGTACCGATTACCGAAAACAACAATTTCATTTCGCAGAAACTGGTTTTCATTTAGTTGCTAACCGCGTCCACCTCGGAGAACCAGTTCTTCGCGTTAATCGCGTCGTCGAATTAGAAAGCGCGAGCTTTCGCTATCCGCGTTATCGAGTCGATATGTCGATACTCGTACGTCTTTCGAATCATCGCAAAGTCTTTTTCAAACCGTTTCCCCATAAAATATGATTGCCATCGGTGTCGGGCGTAACGCGCGAGGCGGCTAGCGATACGCTGCATGAACAGCCCGAGGGACGAAAAGTTTCTGCAAGTTGTCGCAGCGATGGGAAAGAACCAAGCGGTGTCCCAGCATGGCCTTTTTTTTTCTCCACTTTTGAAGGAGAAAAGCGGCCAGAAGTGGAAACAGCGTCGGGTAGCACAGACTCCGAGCGAACCAGGTTGCTGGTCGATATCTCGAAGTACCTACTTCCAGCCGCTGGTCTTTCTCTCTGTACCTCGCCCTCTCGACTCACCCCCGCCTCATCTGTATTCTCCCGTCGAATTTCGCTCTCCCCGTCGCATCCAATCACGGCGTATTCTTCGCACGAGCCTAGAGATCGTTCTCGCGGTTTCCGGACGTATCTATTGTTTTCTCTTTAACTCTTGTGCTGCTTAATTTTCACGATCAAGATGAAACGTATTCGAAAAAGATCGGGAATAAATAATTACTTCTTGGTAATGCATCAGGTCCATGCATCGCGTTGCGTTGCACAGTTCGTTCGACGAGAATTCTCGGACAACGCTTTAACGTTATTTTCGGCAACGACGTTGTCACGGATCGTTTCTTAGCGTTTCGCGTTCCTCGTTTGACGAAGGTATGTGCAGTCGCGTTCACGAGGCCCGTAACACTGTCTTGTTTCAGCGTCTAGACTCTAGACCGACGTCGACGAAGCTTCGCCTTCGGTCCGTGTTAATGCAATTGCGACTGCGACTGTGTAATTTGAGAAGGTATTGCTTGGCCGTTCTGCGTGCACAGACCGCTCGCGCCGTATCACTGTCATACTTTGCCACTCGATCGATATTAATAAATTACAAAGCACGGGAAAACTAGTTGGCGTGTTACGGTGCTACCGATGCAGATATCTTTTTTTTCTTCAAAGTATTTATATTTTTAATAATCAATACGATATTTGAATCGAGTGAAATAATCGGCAAGATTTGTTCTAACGCGAGCATTCCACGACATCGTAATAACAAGACTTCGTTCGAAAGGAGGATCCTCGTTACGTTTCGCGCTTCTTTTATGCGCGTTCGTCAATTTCCATGAAAAAGGTGTCGTCGCGCCCTAGGGTTAACGCTCGACGGGCTCTCTCCTCGACGCTCGATATATCGAAGATAAACCACACCGTCCCTTCTCGACTCGAAATACGTTCACGCTCCACTTCCTCGATTCTTTCTCGAGAATGATTTCCATTCGTTCGTGGACACAGACTCGGTCGGTTAGTTATTTCTTTCAACGCGGGGTAGTAGTTGGTGTACGTGCGCGAGTGCATAACTCGGGGCCGCGTGTAATGCACAGTAGACGCAAGACGCGGTTCATAGCCAGCGCGTCGCAACTAACGAAGCGCGTCGCGAATAGAAACGCAGACGAGACGATTCCACCCCTCGCTTCCGTTCCCCGACAAACGTAAAAGATATCCCGTGAAAAAAAAGGCGTAACGGTCACGAGGACGATAAATGTCGTCTATTTATTTCTACCTCCCCATAATTACCGTTGATCGGTCGAAACCATAGTTTGCTATTTGTTTATTGATTCGCGGGATGTATCCGAAATTGACGACCTCTGTTGTTACCCTGTCGTACAAACCAAACGCAAATCGTTAGGCTTTCGTAAAGTTTTCCGCTGGAGTACGGATACGTAGAAACCAGACTCGAAGCTAAAAGTATTTCCGCGCGCATTCGAATTTCATTTTATACCCTCGATGTATCTTTTAATATCCTGCATTACGAAACAAGCGTTTTCATTCCCTTGGAGCTATTGAAACGCTTCTCGCGTCTCGTTTATCATAGCGGCGCGTAACGCGCGTCGTTTTCGAGCAGACGGTTCGATGTTCCTCGTCTCTCGCTTCTTTCCTCTGGCGGCGGGCGTATGCGTTGAAAAGCGTGACTGTGATAAATGCAACCTGCTATACGGAAAAGACGGCACTAGATGAACCGCGACTGGAAATCGTTACGCGCGTCTACTCGACCGGTTTCCGAGCGGAAGTCGCGCAACAGACGTCCGTTTTCAGATGCGTCAGATGTTCGAATCCGGATCGCTTTCCACCGTAAAAGACATCTCGACATCGCGCGGCGCTCGTTTCACTATTCAACGACGAAATGTCGAAATCCGCCAGCTATAGTCAGAGGTGGACGAAATTCTAATTTTGTACAACAAATAAAAGACTGACAACCTGTTATCCGCTACTCGTTGAATAAAAATTACAATTTCGATTATATCCAATTTACAATTACAAATTTAATTTTATTTTCTTATGTATCATTCGAATAAACGTGGTTCGTAGACACCGTGTATCCATCGTGAAAAAAGCGGTCGAAGAGGAATTCGCGGAACAACGACCCGGTTACCCCGCGATTAGTATTTACGTTTCTCTAATTACATCCAAAAACACCGCTGGCTCCCATTGTCCTCTAGTTTGTTCTCGGCAATACAAAAGCGGAAAGTCGGAACTTGAGTGCGCCCCTAAGCTGTAACCGGTTCGTTAGCGCGCAGATTACGTAGCAGTTCCGGTCAAGTGGAGTCTTGACCTACTCCCATTTCTCCGGGTGTACTCGCCGTCTCGCGTAACGTTTGATATTCGGGACCTTTGATTATCGATGCGCGAATCATATATCGAGAATACGAGAATACTAGAATGAAAGAAGAAAGGGTACCGTATCCTCGAGGTGCTAGGTTTACTACCGCTCTTACTTTTTTGCTGGGGTGGACCGCACGTTCTTCAGCTCCATCTCTTTATTGGCCGCATTGTTCTTCTCGGCGTTGTCCTGCACGTTCGGTGGTGAATTTTGCGGATTCAAAGGCCTGGTCACAGGAAGCGTCGCCGTGTTGTCCACCGCGGCAGCCTCGACCTCCACCGTGGCGACCTTGCAATCACCGCCACCCACCATCGCGGATTCCTTGTCTTCTCGCAACGGGCCCTAACGATCGGCAAAAGACACGACTGGGACTCGCACCCGAAAAACTAGCGCGCGATTATCGACGAGTGGCGCGACCGAACAGTCTCGATTACGCCACGACCGCCATTTTGGCGAACGTCTGAAACAACCTTCGACGTTCCAACGAAATTACGAGCGAGTTCGATCCTCCCTTTCGAAACTATTCTTCGCGTTGCGAGAACGGTTTTACCGTCGAGAAGAATTTCAAAGTAGTCGAGCAGACTCGAAGACACCGCTTTCGAAAATGAGGGCAGGAGTCTAAACTCTCTCCCGAATTGTTGCTCTCTGTTTATTCGATTCCGCGGATCACGCCTGCGCGTTCGTTCCTACGGGTTTTTTGTTCGCCGAGGAGCGCGCACGAAGCGCAGCTAATTCTGCGCTTTCGATGGAATTCGCGTTTCCGTCTACCTCGTCTGGTGAAGAATCTAAGGTTTGGAAGGAGCATAGGACTTGAACGGGTCACCGAGAACTCGTTATCGATACACTTGGATCGTTCTCCACCGAAACATTCGTTTCGAGTCTCCGAATGCTACCGATTCGCGCAAACAGCGCGATTATACGCAACGAAACACGCGGCGCAGTTTTCTGCTTGATGGAAAATTTGTCGAGAAAGGGACACCCCGGTCAGGTTTCAGGATTCGACTTTGCCCGAATCGAGCGTCGAGCATGCCATCAATGGAAGACGAAGGGTAAGCGCAAGATAGTCGATCCGAACGGAAGAACGAGACAAGAGTTAGCTACTGTTGTGGGAAAGGAGAATAGCGAGAGAAACGAAGCTGGGCCAACCCCAAAGGTTTTCTCTCTCTCTGTGATCCCGCGCACTTGGTCGAACGAGCTAATGGAAAATTCCGTGCACACGACCGAACCTGAGCCCTGGGAGGATCGAGCACTCTCGCTTCGGTGACTGATGACGACCACGACCACGACCACGATCACGACCACGACCACGACCACGACCACGACGGGCGATGGGCGACGCGCGGCTGCGATCACCAGCCAAGTGCGATGCACACCCCGACGAACGTCGTACCCAGTGTGCCAACGAACGGACCAACGAACCGACCAGTATACGCGACCAAGAAAGTGCTCACCTGCTAGCAGAGGCGGTTGCCCGAAGGTTCTCGCGGTGACTGCACTCAGGGTTCGGCGGAAAAGGGTGTGAAGCGTAGAAACGGAGAAGGGATAGAGGATGGAAGGTCGGTGAGAGAAAAGGGAAGTCTAGGGGACGAGAGGAGAGGGGACCAACGGAGACACACGGAGAGGAGACGGGAGCAGAGAAAGAGAGAGGGAGAGAACGCGTAGACCGGTGGAACCAGGAGAGGGACAGAGACACCGAAAGGGAGTCTACCTTACGGTGGCGACCGTAGGCGTCCACAACCGACGAGGGTTAATCCGCGAGGAATGGATCAGAGCGACGGACGGACGGACGGACAGGCAGAGGCCGAGTGAGACGGACTATGTTATCGGAGCACGACGAAATGGGGGTAGAATCACGATCGCCGCCCCCAGCATCCCGGAGACTGAGGCTGGCCGGGAGGTCTCTTCCCGGGCAGCGGCAGCTTCTTGCACAAGCGCATTGCGGTCCACGGTTTTCACTCTATATCGTCCCGACGTGCTCTCTTCAGCTGTCCCTTTCTCGCTTCCGGGCCCCCTTTTTCACCGCCGGGATCTTGCCTCTCCTTCTTACGATCCTTTCCGCGACGCGTCGCGTCTTTTTCACCCCTTTTCACGCGCGACGCTCTTCTTCGAGCTTTCCCCCAAGCCCCGCCTGTGGTCTCGCGCAACGGGGACGTGCAACGAGAATCCTCCACCATGATTCCTCTCGGCTGGTCTACCTCGGCCGGGATCTCCCTTTATCCCAACGGAATCTCGCGTCGTGTCATGAATTTTTTCTACTCGTACCCTCCGTGTCCCCGTTTTCGTTCCTTTTAATTTCCACCCGTAACCGCGGGGAACTCTCGATGACTCCTGTTCCTGTCCTGGCGTCGTTTTCTCGATTACTCGTACGCGGATTATCCAACCGCGACTCGCTCAATTTCATTCGCGAATCTATTTTCCCGATCGCGGCCACTGGGTTTCCGGATCAGTCCTCCTCTCTTCCATTTCGTTTACCAAACGTTTGCGTAAAAATTATTCGGTACGATTGTTAGTTTAAGCGAGGATTTTCATCTGTGAATATGCTGAAAATATTGTACAAAAACGAGAGGAGAGCAGCGGAAGTCGCGACGAAAGTTGTTCATCTCGCAAGAGACACTGTACTCTCCGCCGCTCTCGACCGCTCATTCAGCACTCCCCGATGATGAACGGCGAATAAATATTCAGGTAACGTCCTCTTTCCATTTATATCCTACGATCTCGGGTTATTTAAATATCCTTTCGTATCTATTTTCAGCGTCCCGGACATCGTGGATGCTCAAGACGCGGCATCGATGCATTCACGTGCCGCCTTTGTGCGAGGTCCTCGACGCAACTGGGGTGCAGTTACCGTCTACGGTTAGCTAGAATCGGTGAAGCACCCTTTCCCGGTAACTCGTTCCGCGTCGTCTCGCGGAACCTCCGAATCCGTCTTTTTTGTCTACGCGAATTTAATCGTGATAAACGCGATTCCTCGCGAGTGGTACCTGATCTATTCGCGAGGGAATCGCGGGTCCTACGACTACCTATCGCGTTTCCGTACCATTTCTCCGTCATCTTTCGGAACACCTCTTTTATCGGTGTCATCTATCCTCCAACACGGGATTCTTTTCGATTCCACGAAGGAGAGGCTCCGATTCTTCGAACGAGAGAGCGTTCTTCGGAAGTTCTAGACTCGGGCCGTCTAGCGCGCACATTCGGCCGTGTTCCCACGGGAGGATCCGGAACGACGGGTGGCAGGAAAGCTGGCTACGGGGTGGTCGTCGAGGGTCGTGGGAGGGGGTGCTCTGTCGTTCTGCGACCCACTGACCCGCTCGATAACGCTAGCACCGAGGTCGGTAACCTTACCCTACCACAAAATTCTCGAACGTACGGTGCTTTTCGAATCGACTGATTGGAATCGACCCTTGATTACGATCAGAATCGTAGATTATCTGTGTTCCCCAACCCCTCTCCTCGAAGATTACCGATGCTTTGCGTTCTCCGATCATCTCTCGTCCCCGTTACGAGGAATCTGCGCGTCCCATACGAGTAGAAGTTCCATTGTCTCCTCTGTTCTGTTTTCTATATTATATTACTCTCTCTCTCTCTCTCTCTCTCTCTAGCAGTCACGCGTAACGTTTAAATACGAGCAACCACTATGCAAGTTCCATAGATTTCAAGCTGAAGCAAGAGAATTAGCTGATTTTATTTCGTGGCAAAGAATTCCCCTCGAACATTCGTGAAAACTGCATTTACGAGTCGATTCCATGCCGCGTGTAGCGAATGGATGTCCAGGGTTGTTTTTCCGAGTCGAGGTCGTCGACCGTTTGGCAGCTCGATGATCGAGACACTTGGCAAGCGTCCACCGAATCTACCGCGTCGAGCTCAATTATAGTTTACCGCTCCAACCTTTTTTTCTCTATCCGAAAAATTTTTACTTTTCGTCTTCGCGTGTCGGGTGCGGTTACGCTAGCCAAAGAAACTGAGGGCTACGATAAATCTACGATTATTTCGGTAACCAGCTCCAATGATAGCGATGCAAAGTGTCACGCTATAGGGACACATTTTTTCCAAGTTTCGAAGGGAGGACGAAACACGGGTCACGGAAGATCGTTGAAGGAAGAATAACTAGCATCGATCGCGTTCCCGACGATGATTTGGATCGAGTCATCGATACGGCGCAATATCGGTGCTCCCAGCGTTTTTTTGCGTGTTGTAATATCGCGTTGCAAGGATTGCGACAAGCCAGACTCACGCACAACGAGTATTGATTTCGAGTTCTAGCTGGCAGTGCTGCCACGATTCCGCGCCTCCAGAACTAAACACTGGACGAGAGCTTGGGGAAAGATCAGTAAAAACAGGTACCTTGAATTTTTTGAGAAATTTCACTCGAAATGGACCTTTGAATAGTTCAGTTTCGAATATTCCAAGAACTCGTATCTCTAAAACACGTACGACGTTTAACTTTGAATTAATTCAACGCTATCGTTCAGCGTTAATTTGATTTAAATCGACGTCTCTTATTCCCGACTTTCTACTTGTCAATAATTCACGGCGGTAACTCACGGTGCTAGGAATACGGACACGTCAGAAACGGTGACCAATGGAGATAGAAATAGTTGAAGTATGTGTCGGAAAAATTACGTCTAGGTGTTCTTTCTATTGGCGTAATTGTCGCTAACGCATAAATAAATCATGGTTTTTCTAAACGATATCACTGATTGAAAAACGGTCATTTTTGTATTTTGTCTACAAGTATGTGTTTTTATATAAAATGGTTTCGGGTGACGTAAACATTCCTTCGAACGGCGTTCGCTGATCATTTCTGTTCGTGAACGTCGCGTCGTTACAGCCCTTCCCGATGCCCAAAATAAACGTTTCGCTTTGCACGTGGATACGGTTCGCAACACGCAGATGCCTACGACCTGTACCACGAGACTATGTTTGCGCGTCCGTCAGATGACGACATCGTAAAACGTAAAACTGACTTCGGTGAATCGACTCGATGGTTATTTTAGGCCTCTTAAAGGCTACCACGAGCTCTTTCGCGAGAAGTGGAGGAAGCTCTCCGAGCACACGCGTCACGATAACCAACTTCCACGTGGCAGCAAGTCCTACGTCGTCATCGGTTGCGATTTGGTTCGCATTATGCCGGTCGATTGTGAATCGCGTTTAACCTCGATATTATATCATTTCCATATACTTTTTCTTTCCTTCGACGCGTTTGTTTACGCAACGTTCTATTCTTAACGAGCCGGTAAGAAGACGAATTTCCTCGACGTTTAAAATGGAGAAAACTATCGTTGTCAAAGAATCATTTCGCATCGTATGGCCAATTTCGTTCGGATTAAAGTATGTCATGGTACAGCACAACCGAAAATAGCGGCAAGGTGGAAGTTTAATTCGTCGGTTTAATATCGAGCAATACTTTCGTTTGAAACCTGTAACCTCGTTACGACATATCCATTTCTTCTTCTGCCTTCTGCGTCTGCGCGTCTCTTTTCGTCGCGTCCTATTTTTATTGAGGCGTAAACGCCTTCGTGTACACCAAAGAGTGAAACAAAGAGAACGAGGCGCGCGTTTATGCAAACCGTGCGGCATTCACAGCGATTGCTGGGCGTAAAACCGAGGCGTATAAAAGCAATTAGACAACATCCGCGAAGAATCCTCCGCGCGCGACGAGACGCGGAAAGGCCATCATAAAGACCGTCATTCCGAGGATCTTAAGAATGCACTCGTAAGAATGTACTCACTTTGCGTTCTTTGGCAGCGAGCCAGTGGCAGGGCCTGTGTGCGCAGGGGCGAGGCAGAGAGGCGGATTATTCGCGTTCTGAGGCACCAGAGGCTGTCTCGCGTGCGCCGGCGACGTGTGCGAGCCATATCCGTCGGAATTCAGCTAAAAGCAATAAATTAAAGACTTTAGAGTTATGGCCCACCGAGGAAAGAAATTTCGGCTGGGTAGAGGTTCGGAATATTGGCCTGGGGGAGAAAAAAATGTACCATTTTTCCTTTTCCGGATAGCTCGATTCGTCCGAAAGCTCATTCGACGCAAGAAATATTAGAGTTCGAATCCCGTTTCGATAATCTAACCGTCTCGTTCTTTCCTCCCTAAAACTTACTTCTAACTTGGAAAGTTTCGTGAAAGAAGTCGCGAACCACCGAGGATAGTTGTAGAAACTTACAAGGACCGTCCATCGAACGACGAAACAAAAAAAAAAAACATGTTGCATATTTCCAATGGATGGGGAAGATTTCTTCTTGCAAGGATCGATCGCGAATCATTGGCCGTCGATTGTGGTAAAACTTTACGCAAACGTTCGATCGATCGAATCTAATAAAATTAGTCTAAAAACCACGGTTCGAACATTTCTACAAAGTCTCGGATAAAAATCGATGTTAACGATTCGCGATATTCCCTTGTTGGACTCGATTTTAAGGGATCGAAACTGCTCCTCGAAAGTTGAAAACTTTATGGACGTTCCTTGTTAGTCGATCGGTAGCTCCTGGCAACCAAGCGTGGCAATTTCAAAGAATTTCTAACTTGGCGCACTCTTAATCCAGTTGCCACAAGCAGAGAGTGATTATTGCAAAAACAGCGAATAAAGTTAGAGCAAGTTAATCGCGCAAACGTCGAGTTACACGAAATCGAAGATCTCCGCGAGGATGTAATGTACCTTGACGACCGTGCCGATTAGCGAGTCTGGCGGCATTTCCGGTGGGTCAGGTATCACTCCGGGGTTGGTGTGAGCAGGATAATCGTTGTGCAGATTGGGCTCCTTGACAGGAGTGCCGTCGAGCCTCTCCATGTCTAGGCTGTCCGTCGGTGTTGGTTGCGAGAGCAAGCGCTCCTTCATCTCGTGTAGGTATGGACACCGCTGCATCTCTTCAGAGTCGCTGATTCTCGGTCGATCTGCAAAGCGACGAAAAAAAGATTAGTCCAGCGTTTTTCAAATTTTTTGGTTCGTGGTACTCTTCTCCTTTATCCTTGTCGCTCTTACAAGGAGTCGTGAAATTATACGAATACGTGATTTTTGTGATATTTTTGTTCGTATTGCGTAGCAACGCGAGAGATTTGCTTGCAAAACAAACGAGCTGGATCGTTTCTATCAAAGTTCGACGACCAATTACACAAAGAGGCAACTTGTGCCGTGGTCGTCTTTCGCGAACGATGAGTTTAATTACG
The DNA here is from genome assembly GCF_026225885.1 of Hylaeus anthracinus. Taxonomy (NCBI): domain Eukaryota; kingdom Metazoa; phylum Arthropoda; class Insecta; order Hymenoptera; family Colletidae; genus Hylaeus; species Hylaeus anthracinus. Next base: position 17,151,865 of record NW_026534337.1, read on the forward strand.
GTTCGTGAATAATGCATCCAACTATCAATCGACTGGGTCCCCGTTTCCCTGCGCCGTAGATTCAGAGTTCGATCGATGCTCTCGAAATCGAGTAGCCGGCTACTTGGTCACCCAGTGTCCGGGAGATTCGGATCGAGCAACAGAGGAAGGCTTCAGCGTTCTCAAGCCTCCGCCCACCCTTTTCGGATTACGATCTTTTCGTCTTGTCGGGTCTTATCGAACATGTCGCCGTATTTACCGAGATTGCGCAGGTTTTCCAACATGGTTCTCTCGCCTTCGTAGACACTGTTGATAGTAACTTTGCACGTACGTACACTACAAAACCGTCTATCTATCGGTGTATTTTATATCGATATGGTGGATGTAATTGGACGTAATCGGTTAAGTTGTATTCGGTTGCAAGACATGCGAGATGTGTGGTGTACGTCGAAAGAAAGGGAAGGTTTCCTGCTTTTCCTCGCAAGTGTTGTCCTGTGGTTCCTGGAAATCAGCCAGCAACGTTCGAAGGTTAATTTAACCGATGGTCCGATGCACGATTGTCCAAGAATTCCAAGCTACGGTGTCGACTGCGATAAAATAATTTTAATAGCACGATGGTTCTTCGCGTTCTCTGTTTTCTCGATTAGTCGATAAGACGTAGCGATCGTAATTTCATCTTTGTCGCCAACTGATCAAATACGTAGCACACGTTCTCCAACTTACTCGACGAAAAGCTCGAGCAAACCGAGGTCAAAGCTCCTCTCAATCGGCCGAGAAACATTCAAACGATCTTGATCCTGTGAAATCGAGGACTACTTGTATGACAGAGATGGGCAGAATTCCACTCGACTAATGAGTAACCGTTTCGGATGGTCGTACGAGTCGAAAGTTGTTGATCCTCAGTTTGAACATTTCTATCTAGTTAAGAACTTGGACCATCTCTGTCGGCTAGCGATCGCGCGGTACGTTTAGGCCGAGCAACGATAGCGTAAACTCGATCGAATCGGCACTACTGGTTCAAGGGGAAGCAGTCCCATCCTCGTCGAGTCGCGGCTCGCTCTCTCTCCGTGGCAGAGATCGCCAAACATGGCGCTACGACTGGCGAACGATCGGACCGCTAAGTCACGTGCGTTCATCTTTCCGCGCGGACACGCTTCGAGGAACTTGACGAGAACGAGACGGGAAAGCGAATGAGAGGCTCGAAGACACGGCGAAGCCTGTTCGAGTTTTTTTTTAAGAGACCTGGACGACGCCGACGGACGCACCATCGAAGCAGGACCAAGTAGTACGATGCAGGACTCGGAGACAGAGACAGATCCTGTATTTGCGTTTCATTTGACCTAATGATCGAACTATCGATGCTTTTCTCTGGTGTCGACGTGACAATTTACTCTGAAAATGTTGTAACATCAATGCTGCCATTACAGTGATCACGCGATGTGTTTTGATAGAGGGTTACACGTGTTTTTTCTGTAAACTAAACATGCACGCTTTGACGCATGGGTGGTACATGGTCGGAGATCTAAACCTTGTGCCTCAAACATTTCATTCGCGCAGCGAATATATAAATAAAGATCGACCGATACGCAAAACAGGATTGGCAAAGAGATCTGTGCAGCGAGCAAACGCGCTAAACAGAAGAAAGTGGATATCGATTTGGAATGAAATTTTTATTTTCGTTTGCTGCTCGAATTACTGGTCATGCATATGGAGCGTTTCCGCGGTGAAAAGCCCATCGATTCTCGAACGCGAGACTAAATAGGTCATTCGACGCAGCGCGAGTAATTAGCGGGAGTATCGTGTTTACGTAAGAATGACTTGTTGTACGTTTTCCCGTTACGAACAGTCGACGAATCGGATTTCTCAGTTATCTCGTTTTCACGGAAAGGTGTCGATTGTCGCGAGGTATCGAGTGATTAACTGGGTCAGTCGTCGGGACACGGTTGATTTCTATAATTCAACTGTCCGGTTTGGGTATGTTCAACGCGCAGTTCTTTTGATCTTTATATGCGTAAAGAAGATTTCATTCTTTTCGTTATACGAGAAATGATTTTTAAATTGTCATGGTAACAAAATTCAGACTTTAATTGGTTTTCATATTTTTCACTCGATAAACGAAATCGATCGACGAATAGAAAACGATGCGTAACGAAGCCTTCGTCGTCGAAATATGTCGGGAATAATAATTGTTACTTTTTAAATAGCACAGCAGCGGAGTCGATGCACTTCAATTTTCCGTTGCTCTATATTTACTTTACGGTTCTCGCAGCAGCGTTTTCACAAGGGACAAATTATCGACCATCGAACGCTGTTGCGCGTAAAGTTAACGGCAACGGATATTTATAACGGTGGAGAACCGATGACACCGACGCGTATAATAAAGAAACCAACGAAGTTGCGTTGCGTGATACATCTCTGAAAAATACAATGTTCTGCTACGAAATTGCTGTCGTGTAACATGAGAGCAGACGGAACACAGCGCTGCCGTGCTTTTCCAAAGGATATTCTTTCTCAGGATATCAGTTTAACCGAAATTCTGACACGGCGGAACCTTTATTTTCAGACCGAACCGCGAACGTTAGTCTCGATCGTGTAGCGAAGTTACACTGTCGCAAGCTCGCGGTATAAATTACGACTTGGAGCTACGGCTTTAGAATCGTTTCAAGCGCGCCTTATTTTCCGAACGATTTGCGCCTGCTGCTGCTACATCTGTTTTCGTTTGCGTAGATTTAACACCGTTTCGAAGAAACGCTTACGCGAGCCTAGTCGGTTGCGAATTAGTGCCGATTTCGTCACGAGTATTTTAGGTTTCGCGACAAATCTAACTTTTCGCGGTGACTTCAGCGAATTGATAATTTCGTTTTAAATTTGTACGTCCAAGTAGTCGAGTTTATTGTTCGTATTGTTTGTTACTTTAGTCCCGTGAACACAAAGTTATAGGTACATTTTTTCAAAGATGAAATTTCTACGATTCTCCGTCGTCCGATTAGAGTAAGAATGCGTCCTCGAGCTTCCTCCGAGAGGAGAGAAAATTGCAGTCGCGAAACAAGAACCGACTACTCGAGAGAAAACGGTACGGATTAAAGGGCGTAAGGTAGCGAGTATAGTTCCCAACCTTTCTCGAGTCACGATTGCAACTCGACTCTGCGAAGAGACGAGCGAGTACGGGAAAGCAATGACAGAAGGGTGGCAATGACCGGTCGCATCGCAAATACACTGAAGCGTCTTCGGGGTGCGACAAAGGAGTCTTCGGAAACTCTTAGCGGCTCGTGTCTCAAAGTTGACACTATTCGTAATAGAAAAAAAACGCAGTGAGCGCGACGAAAAGACGGAAGGGCGTGCAACAACGAAATACACCTCGGATGATCGATCCGTCTGTTCCCGGAGAAATTGAAGAGGTGGCGTGACTCGTATCGCGAACACGGACCACTTCTGAACCCGATGGCGAGTTCGTGCGAGGGGGAATTCAACAAGTGCAGGAACGGTTTAACGGACTAATCATCTCTGCCGAGGACGAAGAGAGAGAGAGAGAGAGAGCGCAGCGCGAGAAACCACGGTATAATCAACAGGCCGCGAGTGACTTGAAATTCGAAGAGAATTTTACAACGGTCGGTTGGGTTCTAACGGTTAGTACTGTCCAAGGTTTTCAGTTGTGCGGAGTAACGTGCCGCAATTTTTTTTTTGTTTTTTTTTTTCTTTTTTTGACAAAGAAACGCAAACAGTACCAACCGCAGACCACGAGCTTACGATGTTAAGGGATGTTCGGATGTTCCAATGTTTAGGGGATGATGAATGGTCTACTCGGGTATACACAGAAAATAATCCTAAAATCCTTGGTGTTTTACCTGTGTGCGCGAGAGGCTGATACAGGATTCTAACGCGAACTCGCCGGCAGCTAGTTTGTTCCGCGATAACTGACCTATCCGAACGCGGGTCCGGGTGACGCCGCGGCGTCGCGGTGCCCACTGCGAGCTCACGTTCCATTCGCTCTCTCTGGAGACGCGCTCGCGGGCCGTGCTGGTTGCCTCCTATTCTTGCACATCGCCGGCTATATATTTAGAAATCTGCGTGGATCGCCAGCGTCGCAGAGCTTTAGTCACGATTCTCGAGCCGACTATCGCACTGTCACCGCGGATTTGTCTCCACCCTGAATCCTCCCCCCTTTTGTATGCCGCGCACTGTGTCCTCGTTCCGCCTCCTCCTCCGAGTTCGGATCTTTTTTCTTGCGCGATTCGTTTCTCGTCTCCGGTTCGTTCTCGTTTACAGCCGTGTCGTTCTATTCGCGTGTCACGCAGCCCGAGAACGGACACGTGCGCGCACGTGTGCGGGCCTGAGGTGATGTGACACGTGCGAGCCAGCTCGGCAAATGTGGAATTATTTCTGCCTTTTGCCGAGCGTACCCCCAACCTGCCTCTTCCCACGCTACCTTGCTTCCCCCTACCTTCGTACCTGACTTCGAACGACGCTTGCTCCGCTCGCGAGCCCGACGACGGCGTCGACGCCGATACACCGGCCCGCCGACCGTCGGCGTCGACCGCTTGCTCCTAGAGCGCTCACCGTTCCGCCATTTCGCGCGATTCACCGATCGTTTTTCGAGATCTCGCCTTGTCAGCGAACGCAGGAAGCTCTAACCCCTACCCCTCTCGCGTTCAACATCGATCCAGCCCGCCGCTAATGGAACCCTGGATAGGGAACTTAATTTACTCCTCTGTCGCTTTTCAGCCCTGCGAACAATTCGCGTGCGAGATGAGTATCTGTTTCCCGCGCTCCTTTTGTTTCTCGCTCCGTCTCGCGACCGTCTCGTTGCTTTCGCTTTTCGTTTCTTTCTCTGCTCGAATCGCACGATCTCGAGTCCAACTCGATCGTCGTTTGTTTCGATCGTAAAGCGAGTTTCCTTCGAACGAAACGTTTTCGATTATTCCTCCCATAATTCGAAACGAACTTTTAACAAAATTTCGAATCGTTCTCACTGTTTGCTTTTTATTTTTATTTAGCCGACTCTTTAATTTTGCGTGCATGTTCGCAGCCACGAATCACGGATTCGCGATACGTCCCGTAATAGTCGTTCCTTTCAACGTGGCTTTCATGTTATTTCGGTCACTGGCAGCCCTTTCCTCGGATTTACTTCATCGCTAGGCCGAAAGCTGGTAAGGAATTAAATTCCAGATTAAGTAACCAGCCATCGATCGAGCTTCGGCTAATAGATTCTCGATTGTAAAACCACTATCGAGACGGGATTGTCGAGTCTCGATCCGAGTTATCGTGCTCCCGTTGGACTTCTAGAGACGTCGCCAATTGTCGTATCGCCGAACGGCTAAAGAACTCTACTGAAATCTCTAATACCGCACCCTCGCCGTGCCTAATTAATTTCTTTCGTTGATTTCTATCCGTCGACCTTCCTCCTCTCCCTCTCCTTCGCGACATCCTAGAATTAGCATCGAATTGATTGCAGTTCGTGGAACCTCTTCAACCGGTCTCGAAATCCCCCTTTTCCCGGTTTATTAATATTCGGTTTATCGCGATTTCTTTGAATGTTTTGTTTCCAGCTCGATAGTTGTTTGCTCCTCGTCACAGCCCTCGGCTCGAAACAGGGACAATTCGATTCAGTTTTCCATCCGCGACATCTCTCTCTCTCTCTCTCTCTCTCTCTCTTCGTCTTTTATCGAATATCTCTCGTTTGGATGAAGATTCAAGTTTCGAGCGAGCCAAAAGTCCCGGATAAGCTCTTCCATGTCGCGGATTTATAACGAATTAACGAGTTCGAAAGCTCGCGGATAGTTCGTTTTTATCTCGCGAAGCTTCCGCGAGTGATTTTAAATGCGTCCGAGCGTTGCATTATGCTCGGCCTCGACAGAGGTTGTATCTTGTTTGAGTCTTGCCGTAGCGCGATAACAAATCGCGAGTGAAAGTTTCGTTGTTCAATCGCGCTCGGCATTGTAGGTTAAACTCGGAGCGTGCACTTGGCGATTGCCGCGCGAACAAGTCAAGACTAGGGCGTCGAGGGGAACTCGTCGCGTATGTAATTAAAAATGTTCACAGGAGAGTTTTTAACTCCATTTGTTCGACGTTCGTTGAAATCCTATTTCCTAAACTTTCCTTCGATTCGCGAACTCTGGTATTATCCGTTTAGTAGAGAGCAACGTCACTCTTTGGAGAACCGTAGAATATTTTCAACGCGAATGATCGCGATGTCCAAGTGTCTTGTATAAAAAATAAAAACAACAACAACAACAACAAACTTGTATATTTTCAGAACAACTTTTGAAATCCATAAAATATTCAAATGTAATCTTTCGAGGTTGTAATCGAAGAAGCTCTGGCTCAAACGAAACGAAGTTGGTCCGCTCGGGGTCCACTCGTACGTACGCGGTATCACGTGATGTCATAGGAGCAACATGTATCGCGGAAAGAGATCTGAATGGGCAGAGTCCACGAGGACGCGGAGGTACGGATAGTACAAGGTTTCCAAAACGAAAACACAACGAGGTTATCGCGCCGGCTCCGCCCACACTTGCGCTGTCGAATCTGATCGATACGGCTGATTTGGTCGATATTCTCGAAATAATCGAACGATCTTCGAACGTTCCGTGCTTTTCGGGGATCGCGTTCCCCACCCGATCCATCGAAATGCTTAAGGTTTCGTCGGATAACACTGTTTATGCCCGAGTTACCTGTTGTCGTCGATGAAAACTACGAACGCCGGCCGCGCCGGATTACTCTTCGCTCTCGATTCTTGCAATTTCTTCGTGTACTCGAATCCCTCGACGAACAGAACGCGTTTGCTGACTTACTTGGGGCGGAAAAGAGGGTGTTGCACGGTGGCATATAGGTTAGGATCGAAATAGGTTAGGACGCGCCACCCTCCGAGCGCCCACATTAACCCCCCGAACCAGACATTTTGAATCCATCTCTACCGTAATCGTAAAAACTTGGTTGGAAAATATCACAGGAAGGCTACAATCACTGATGAAATTTGCTCGGTACGAAGCGACGAGGGAAACCGAGTTTACAGCTAACTTCCGACCAATCTATTCCTCCTTATCGAAGGGCCTCGTCGAATCGTGTTCCATCCCCTGTGTTTCCCCTTGTGTAGGTATAGAGGGCCGAAGGTTGCGCCTACGAGAATCGAGAGGGCAACGCGGAGAAGCTTGTCTAAGGTCGATCGAGTGAGGCTTACGGTGCTCGCAGTCCTGTCGGTGGAGAGCGTCGTTCCAGGACAAGGATGCCTGGAAAGCTGCAGTGGCAAGGTTCACGGCTTCGACGAAGCGGCACGCGGCGTCACAACAACAATCGGAGGCCGGAAGTCGGCGGCGGTGGATCGATTCTGCCGGCGCGGCGAGGCGGTCGGTCGTGGACCTCGAAAAAGCGACACGCCGAGGTGCTGCCGCGGCACTCGCCACGAAACACGGCCAGACTGCATGGCGACCACCTGTGAGCTTCCTACCGGCGCCGGCGTCGCGACGCCCACGTATCCGTGCCCGTGCCCGTGCCTGTGCCCGTGTGCCGTCCATCGACCCATCGGCGACCCTCTCGCATCGCGCTCCCTTCGAGATTACCGTGGCATCGCGCGACGAATGCCCGGGACCGATCACCGATCGTCTCAACGAACCATTCGTAAGCTCGATAATTTTATTATATTTTCGATGATATAATAATACACAACAGAATCAACGTTTTTCGTTTCGCAAAAGCGTTCAACTTTTTTTCCGATTGCGAATCTAGTCCACCTTTGTTCGCAGAACTACGTTTTCTAGAATCGAATCGTTTCAATGCGAAAATTATCGAAATATACCATTCGTGTCTACTTTGACGATACACCGTTACATCTTTTATCGGTTTCATTCGTTTCGCGGTACGGTCGTTTCGGTAATGGCCGCAAATTCGGGCCTTCGAGGAGACTGATATTGTAATGGCGGTATCGCGCTCGGAAGATAGTAATCGCAGCAATTACGTTGATTACAACCGCCATTGTTCTTTCCGTCCGATATTATCCGCTGTTCGCGTTTCTCGGTATTTTCAAGCATTCCACGAAGCGGCGAGTGCGCAGCAGTTTAAAAAAAAAAAAAAATATGAGAGGAGTTTGACGGAGAAACTAGGTCGTTGGGATGATGTACTGCAAGCTTGAACAACGCGTCGAGTTCCCGTGGACTGCGTTCGTTCGATAGTCTAGCAATCGAACGTTTCGACTTTGCGGAAAACTATCCAAGCTGAAACGGGAGACGTCACCCGACCGGTTGCAACGTTCTTCTTTGCGAGAAAAATACTATTACGACGGCTCCATTACCGTCATTTTATACTTCGTTAGATACAGTTCTGTCGCTTACACGAATACAAGCCCACCGAGCTTTCGCTAGACCGTGTAAAATGTTGCGATTCGGAAACAATGCCGGAGAAATCGGTAAATGAAACTCTTGCCACTCTTTGTTAATTTCAAACAATGAAATGAACGATCGTTTTCGATGCGTAAGCATTTCAACTGAAATCCGACGTAAGAACGGATTTCAAAACAAAAACAAATTGTATCGATACGAAACGCGTTATGCGCAAACATTTCCATGTTTCCCATACCTTTTAACGTAAGTTTTTCCGATGTCTTACCTCCATAATGAATCCCAAACTTGTTTGCTAAACAAGGAAATTCACTGGATACGAACTGTATCGAACACTAAATCACTGATGTTTCCGCGAATAGCTCTAAATAATTCTTAATCAATTTATCGGCGTATACGTCGCGGAGCGCGCGAAACTTTCTCGTAGCCTTAATTGTCAGCCTCGTGGCGCGGCATTCGCATCGCGATTGCTCGCTCGCACGCGAATAATCGTGGTTTTATGATCGGCCCCCGATACCTGGCTCCTTTCTCCTTCTCTTCGACACTCGGTCACTTCTCGGTTTGCGAACCTACGAAATTCCCCCTTCCAGATCGCTATTTGGCGTTACTTGTCGCATGTTTCGAATTACGTCTGCTCGGATATCTACGATGAGTGTTAGAAAGCGAGACGAACGACTCGTTACGATGGGAATTGAAATTTACACGATGGTAAAGACCAATGGTAGCAACGGATCGATGGTACTTGTACCGACAGCGCTACCACGATCTCTTTATTAGTCCCGTGAACGTGATACGTCTGTTTCTGCCGAGAGTTTGCGACACTTTCGCCTGAAAATGCTCTCCTCTTTGGCAGGAAACGCGGTTCTCCCTCGAGTCGGTCTGGAAATTCTTTGCTTTTGATGGCTTTAATCTCGAACGGCACAGAGTTCTTACGCGCGAAGAAATTCTTTGATGTTTGGCTGGCGATACCGTGAGTATCGTTGACTCGCGCACTCCCACTCGAAACACGAGAAATGTTGCACCAATGCGCGTAGATCGATGTAACTCCGACCAGGATGACGCGTAACAACCGGCGATCGGAATACAAGATCGTTAGTTCACATTTAGAGGATCTCGCGATTTATACAAATTGTTTCATTTCCGCTGTACGCGAATATTTTACGATCCCTTCGACGGGGAGGAATGATACGTAGGAACAAGGGTACGTTCTCGCCGAGGTCGAGCATCCCTTCCCATTTTCCATTTTCAGCCCCTCGTCCACGGTCTCCCCCGATCCCGAAGGCGCGGTTCAATGCCACGACCCTGTATACAGGGTATATAATTCAACAGTCTCCTTAAATGCACAAGTTTCTCTACGGTAAATGGACAGTAACATGATCCGGGATCGGATATCTCGATGAGACAATGCTAATCCGACCATCAAACTTTTTTTTATTATTAGACGACTACACATGTGCACCGTATTCGATCGAGTTTGTGATTTTTATTTGTCGGACCTTGACTCGATTTTTGGGTCGTGTAAGCATAAATCGTGATCGGGCTGTAAAATAATCCTCGGTCTATCGGAATTGGCGATATGTATGTAGTCTCATACTAGTTCCGCGGAAATATCATCTCATCGATGAAGAGATAGATCGTGTAAGAAGTATCGAAGAGCGTCTGAATAACGGATGTTAATTAACGCGAATCCGCTTGTCGCATTCGCCTATCGATTAGCTAAACCGTTAGCCTGTAATCGAACGATATTGCGCGAGTAAATAGCTTTAGCTCCAACGTTATTATCCTGGCTGTTATGTATGCCGGTACCTGATGCGTTCGTTACACGCGACCGACCTCCTTGGAAATCGATAAAGCTCGCGTGGAAATTGTTTTGCTGAAAAGTCATTGACCGCGAAAGCGTCGCGAGGCTGGAAATCGGCGTTCTTTATCGCGCCAGTTTCGACGCGCACGCGAAACCGATCCACGGCCAGACCATGATTTCTGTAATTGGCCATGATCGCGTTCGCTCCGAGATAATCGCGCGCCCGAGTTCGTCCCAAAGTTTCGTTAATTTCATCGATATTCGTGGAGTTTATCGTCTTGCTCGAACGAGGGTTATCTTAATCGGAGGTGGGCAAAAGTTGATTCGAATAACAGATGCCGAATCAAAACACCAAGCAGCGATTTAATCACATTTTATCGTTTCGATTGTTTCGAAAGAATCGCGATCCGCTGGGACGCTGCAACACACTAGTTTGAGAATCATTGTCTCATAGTTCTGCATCGTTAGATGGCAGAGCGCGGGAAAAACGGCCGAACGCGGTCAGTTGTTTTTTACGAAGTAAATTACATCATTACGCGTCTTAATAGTAAACAGCAAAAGTAGACAATGTAACGCTCGTACCCCATGCAGTGCTATATTTTCTCAATGAAAAGAAAAATACCAAGTACCTATTCTGATGGTTAAAAACTGATCGTCGATAATTGGAATATTTATCCTACTCCGAAATGGTCTCGATCTCAACGTTTGTAATGTTTCGACGAACATTTAAAGCTAGCCACGCTTGCGAAGCGTCGATCTTGCTCGAAACGTGCCGCTCCGAGTACTCGATAAGTAAACATTGGCAAGATTTGCTTTTCCAGGAAACTGGTTAATCGCGAGCAAAGGACACGACAGACGTATTCGAGGGAGCGAAAAGCTTACCCGAAAAAAACCACTCGACACGCACTTAGGCGTCTAAGCGTACTCACCCGTCCATTAACCGACGACGATACTGCGGTGGAACGCCATGGGTCGTCGATGGTGGTCCTCCGAAGCGTTGAGTCTAGTTTTTGGTACTCCGGTTCGAAACGGAACGGTTTTCTCGCTATGGATTCCACGGATATCGTCTTGGATCCGTTCACCGCAGTTCCACGTTGTCACGCCTCCGAGTTCCTCGATTATTTAGTTGGAGCAACGTGCTTCCTCTGCGGCGTTCGACGAATGTAAACAAGGTGTTCGGAGCTTGCGCTCTATCCGGGAGCTTCGCCGCGAACCACGCCGACCTTTCTGCCCGCACACGCGACTTCTGCGTTCCCCTCTTTCTCTATCCTCTTCGCCGATATTTTCCCTCCCCGTCGACCGCACTGTTCGTTGTCCGTCTTTGTCGCGCGCCCCGTCGACCGTCTTTTTCCCTTCAAAAGAAAAAGGCTCCCCCGTTCAGAGCCTGTTACAGTGTAAGTACGGTCCGTGGCTCGACAAGTTCGGTCGCTTTTACCGAGGTCGCTTCGTTCCCGTACAACGATCCATGGTGCTATAATGGCGTCGCAACGGCTATGGGGGTTGCCGCGCGCGAAGCCACCCCCATGCACGATGGGGAAGCGCGATCAATACCTGAACCCCCGCGATACGCTTTTCCACTCTGTGACGCTCGCCTGTCCCTGACGATGTACTGCTGTCGCGACCTCGTCTCTTCTCGATGCCAACTCTGTGTCAGATTTTGCCAGCGATCCTTTTTTTATTTTGATTTGCAATTACATTCAAGCTGATTATCGAAACAAATGATTTCGTATATTTTCGTAGCGTTACTCGAGTCGAATAATTTTATCACTCGACTGTTGCTCGATAATCTTGGATCACACTCTATCCAACATTGCCGCGTATGGAGTCGGAATCGATGCTCGTCGACGGCGTTGCTTCTCTGCCTTTGTCGTTGCCAATACTCGTTGATCGTCGCGACGTAAGACATCGAGCACCGCGAGGGGTGCGATCGGAGATGGAATGGGCAAATCTCGGGGAGGATGAATGCGACTCACCGATGCCTCTTTATCTTCCACGTTGCAATTATTACATCGGAGGGTGGCCTCGAGTGGCCAGAGTGACGGCTTAATCGGTGCAACGGGGAACTTTAAGGAGGCTTTGCGTCTCCCACGCGTCAGGGATTTGTTGCACGCGACGCCGACGCCGACGGTCAGGGGACGATTTCAACGCGGTTGGCTGCTTTTCAATTCTGTTGCAAAGTTACTAAGATCGCGTAGTACACGCTTCGAGACTGTCTAGCGATACAGGTTTCAACATATTCACCGGTATCAAGTTCTATTATTCGTCAACGATCTAATAATTTATAAGGAAATCGTATTTGAATCCGACTCGATTAGCCAGAGATGCTTAATCTATGAAAATACGAAAGGTTAGAGGATAATGTTCGAAACACGTGATTCTTTCGTGTATATTTTCCATCGTCTAGATTTCGGCAGACGCGTCCGAGGGGCACTCGGCGTTTATTGATTTTTATCCAATTACACGTTAAACTGGCCTCGGTAACGATGGATACGAGAGCGTATTATGACGAGTTTGACGACTAAAGTACACCCTCGTCCGACCGGTGGGAGCTCGACAACGCCCACGAGGGTTGAATTTAGCCCTTAATTACGGGGACTGGTTCCCGAACGATCAGCCACCAGGCTGTTTGGTTCGCTTAGGTGAGAAAATTTTCTGTCACGCTTTACTCTATGTACTCGGTATAACGCCAATTTATGTTAGATTATTCATCTACTTACAGTGTCGACGCAACGATAGTAATTATTCTTCGGCTTGCCTTATCCTCTCGCTTCGACTCCTGTAATCGGTGAAAGTAATTGAAACAAAATAGAATTGTTTGAGGAAAGAACGACTCGTTCAAAGAAATTTACAATGCTACGAGTCAAAGGATCTGTGAAAAACAAAGAGCACGCGTAACGAAGGGAAACGCGGCGAAGAGAACGAGATACACACCCATGTCGATTCACCTGCCAGCCAACATTATTACAGCCGTGTAAAGGGTCGTTTCGTTCGCACGCTCTCTTGCGCAACGCTCTCTTATGCTTATGCTCCTCTCACGCAGCACGATCAAATTTAACTACGTGCACGCTCCTTTCCGAAACGATACCGAGGATGTGTTTCAAATTGTTTCTTGTTTCGGTGACAGGGAACTGCGTAGATTATTTTTTAGCAATTTCTAATAGTCGTTTCTTCAATTTCGAATATACAAGGTTCGGCTGAAACGAAATGCTGTGAGCTACAAGATGCGATTAATTTAATTCTTGATTGTGTTTTATGAGACGACGATGCATGCCTCGTAAGACATCGATGCGAGCACGCACACGGTACATATCAGACATGCTTTTAATTGATCGCGTAATTAGCGCAAATTGCGGCGCATACGTCGACATGTGATATTTTCATTTAAGATGTCGGAAACTCTACGTTGAAATATTGAGAAACCACCGAAGCGAACGTTGCTAAGATTTTCCGAATTAGAAAATTGTTCACGTTACGCGGAGACGAGTCGGGTTTCATAGTGCATAGGCAATGCACCCGATTGCGTGCATGTTAACGACTCTCTTCAGAGGCTGACCTTGGCGATTTTAGAACGTGCACGCGACAAAGGAGCACAATTAACGCAGATTTAATTGAGGATGTCATCAGGTATCCGTGACATGAAACGTTGGACTGTCACGTTTATTTTCAGGCGTACTCTATGAATGCATTCCAAGCGCAAAAATATCGTTTCTTCGCGTAGATGCACGAAACGAAGATTCCCTTGGAAGATCGAAAAGATTGTTCGAGTTCGTTCTGCTCGGAGAAAGTCGTGTAGCGAATCGATTTCCTTTCACTCTGATTCGAATCGAGCTTCTCCCGCCGAATGACCGTGGATTCGACGCAGACCTGCTTCAACATCGAGGGATCGCAGACGTGGCTGCGATCTTGAGACTGGAATCGGTGGTACATATTTAGGTCGACGCGATCGTTTGCCCTTGTTTCGACGCTCGACTTTGTTTCGTGTTATTTTTGTTTGGTTTGCTGGATACGACATGAATCCTATTATTTGTTTATTTACATGCGCCAGCTTAGAGACGTCGAGGGTAGTGCGGCCGCGTGGTTGGAATAACGTAAGCCAAGTTATTATTGCGGACGAGTGTATTGCAATTCGTAAGGTACAAATAGTACAAAGGGTATAAGAGTACAAACATTGCGTAGGAACTAGAGTATGCGGACATAGAAAAAGTACAGTTTAGAGACGTGACGTAGAAGGATATTTTTCGCGTGCATTCTTGTTCGACTCGCGAACCCGACTTGCGCACATCGTGACTTACCTCGTGATTTGATCTCGTGATTTGTTTAAATTTCGGCTAAGACTCGTGCCGAGATCGTGTCAGCTCCAACATCGAACGGACGCGAGGAAACATTACGGAAATCTAACGTATCGTTTAACGTCTTCGACACCGAGGACGAAGTAAAAGAGAAAAGGAAGGGAATAGGCGGAGAAAACAGGTGAAACGGTTACCGGATGTAGAGAAACGAAGGATCTCGACACGAGCCCCGATCAATAAATGTAACGTATCGCGCGTAAATCCTATATCTGATAATACAATAAATATTATAATAGAACAACGCAATAATAAATATATTTATATTTTGTATATATATGTGTATATATTATATATAATATAGGAAGAAACATGTCGACACAACTAGCTCTAAACACCGAGAGGATCCGTCCTTTTTCTCATCGCTTAATCTTTTACTCGTTCGCATATTTACAGCCGTCTCGCAGTCGAATTGTATCTTATTATACGAAAAGAAAAATCATTCGAATCATCGTGTAGACCGGCATCGTTGAACGCTAGTCGTTAGCACGAAACACGCGTTAATTGAATAGCGTCCTCGTGACAACGTTCGTTTCGTCGTTCTTCCGTCTTTCGACTATTCGCCGTTCATTCCCAAAGGACACGCAATCGTCGCACAACACACGGAAAACATGCACACTCACGTACTCGCATTCTCGCAAAATAGTATCGCCCATCGATCGATTCGCTCTACGGATCGGCCACATTCTTGTCCAATCTTCCTTAGCGACTGTCCTTTAAGCAAACAAAAAATAAAAAAAATAAAAACACCCTCGAGTAGGTCGTCTCGGTTTTACTAGCCCATTTACGATTAACGTCCTTCCAGAAGGATTTAGAATTTCTCTTAAACAAAGTGTCTAAATATATTGTTGTCGTGCTTTAATGTTAGATATATTAGGCTGACATCCGTGGTTGATACTTTTCGACACCTAAACTAGCCCTGGTGAGATAGTATTAAAAAATAGCAAAACAAAATCCAGCCTTCTCGGAGTTAAGATCGTGCTCGAACTCGATCCTCTTTCTCGTTTCCTTTCCTCGTTATCGAACCTTGGACAGCGCTCTCGACGGATTAAGGCTTAATGATATGATTCGCCGTTGTACTCTGTTGCTCCCTTGAACTCTGCAACTTAACTTGCATCTATCACTCCGAGTTGTACGATTTCGAATCTATAGGAGTCTACGGGACGATGGCCCTGCGCCAACGTTGCATTCTCAGCCGAGTTCGATGTCCGCCGAATCTTCAAAATCGACCGCATTTTTTCGTCGCTGTACGTCCGACCCTCGGTTTTGGACTCGCGATTCAATTGCAACGTTGTGCGAGGAGCCGGTGAAAACGTGCTTTTTCGGTGTGATTCGGCCGGAATCGTGTAGGACAAGTGTTACGTGCTCGAATGTCCGGTCTTCGAGGGCTTCCATTTACCTCAAAACACGAATATCGATCGATCGCTGAACCGATTGCTGCGTAAAATCGGCAGAAACAGACTCGGTGGTTTTTCGTCCTGTTTTTATCTTAACGGACGTTCGCGAGGCACGTTGCCGATAACGAATAAAACACTGCATTTTTTATCCGATCTTAGTGACACAAGAGTTACGGTTCGGACTTCGGATGGCAGCCTGTCTCTCTCGATCGCTAGCTTTACGAAATATCTACTTGGACGTGAGAGACGCTATTTAAGTTGTATTTTGTACTACGTGGAAGACGGATGTCCGTGAGAGTATTCGAGTAACATCGAAGGACAGATCGATCAGGGGTTCCGGATTAATGCGGATTCAGGTCGACTCGCGTCCGAAGGGGAATCGTTCTTCCATCGCCTAAGCCAACCACCCCAAGGTTGCTTAGATTTCAGTCTCTTACGAACGCTACGACCAAAGTAAAAAAGGTCCTCTCTTACTTTTTAATCCATATTTCTCTCTCTCCCTCTCATTCGCTATTTTGATCGGTAGAAAATCGTCTTATCTTGTACGTATTAAAGAAAATCTTATTGTTCCCGAAGAAATCGAAGGAATCGAGCCGTCGCTTCGACGATTCTAAACGTCTAATCGTCTACGTAACTAATCTTAGTAAAAAAAATTGTGCGTCGTCGATCGTGCTATTTTGCATCGTCACTCTTCGGTCGATCGTTTTCGAACATCGTTTTATCGCGGTCCGTTTTTGAATATCACCGCGCACCAACTACATGTATGTACATCGCGCGTTAGGATCTAGTCGGCGCAAGAACGACCCGAAAATACTTTCCAACAAGCTAAATCAGTGGTTTCCAAACTTCTTGTAATTATAAGTTTTCTTCCCTTTATCGTAATTCATACAAAATTTAATTGTTTTTATTGATTTTTGACTAATTTGTTTAAGGAGAAACTCTTGGCAAATTAAGTGCGCTCGTAAACCTTTGATATTAACGTGGAAAGAGATGTGCGAGTGATTGACATTTTACTACATTAGAAATTTTCTTTCTCGGTACCATCAGCTTGGAAAACACTAATCTAAACGAAGTTTTCGAAACGGTGTGGATAATAGTCAATCCTTTTGTGGATTTTTCGCGTTTCTTCAATATCCGAGACTCGTCCCTACCGGATCGATGTAAAGTCGATGACACGAGGGTCGTTCGACGCGTCTCGCGTTCTAGAACTTATATTATAACCTACCTAGAGCAACGAATATATAATAGAATGAACACGTTTCCGTGTCTCTGCGAAACACTTGGACTGTGCGCGACGCGCTCGAACGGAGTCTCCGGTAGTAGTTTTTTCTTAAATATTCAACGGATACGAAGGAGGAGGACGCGAACAGATTCGGAGGTTGTTCCACGCTAAACTGATCACTTACCGTGCTCCAAGTACCGTGCTCGGAGTACGATGAAATTGAAACACGTTGTAGCGTCTCGTTTAAAAAACGCGGCTACGTTAAAGTAGTTGCGATGTTTTTCTGTTACAGTCGAAATCGGAATTGCACTACACGGAACTGACTACAATGTGCTTAAATTTCCTAAAAGCGTTCGATCTGAATCGTAGAAAGCGATTGATACGATTACATAAAGTAAATCGGATCGTTCTCCGCGATGGCACCCAGCCTGGCTGGCAGAGTTTTCGGTCTCTGTGGAGCCGGTGTTTTGCACACGACCTCGCGGGATCCCTTGCGTCACATGTAGGTTGGTTTAACCTTGTACGCTCTTTTCCAGACCTCGCAGAGGCAGACGGTGCTGTGAAACCTGTAGAAGATCGCCAGTGGCATCGAGACGTGCGTGATGATCGTCCACGCCCACAGCCCGTAAAAATGCAACTGGACGGGATGAGACTCAGCTCGCGACTTCTCCAGAGTGTTGATCGCCCACATCGCGAGATTCGTCACCAGCAGAAACGTTACGATCTCTCTGCCAGGTTTCCTTCGGATCTGTTTCGCGGTGGCGACCGTTCGTCTCGAGGCGTCCAGGATGAAGATGGTTTGCAAAGTGGTTTGCACGACGCTCGCCAACGCCGTTACCAGCACCAGCACCGTGTGCTTAGCCAACGTGAACTGGGCGCCGATAATCGTGAACGTCGAGTAAATAAACGTCCCCGTTTGCGCGGCGACCAACAGGATATTGTCCAGCTCCAAGTTTCTCGTACCGTCGTAGCGGAGGCTGCGCATCTGGAACATCCCTATCAGCGTAGCTAGCGTCGACATCCCGTACAACGTCAGTTCGCAGACGTTTACTTCGGTGACCGCGAAGTTGACCAACTCGGGTCGCGATATCAGCACGAAGAACAGGATCAACGAGATGATCGTTAGCACCAGGATCAGGATGCCGACGAACAGGCCTTTGTGAGCACCGGCACAGTCCACGCTATAATGATGAGGCGACCTCCTATGGGCGTCAATAGTAACGTTAGAGTTTAGGATGATAAGTATTAGCGGGAAAATCGGTTTTACGTTTTTTAGTTTTACCTATAGGCGTGGGCGTGATGTCGCGATCCCGTTGGCGTTTTAGGCGGTGAGAACGCCGCCTTGGATATATTCTTCCACATCACGTACAAGATCGCGGCGCAGATCAAGCTGTACTCTATCGTGCAGGGAAAGAGAAACGGGCTGGCGTCCTGGACCAGCGAGCCCATTATGTTGGTTCGTCGACACTCGAACATGTGATGCGGTCCTTTCAAGCCCCTCGGGAGCCTCAGGTGTTCTCCGTGGTGATAATGACTCTGTCCTCCGAGATGCAGACCACCCTTCGGACCTAATTTCAATCGATTTATTTAAACGCGTAGCCATTAGCCACTCCCTTACTACAAACGTCACGATAACAGATAAAAGAAAACAAACAAACGGACACGTGTTATTATAGGTGCACGATGATGCGATACGCAACGTATCAATGAATGTTAGAATGCGGCAGCCCTACGAATAAAGACTTAGATTCGGAGAACGATGGAGTTGTCTAAAGCTACGCGTGCAGGTGTTTACGGTTCGTACCTAATCTGTGGGAGATTCTCAGAGAGTTGTTTTCCGGGTTGTAGAACGTCAGTATCTCGTGTTTCGTTTCCTGGACGAGAACGTTCAGCCAAACCGACAGATTTGTGCCAATCATGTGCATCAGCCCGAAACGCGCGACCACCCGATGACGGTAAACTTTCATTTGCTGTCGACAGAGAACAGAGATTAACTCGCCTCGCGATCGAGGAAAGATTCGTTTACGATTCACGGGAAACGATCGATTTCACGAGATCGGGAAGCAACATTATAGTCTGGAACGAAAGAAATTCAACGATCGATGCGCGACGAAAATAATTTCGATCGTCTTGTCGGACCGTGGACCGTGATCCGCGAAACCGTTGAGTCGTCGCAAACAACAATGAACGATCAAGAATCTCGCTCGAGAGCAGCCTCTCTGAAAAGCTTTGATTAAAAACGGTCGATGGGGACGATAGACGTTGATCGATAGTCGCGGCAAAGGAAACGGCAAATCGCTGGGGAAGCGTCGCGTCGGACGACTCGTGTTCCGGTATTAATTTCAGGGTTGCTCACCCTTCCGTTTCGTTGACCTTTTCACCGATGGTTCTCGTTTTGCTTGGACCCTTTCGCTTTTTCATTAGGCGTTATGCACCGATTTCTTCAGCATCGTTACCGGCGTTATTTTTAGCCTCGTCACCTACCAAGTTACGCCGACGCCGATGACTCCCCTCGCGAATTCAAGGGAATCCTCGGACGCGATCGTTTCGCGAAATATTGCACGGACTTGCGCAACGGTTTCGTTTATCAAGCTTAGAAAAGTATTCGACTCGAAAGTGCGAGAAACCAGGAATGCTTACCTCGTTGTTTAGAAATATAAAATACATCTGGATGAAGATAAAGGCCATCCTGGTGGCCGGCGTCAGGGCCATCATGATATTGTGGCACTTGGTGTTTTGCTCCAGCTCAAAGTACTGACCGAACTCCAGGCCCGAGTAAATCATCGAACCGATCCCGAACGCCACGGCGCCCATTCGTAGGTAGAAGCTGCCGTAGTGCTGCGCCGGTCTTACGGCGGCCACGTGCGGATAGGCGGCGTCAACCGCGTCGCTATCGCCGCCGGCGCCGCTCGACGATCGCGACGAGTCCAGGTCGCACACATCCTTTCGCTTCTCTTCTCATGTAAATTTATGGTAATCGGCCGGTTAAGATTAATGCGGTTTTAACAGGGACCGCGCTTGCTTCTCGTCATCGGAAACGGAGTGAATGCGACCGAACGCGGACGCGGAATCTGCTGAATTTACGACGAGGTTGCTCGTCCAAGTTGATTCCGCGTGATTCTTTGACTCTTGGATGACTGTGCCTCGCTCGAGGATATGGAAACGAACGAACGAACGAACGAACGGGATTAATAATGTACAACTACCGCGCTTATCGATATTTATGCATCCGAAGTAATCAAACCAACGAGAAACTATACACGGATAACCTACTTTCGCTTTTGACGCTTTTGAATGAACGTGTCGAAAGTGAGAGGGTTATAGCCGTTCGTGGAGAAGGAATTACCTACTCGTAAAACAAGACGCGGCAGACGTTCCTGAAACGTCAATTCGAACATTTCATTTGATTTGCCTATGGATTCGTGGAGATTTTAAATGGAGTGGACCGATCGGTCGCAACGAGAATCGACTTACTTGACTTGGACTTGGTGCCGCGAACCAGCGTGGTATACGTGTAGACGAGGAAGATCATGCTGCCAAAGTAGAGGTAAAGGTAGAATCCCTCGTAGAACGACGGCGGTATGTAAGTGGATATTACTTCCGCCATGGGAAAGGCGATTCCCATGACGACCAGCAGCTTTCCGTATAGAGCGCTAAACGTCGTTGCCAGGGCGTCGCTGCGCAAGAAACGGAAATTGCGCTTAAATCGGAGTCGCGTTCGCGCGATTGCGGATTCGACTCTCCGCTAGGGAAATAGGATTATTTCCGGCCCTACCTGTTGTGGGTGCTTTCTTCGACGTCGAGTATCTCACCACCATTACCGATACCAGCTGGGATCATCGTCCTTACGCGGCTTCGTTTGAAATATCAATTCGAGTCAACGATATAATCTTTCCGCGATGGAAGATGAACACCATAATCGTTCGAGGGGGTATATACGCGTAGAAGGGTAGAGGGTAGAAAGAATAGTCAATGTTTCGTACAGATTTTAAGTAAATATTTGCAAAATTCAGGCATATACCGTCAACCTAATTTCGTTACCGTGTTCTCACGTTACAAACGTAAGGCTAGAGTATATGCCCCCTTTAGGTTGGTTGTCGATAGTAGATGACGGAATCGATTAAAACGTTACCGGATGAAAAAGGAAACGCAGCGGCCCCGGAATAAAATGTCGGGAAGCATCAGTGGAGATACCATTGGCCGCAAATACATCCACCCCCGTAAGAATTGGCTCAATTACGGGTAATCGCGTGGCCGGTCGTACGCGTGTGTTTGATTCATAAAGTACCGGTAATTGCGGTGCAGACGTCGGTCAGGATAACACGGAGGATCACGTGAAATTTCCGTGGTGACCGGCATATATTCTCCCCCACTTGGCGTTGATTCCCACTTGGCGGGAATGGAGACGAGTCGAGATGAAATATCTCGACGAACCGATACACGCGCCGCCGAGATCGATTAAATCCGAACGACGTTCATTGTTTATCCGCTATCGAACACCACCTACCGCCTAACTTGATACTTCCGTATTTCGTCGTTGTCTGCCGTTACTTTCGTGGACACGTATAGATTTATAGAACGTGAAGCGAGAACAACGTTAACCTTTTCATGTTCGATATCCACGAAACTATCGTCAGACCACGGGCCGTGTTTAAAGAAGAGAGGCGTTTTGTTTGCGTGTCAAGAACGGCAACTTTAATCGTATTCGGTTGGAATATCGTTACGCGTCACGGAAAAGAGAAAGTAACGAGAAATTAACGACTCACCATCCGAGTTTCTTCCACTTCCGGTCCTCGCCAACGTCGAGGAAGGTCGGGCCCGGATAGCACACCGCGGAAATCGGCTGCGAGGAACATGGTAGAGCCAAGGCAAACTGGGGTGGCCGGTGGGTGTGCGAGGGTGAGCTGCTGCTGTGTCTAGACAGCGTTTCCGGCGAAACGATTACCGCGGACGGTGAGGCCGGTGACGGTAACACAGTAGGCAATCCTGGCCAGCTGAACAGACCATGTTTCTTCGTTATTTATGCTCTGTCCTTGACCGATCGACTCGTCGACGTTGACTGCTCGATTACGAGGATAATTAGCTCGGGGTAATAAAAACTATGTCAACGAGAGGAATAGGGGCGCGTAGAAAAATATGGATACCTGACTGCAACATATCTCCGCTAATACAATTAGATAATGGGGATCCAGCTATAGCCGACATAATTTTAAAATGGATTCGCTGCTGAATTCGATAGTTTAACCACGCGAATTTCTTCGGTCCTGCAAAGGTAGCGTTTAAAGCATTCGACGGAAGTTACCACCTAAATTGCAGCGACTCGCGTCGTTGCGCGTTCCTCGTAATTCGTTTAAGAGAGTTTCCGCTGGCGGGCTGCCCATCGGAGATACGGTTAAGCCAGTTACTTGCAAGTTCGGAGCCGCGAAACTGGCTGTCGTTGTTCGGCGAACGGCGCCAATCGCGTTTCGTTAAATCCTTGGCGACGAATGGCTGGAAAAACTTTTGTCGTCGAGCATCGCGACAGCAGGTTCTATTGCGATCATGGGTGGTGGTATGGTCATGGTGGTCGATTTTTTTCCTCCGATAAGTCTAGGTGTGCAAAGCAACACACTTTGCATCGTTACGTTGATACGATCGACGTTCAATTTCGCATAACCGCTTGTCCACTCCCGTAGCAAAGCAGAAAGTTTCGCGGAGTACGAAGGGGGACGGTCGCATAGAACGGTCTCTCGCTTCTAATTTAAGGTCAACGCGGTGCTGTAACGTTTGATACACTTGTCACATTGACACTGGCTGCAGGAAGAGACCCACTATAGCGCGGACGATTTTGTGAGCGTCATTAAACGACGACTTTCCAACGTCGGTCGTTTATCTAATGATTATCCTGACCGATCCCTCTAACAGACGCGCGACGGTCGACGAAATACAGTCGGCTCGTTCGTCTCACAACGAAGCGCTTCGAGATTCGCAAACGTCTACACCCTCTGTTACTCGAAACCTCTTGGAACGCGCCGCGTTACCATGGAATTTACGACAACAATTTAGCCTCGGAACTGGCTCAGGCTTGGCCGCACCGAATAGGAAGAGGAACGTACATTATTTCGCTGGCGCGATATTGCGTCGAAATTTCAATTTACCGCCAAATGGATTCACCCCTCTGCGTCTCCGCAGAGGCTACAGCTTCTGGGGTTGGGTAGACAAATATTCGAGACGTCTGACCCGATACGAAACGAAACTACTTTCCGGCGGATCTTTCATTCTCTCACCCGTACACGAGACGTAACACGCGACAGATTACAATCCCGACACCTTTACTACTTATCCTTTGACGAGGATTTCGATAAACAATTTGTAATTAAAATTTTAATTAAAAAAGCAAAGATTTTGACAGGGCATGGGGCTTCTAACGGGTCACTCGGTATATCTGAAATCGGTCGATGGTTGATCCGCGCGTTTAAGAAGGTAAACGAGGTGCTGCGTAAAACGACCTACCCCTACGAGACCGATAGTAGGCGATGAGAGGGACGCGGATAAGTTTCGTCCTTTTGACGAGATAGGAGGGTCAGTCGCGCTCGCGCGCACACGCGAAAGGGTCCGTGAAAGGGAAAAGAGGGAAAGCGAGTGGTGGGTTCCCGAGGAGAGATGGCAGAGCGTAGAAAAGGGTACGGAGTCTCGGCCCTTGGCTCGAAGCTTTTTGAAATAATCACGTAGTGTTGGAGAAGCAGAAGAGCGCGAGAGGGTGTTGCCGGACGAGAAGGACGCGTGCGTCGAGAGGTGTGCGAGGGCACCGAGGGGTTGATTCAGTGGTTGAGTGCCGTTCCCTCGTTGTGGCACGAGTGTATCCGTGGCTCGAGGACTCCGAGGCCGGTTCACCCTTGTTTCAGTGGATTCGGCACTCCGCTACTCCTTCGGGGGCATCCCTCAGGAATCTACTTCCCATTTTCGTCTTCTTTTTTTACGCGTTTTTCGATGCTTCCACTCGAACGAAGAAAAAGAGTTTAATCGTTTCATCGACGATGCCGACACATAACTGCTCGATCCATCTTTCTTTCTCGTTTTTCCTTGGTTTTCCTGGAATAA
Organism: Hylaeus anthracinus; assembly: GCF_026225885.1. Classification (NCBI taxonomy): domain Eukaryota; kingdom Metazoa; phylum Arthropoda; class Insecta; order Hymenoptera; family Colletidae; genus Hylaeus; species Hylaeus anthracinus. The sequence goes on from NW_026534337.1 coordinate 17,176,020, forward strand.
GGAGCGCATTTTCGTTTTCTCGATTATCGCGATCACCTCGCTCCTAGCCAAGGATTACAGTTTCGATGTTTCGCTCGAGGGTCAGAGGGACTCGGTTCGATACAGAATGCGCTTCGTGTCTGGGAATGTTTTAACGAGGTTCATCTTGTTACGCTGTACGATTTTTTCTTAATAAATTTAAGAATAAACTCGACTCGATTTAAGGGACATTTAAAAGGGTTGCTCTTTGACGAAGGCGATCGATACTTTGGCTCTAGAGATCCCGGGAGTACCCAACCAAATTCGTGAGGATTCCAAGCCTCGACGAGTAGTTTAGTTTCCGAGGCTTCTTACTCTTGGAAAGCGAAAAATTCCTTCACGGTAGAATTACTTGGAACCTCAACGTTTCAACGTATTCCTGGGTTCCATAGTCGGCTGCTCTAGCGAATTCTCGATCGAAATTCCGTATCGAAGAGCACGCGGAGTATACGCGGAGATGGGGATGTCGTGCCACCGGATATCGCAGACATACGTTGCGTGTCCGTGTGCGCGCGCGATTTCAAGATTCCGGCCAGTCGTCCGTGGAGAGGACTGTATGGGATCGATCCGCGGTCGCGGTCGCGGTCGCGGTCGTTGGGATGAAATCGCGGTACCTGAGGGAGGTCTCCTTGATGAGCATGTCCGTGACCTTGACTGGCGCTTTCCTCGACCGTTCTCGACGGAACGTTGGCTGCTGAACACACCGACGAATCGCACAGTCACGGCCCTGCGGCTCGTGTCACGATACTCACGGACCCCGCATTACAAACTGAGGCCCTGCTAGATCTCGCGGCACCGCGGATCTCTGTCTTTCCCCCTGCCCCTCGCGTACATCGTTCTCCATCCCCGTGCCGCTCTATCACCGAATCGTCTCTGGATACGCGCTCGTTTGATAGCGGGCTCGTTATCCGAACGAGATTCGCAGTGGCGTAAGGCTACGAAACGTACCAACGACTTGCCGGCAATCGAACCGTTTCATAAAACGAAATGTTCGTAGCACCTCGATGATTCGTAAAAGTAGAACGTTTTCTACAGTCTAATCGACGGCAACGATTGCATCTTCCAAAGGTGATTTTAAAATAAAGGGTCGAAACGTAAGATGATCGTGGTTAACCTCGAGTTTCTCTATCGTCTGCTTTATTCCCCGATCGAAGAATACGGATCTCGGATCGCAAGCTTTTGAAAAAGAATTCTCGCCTTCGAGCAGTCGTAGCGAAGGAACAGGAAGGCCGAGGCTACCTTACGGAAGAGGATTCCGGCGGATAAGTTTGCTTTAAAGGAAACGGAGCTCGAATACGCGTCTACGTTGATCGAATCTGCATGTAAATCGAGGGAATAGGCTAGGCTCCCTGGTCTCGTCCGGGACGAAGGACGGTTCACGGGGGTTCCGGTGAAACGGGAACGGAGGAGAGAGAAAGGGAGAACAGAGATCGAGACAGGACGAGTAAACGATGAGAGGAGAGGGATAAGGCACGATCGAAAACGAGAGAAGCGCATACGAAGGTCGTTTGTTGGTCGTAACGAAGCGACAGGTCAATATTAACCCTTTGCGCTCTAGAATCACCTCTGACGCGACAGTAGCGCTCTTCTCTAAAATTCTTATACGTCTCTACAGTACTCGTTTGTATTAATTTCATTTTCGCGTTCGTCAAAACTTTTGCATCGATTAATTTCTCGTTGAAGCAGTAACCTGTAAATACAATATCGCAAAGGGGCAATTTCGACGCCATTGGCTCGTCGCGCGTTTGCGAACTCGCATTCGATATCCGGCGAAAGTAATTGAGTTTGCCCGAAATCGAGGTCCTTCGTCTACTAATCGCCTGGCAGAGATCGACAGGAATCGATGTTCGAGCTGCGATTTAATCGCACGATTCGTCGCGTCGCGTCGCGATACACGGAAATAAACGATTCTGGCGCCCGTAAATGCGTCGTGTGTAAAAATTGCAGTAAATTGCAGATGTTAGCATGCTTTCATTATCCTGGTCGGTTCGCAAACGGGCGTCGATGTAGTAACTCCAAGTTTCCAAGTACTCTCGACGAAAGTAGAAATTATAGAAGCAAAGTGGAGACGCTTTGCGAAACGACTTTTCACGATCAAGTTCAATCGTCGACGGAGATACAAACCACTCTGCTGGATACGAGAGCCGAGGGATGCCCGTTAATCGTGGACAGTGCATAATGTCTCGTGGCTGTGATTAGTAGCGGTGGTCATTCGAATGATGAGACGAGGAGAAACGTGTCCGTTTAGGGGGATTCGTAATTTACATCGCCAAGTTACGTATGAATGACGAAGCGGAAACTAATTGACGCGAACCTGCAAGAATATTCGTTGCCGGGCAGTTTCTAAAATCAAAAATAATTTACAAAGAAGAAAAAAAATAATCCCGTGAGGTCTCGATTCGATTACCATCGTCTTTTTTATTTAACACCTTTTACGCATTTCTGCCGCAAGGAAACCGCTTCGACGCGTTAACATTTTAATCGGATGTCGCACCGTTCTGGCCGCAGTTTTCTCGCGAGTTCTCGCCGTGCAATTACGCGCCACCGCGAGTAATATTTTTTACCCTAGCCGTCGCATTTTGTTCGCCCAGACGTCGCGATCCGGACGTTCATTTTGCTCACCTACTTAGCATCGTTTTTTTTTTATTTTACCCTCGCGCGTTACCCAGAGAAACGTCGTCTGAACGAGACGTACGGGGATTCGTTAACGGCCGGAAATATTTCCGCAAGGAACACGGTGTGTAAGGTGCGCGTCGAGAGGAGAGCTGGTACGCATGAATAAATCAGATCAACTACCAATAGTTTTTTCACTTGCAGAAGGCTTTCGAGGTGAAAGTTAAAGCGATTTTAGGTCAAAGAACTTGTGTCGTTTCGTTTGGTAAGCATACAAGTATCGAGATTTTGCGCGATACCTCGAACCTCGAAAAGAGGTTCCGTGGAATCGAAGAGAAGTTTAAAAAAATCGCAAATTGCAATTAAAACCGAAGCCTGACAAATTCAGATTAAATTATCCCCGTCGTGTGCGGTAACAGCAGCAGCAGCAATTTCGTTTGCATGGTATTTCTCCATACTCACTCTTGCGGGGCGAGCGTGGAGAGCTGGGGCGGGATTTGCTGCGTTGGTTTCTCTGCTTCCGTGTTAATTATGGGGCCCTCGGGTGTTCGCAGGGCAGCCTCCATAGCCGCGGCCTCCTCCTCTTCGCGAAGCTCTTCGGACGCCTCCTCCGGAATCGTCGTGATGTCCTCGATCGGCGGCGGCAGTTCGTTTCCGTTCTCCTCGAGGTGGTTCCCCATCATCGGGTCAGAATTGTTGTCCCCCGGACGCGTCACCTCCTCGATGTCCGAGTCGATGCCCTGTTCGCGTAAACAGTTATCATAACAATTTTCCTTTTCCCCTCTGACGAATTTTTGTTCGCTAAAATGTTTGTACGAATCAACGTTGTAAATAAATTGCTATAGGTTGGTATTCGAATAAAATTTTGCCCATATTTTCACGAGATATTGTTTGTTGTAAGTTTCACGAGGTACACCGTTAAATTCGGTCCGCGCAGGAAAGGAAAAATATATAACGATCCGTTCGATCGTTGATTCTCGCAGGTTAGGAAGGGATGATTCGAGATCGAGCTAAAAGACTGTCGGGAAAATGAGTCGGCGAAACTTATTAATATAAATTTACCGTTCCCTTCGTGCGATAAAATTGATCTATCAGGGATTATCGACAGCATCGACGGGGGCTTAGTACCTGAGCAAAGTCCATGTAGAAGGAATCCCTGGAGTCGGAGCTGCCACGGCGGAGCCGAAGGCTGAGATCCGGTGAGCTTTCTCCCATCTTTCTTATCTCCTTTCTCGCTCCTCCGCGTACCTTCCTGTCGCCCTTCCTTCCTCTTCGATCTCTCCCTCGCGCCTCGCCTTCTTCACCCCTGTGACGCTACCAACCCCCTTTGTCTTTTACGAGCTTCTTGCTCCACGGTCGTAGAATTCTAAAGAGGGTGGCCCTGCACACACAATCCACCGAGTTTGCAGGCTGAAAGAATCGTCCTTGAATGACAGATCGTCGTCTCGTTCTATCGTCTTCCCTCTGTGCTACGCTCTTTCGCTATCTTTCTCTTTTTTCCCGTACCTTTCTCCGCCTCGCGCGACCATCAGAGAAACAGAGAACAAGAGTTCCTTCGTCGTCGGTGCGAAACAAAAATGTCCCCGCTGAAAGGAGAGTCGCCGAGTGGTCGTACGTGATACCGTGAATGCCGACTCCGGATCTCTGAATATCAAACTTCCGCGCGCGAATTAAAATTTCATCCCCTTTCGGCTACCGTGTTACTTTCGCCCTGTACAAGAGACTCGAGAACAAGGAGAAAACGGTGCGCGGTTGAAAGGAGACTCGTCCTGTTTCGAAACCAACGGGCCGCGAATGCGTTTCCCGTTTCCTTGGAAGAGTTCTCGAGCACTCGAGATCGTTCATCCACTACATCCACGCTCGAAAAATAGCCAGTTTTAATACTTGTCGGAAGGTACGATATAGTTATTTAGCGAACGTCTACTAACAAATTTTAATTTTCGTCATCTCTATATAGAATGTACGGATGCACGCCGGGTAGGCAAATATCCGATCGTCGGTTTCACGCGGGTAAGTTCTCGGTAGGTGTGATTATGAGGGGCTCCGATGGAGAAACGACTCCGTTACGTCGAAACTAATTACGGAAAGCTAGGAAATTCAATCGGGCCTCCAGTTTGTCTTCGAGTTAATTGCCTTAGCCGCGACTCCGACCGGCTGACTTTAATTAAAACTAGGAGACGACTCTCAGGAGGCGGCCCTGAGCTCCATAGAATCGAACGCGCGGAAAAATCTCTTTCCCGCGACTTAATTAAATCCGACGGCTCGAGAGGCGACGATCGACACCTTCTCGAAAAGACGTCGCGCTACTCGCCGAGACAGAGCTTACTTACCTACTTAAGGGCTTAGCTCTATAGTTTCCAAGTGTTCGAAGGAACTCGATGAAAAGTGAGTTTTCGATTTCGAGATACCGGAGACTTTCCCCCCCTTTTCGAATATAGTTGATTATCCGAGTACGAATTGGTACGTTTACATCGATAAGCGTAACGAGAAGATAACTCTCGGGGTAGGAAGCACGAGACCAACCACCCTCGACGGAAAGTTAACGACAAGCGAGGATACTTTACATGAAACTCGAGGGTTTTCGAAACACGAGAGCGTCGTACCACCTTCGTAGAATATTTATCTTCTCGCGAGCGATCCAGTCGAGGATCGGTGAAACGGCGCGCCGCATCGACATCGCCAGGACCTCGGTGTCCGACCGTCGATGAACATTCTTCCTGTTTGGGATCGCTCGGAACGCCATTGCGCGTCGGACCCTCCCGTTCCCCGGATGTTTTATGGCTCGCATACGTGCATATCTACATCGAAAGGCTCCCTGTGCACGTTACGGTAATACTACGGGACGGCAGGGAGATAACGCGGGATAAGATGCTATGTCTTTTCATCGGCCGAGCCAAGTCGGAAGTATTTTGGACTGATCGTTGTTGCGAATCTCTCGGGACGTTGCCGCCAACTTTTTTTCCTTGCTTTTATAATCTAACGCGAGCGTCCTACTTCGTCTCCCGTTTTATCTAGTAATAAATCGTCTCGCTAAAGAATAACTTTTCTAGGCATTCCGTTGTTCGAATAGGCAACCGCAACGATGCATCGCGTGAAATAATTCGAAGAACGCGTTGGGGGATCGATACGGCGATTCTATACCCGGCGATGCAAGTCGTGCAATCTTCCAGGAACAGTGGTCGTATTGTGCTTTTCCCAGGGACTCGCAACAACGATTTTCCGTCGGTCGTTTTGCGTGCCGGAAAACCCTGATACTTCCATCCGCGTTCATGCTCGCCGGTAGTTGGTTAGCTCTTCGCGTCGATACCCTGTTTTGATTGTACTTTGTTCGAAACACGGCACGAACAATGCAATTAGCGCGAGATCCCAGGGAGTTGGACGGCACAACAATGTATGAGCGCGCGAGCAGATCCTGCCGCGATATTTCGCGATATGTAAGCTATATTTTATCTATTTTCGTTCAATGTTTTTCTTACCGTATATTTAGTGTTCATACGTGCGGGTGTTGGTACTATCGCACAAGTATTTTATTTTGTTTCGATAGAAGAACGATGCCGGACCTTTTCAGGAGAGCTTAACGAATAGTAAAAGGAGGAATACAGTGCACGATACAAATCGCGGAACGTTGATATCGATATAACGACCGATGAGACATTAGTCGATGCAATCGAGTCGACAACTATTTTGTTCGACGGTGTATATTTGTATAGAATGTTAATAGTGATTTAAAAACGCACAAAGATTGACGAAGAAGATACGGAGAGAGGTGAATAGTGTATCCGTGGAATTACCTCGTTTTACTGTTTCCTGCGAACGGAAAGGCGCAAAAAAAAAGTCGTCGATGCGGTAGAAAGAAAGTTGCGAGAAAAGCAGAAAACAATGGGACATCGATTGGACATGGACGAAAGGGGGCAAATGAAAGAATCGACTTACGGGGTCTGAAGTTTGCACCGCCGGACGTTCTCCGCGCAGCGTATCCTTCGGCTCATCCCCCCGTGTCGCGGGCCGATTCGTTTTCACTTTCATCCAGCGGCTCGTAGTCCCTCCTGCCCTCCCTGGCGGACATCCGATCGCGGCACCGGAGCCGTCAGCTCACCTCTGGTATCCGGAACCTCCGCGGTTCCGTGCCCGTCCGCGAAACGGTTTCCAGCCACCGCACGAAACCACCCCACTCGCGACGGTAAACACACGCAGTCGGCAACGTGGCCAACTCACAGCATAGTTCCTCGCTGTCACTGAGATTCACGTGATTCTCAGAGTGCATTCACTAACGCGCGCGAATGCATGACGAGAATCGGGGGATGTTTTCCTCTTTCAATTAATCTTGCGGCCGCTCTCCCGACACGCACCGCCGCGGAACTTGTTGAGCGACCTTGCCGATGGAACGTATAATAATTCTCCGTTGAGAGTTCACGGGCGAGACGCTGCGATCAATCGTCGAGAGCCACCGAAACGAACCACCGGAGTGTCAGTTGGACACCCCCCGAAGGGCGCGCCACGCGAACCATCGACATCCTGCCAGAGCCGCCGGGCTGCTGCGATGTCCCGGGCGTCGCGACGGCAGCGCCTGCGACGCCGCCACCCGTCCAGCGTCGACGACGTCGAGCAGCTCGACCAGGGCCGTACCTATCTTTCCGCTTATCGAGTTTCTCGGCTCATAAGACACCCGTTATACCGTATACGCTATAAAATAATAATACGTTACTTGAACGCATCCGAATAAATTACAAACAAATTTTCCGGGTCGTAAAAAGCACTACACATTTACTTAAATCAGGTTTGCGTAGGGTTTCGCGCGGACTAGTCGGTCCATTGAAGAACGAAAAATGAATAGAGCATGCGCCCGATACTATTACGAGAAAAATAGTGCGCAGTTTGCACTGTACGAACTCTTTCACGTGGAAAAAATCTAATGCATTTAATGGCTCGGAACAGACTGGATACTCGATAAATTTCTGTGTTGATTTTATCTACATTGCAAATAAAACACTCTAGGCCGACGATACATTTTTCGATCTAAGGAAATCCTTTCGCGAGGGGAAAGAAATAAAATGAGTGAGTTTCACTTGTTGCACTCGAGAGTGACAACGAAAATGAATAATAAATCCATGCATTCGTGTAATATAATTATTTTATTTTATCGCTCTTTCATGGAACGTAATCGTATGATACAATGTACATACATGATTGACATTAAAATTATACTTCTCGTTTGGAACATATAAATGGTATCGACACCTTTCCGGTGATATAATAAAAATAATGTAAGTGTTATACATATTTATATCTATACATACTTCTTGTAAGGGTATTCGTATTATTCTTACATACGTATCGCAGGATCGAACATTATTTCTCGATCTCTTATACGCACGACGAACCAAGAAATAAAATCCGCATCGCGTCTTTTTTTCTATTTCCTTAAAAATATCCTTCCGCGCACAGCCCGACCATCGACCCATATTCAGATAATTTTTCATCACATTTCAGAGACGCTATATTCCGTCTGTACGTTGCGTACGTTTATTACTTTCCGACGCAATTTGGCCAAGTAAGACCTCCGCAAGACAAGGACACAATAACGAACGTCACAACCTATAAAATTTTAAAAGTCAGTTGCGTTTCGTGCGATTTGTTATTTCGTAAGGTACCACATTCGACGTCGTTACTTACGATTAGGATAGCACCGATAATTAAATAAATTTTAACGTTCTTCCAGAACAACGAACGAGCCAAGTTTCTACTGGTTTTCCTAAACGTAACGGACTGGAAAAACGCGTAACGATAAATGCTTCATCGCGACTGTAATTACATACGATAGCGAACTCGTACTTACGCTAGCAGTTAGATTTTCCGTTTTATGTACGAGAAGCTCTAATCGTTCGCCACGCGTAGTTAAACTATCGATGTTTTTCACCATTATATCAGTCAATTCGTCCAGTTCACCGTGAACTTTAGACAATAAGTCGATGTCCTTATTCGACTCGTCGTAATATTTCTAAACGACAAACGGATGCGGACGTGAAGAAATGCGGAACGTCTACGATCAAAAGAACCCATTTCTACTTACCATTTCGTTGGCTAAAATTCTACCAAATTCTGTGTTCATTGAGTATGCGAGAGCGGTTTGCGCACCCTCGCCGTAAATAGTCAGAAACCTTCTTTTAATTTCTGTAAGATACAAAAATGCCCTGGACTTTTGAAACTCCTTTAAAGCGAAAATAGTATCGAGTTTATACGTTGTACTCCAAATTGTAGTTTCTTGAAACTTTTCCAACTACTCACATCATCCGTGATACACATGTATATAATGTTATTCTCGCAGATGTAATGAAACAAATAAGATCCGTGCGAGTACGTTAACTTGTCATTTTGAGGAGGAATTCGAGCAAGAAATATCTCCGTGAATTCTTGAAAGTTTCCAGCACAGGTGGCATGTTTCACGAGTATCGTAGGCCCTCTGGCCACCACTGTATACAAAATTGGCATGGCGAACACTGAAACAGATGCAAAATATCAACTTAAATTTGTGCTTTTGTTTGTGTGAAAAATAGTGAGCACGATGTAATTAACCCAGAGAAATCTACCCTCCACATGATAATGTTATGTTTACAATTGAATCTTCTTATCTGCTATCGAACAGAACACTACCAAAAACAAGATATTGCTACAGCGAACAAGGGGTACAAATAATAGCGATAGTTATTGCTCAAACGACGAAACAATGTTTGAATTTATAAACAAAGACGGTCAAAGGAAACAATTTTCACGGATGATTCATAACACGTCATAGTTCCTAACCTTCAAACAATGGTCGACGCTTTGTACAATTTATCGCTTACGTTTGAGACATGAACACCGACAAAATATCATCAACTAATATGCATTTCAGTTTGTCCAAGTAAACAATCAAAAGTTCTTGCGACTTACCTCAACAAAATCAGATGACGTAAACAGAGAAATGATAATTTCTTCGTTTCGATGTTGTACGTATCTCTAAAATGGACACTGAACAGTCACCCTTTTGAAAACGTATCTGTGAACTGTTAACTGTCACTTTATAACAAAAGATTCAAGGGAATCAAAACACCTGTTCCGTGGTTTAACACATTCACAAAGTCACGACTTATGACTGCGTCGCTCGTATATGACATATGACAATCGCTGACTGTATTAATACTAGTGGCGCCATCGGTGGGAAAACGCCCAAGTTTATTGTGAAAATAGTTCCCATTGCTGTTGGTAGATGGCGTGTGTCTAGTACCCGTGGCGCCATCGGTGAGAAAATGGCCAAGCTCGTAGAGAAAATGGTTCCCACTGTTTCTACTAGATGGCGTCGATAACTATTGCTGCTTTAAATAACTATTTGTAAAAATGATAGTTAAAATAATATATTATATTGTTGTAAGGCAAAGAGTCGTGTTAATTATGCATTAATGAATAATTCATTAAAAGCTATCAATGGCGCCACCGTACAGAAACACTGGGAACTATTTTCACTACAAACTTGGCCGTTTTTCCACCGATGGCGCACACTTATTATTTAATTTAATTTTAATACCATTCGTGTGTCCATTAATTGCCTTCGATTGCATTGAAATAATGCAATGAAATTAAAGCATTTCGAGCGCAAAAGATTAAATTAATCAAAATTTTAATAAGAATTCTGGAAAGATATTCAATTCGAGTCGATACGAATGCACACTATACAGTAGGAGTAAAGATTACTAAACACGTTTTATCGTTCCTCAGTTATTTTTACATATCCATAAATCATAGAGATATGCAAAAATCTATATTCGAATGGTTCACCTTGCGTCAGCTTCTCTTTATCAGCATTTATTATAGTAAAATGTATTCCGATGTGTGTTGAAAAACTCGAAAATAGTAGGGATGCGCATGGCAATTGTCAAGTCGATGAATAGGGCGGCTAATAAATCAGTTTTAAGGGTTTAGAAGTTGCGTGAGGTTCGATGACTCCTCACACGTGATCGCGCCCTATCGAGTACACCGACTGTGCCTACCAGAACTGGGAAGGGAGATAGCAGAACGTAAGCGTGGATAGATAACGGTAAGTTCGTCGCGGCTCGCGAGGAAGAACACGGTCGCTCGATCTCGGGAAGCTCACATTGGTTTCAGTTCGGTGTCGACCGGCCTGTGTACCACCACCTCAGAGTCTCCTCCGACTATTGACCGCGTCCGTAAAATTGGTTCCTCTTTAAGGATTCCTGCAACTTTACCGATGATTCTGGGTAAGTATTCTACTTTATATAGTCAATATCGAATCAGTTCGAATCTTGCTTTCACCGGTATTGATTTTGTCTCGTCGCGACATGTCAGGGATCCCGGGATTCGTCGATTAAGGTTCAATTGGAAACCGTTGTGTCTTAACAACGATTAATATGAATCGAATGCGCCGCGTCAGAGTCGGTTTTTATTTCTTCTTCTTGGTACGTTGTGAACCGGTCAAGAGTAAACAATTGAGTGAAATTGCGACAAGCGTAGGGGCACGCAGGTCAATTGTAACGGAAAACTCGTGTTACCCTCGTAAGCTACGCATTTTATACGCCTACGTTTATATTTAATTTGCTGTTTATCGCTGGTCGAGGTCGTGGCACCAACCGTGCGAGATAGCATTCTACTATTTTTTCCGGTCATCCATCCTTAGGGAAACAATGTTGGATCGATTCCAGTGATAACTATATTTGAACAACGATACGTTCAATACTCTAGCATGAGATTAGCGCGTATCTCGTAAGTCATACTCGGCTCTCTCGTTAGCGTTAATTTGCATCGTTGTTTGCACGTTGGAGAGCGACGCCCGTGGTATTGATTCCACGCAAAGAGTGCGTTGTCACATCACGCCACGAGGCATTCAATGTCTTGAACGCTAGTGGAAGAGAAACAGATGTATCGGTAAATATCGGGTAAGACGGAATTGATGTGAATTCGCGATGACTTGCGATTAGAAGACCAAGTCTGAACGTTCTATATTCCAATAACATTATAAAATGGCTAGTCAACCTACATATGTACATAAGTCGTGACGCAGCGGGTAAAAAAAGAGTATAAGAAAAGGAGAAACAAAGAGCAATATTCTATGCACATTTTCGAAAGCGCACGAACCTCTTTAACCTACTTTCCCGCGACAGTATCGACGACACGAGACATTTTACTACGAACAAATTGTGCAAATCGTTCCGAGCACATTTGTTGTCATCGTGTTCCGTTACACCATGCTTGCTCCAATTTCTCCGGATTCAAAGGATGTCGGTGCCAGTTTCGATCATTCATAAAAACATTATTACGTTTCTTTTCACGGTAACAACATCGAGTTCTGTTCGATTATCACCGTGTTCGTCGACGTCCAATTTGCGTTTCCGGAATTCGTACCTCTATATCGAAGATGGTTGCTTTTCATTTACGACCATCAAAGGATAAGGCGTTCCACTTTGCATGCATATCTACATAGATAACGATGCCGCGCATATTTATACCTGACTTGACATTTCTTTCCGGGATTCGGCGATCTGATAACCATTCGCGAAACCAACGATAGATCCGAAGAACTCGAGAAAGGTTTACGCTCTAGTTGAAGCGAGTTTAGGTAGCGACGAAAGCGCCTGTTGTACACCGTTTAGGAACAAACGGGCTGTTTGGATGGAGAGCTGCATCGCGAAATAGCCGATCTGTTATTTAGAGGTGTACGTTCGATATCATATCTGAAATAAAAGTTTTCGGAAATTCGTAATAATTTCCTAAGAACGATCAATTTATATCCTACCGTTCGATCGTAATTCCAACCGAACGATCACGCAGCGGACCGATCCGCATGGTCGCTTAACCGTTGAGAATTAATCGGTGAACGTTTCACGAGCAGATAGAATGCGGCTGACGTACACGTCAGCGGCCGTCGTTGGCGCCGGGACGGTAGCCGTTTTCCTCTGGTGGTGGTGGACCAAGAGGCAGAAGGAAGCGTTACCCTCGCAATGGCGGAAGGTCGGCGAGCTCAGCGATCTGATCGCGTTTCCGGTGAAATCGCTCGGGTCCGTACGAATGACGTCGATGGATTGTATGCCACTGGGCTTGCAGTCCGGTTGGATGAGGGATCGGACTCTGTTGGTCATCGACCTCAACGGACACTTTGTCACCGCCAGACAAGTCCCAAAGATGGTCCAGGTAAGAAATTTTATCGTGCAAAAATTTCCCACGAATATGATCGTAGAAGCTGCGGAACTAGAACAAGTAATGCCGAGGGTTTCGGTTAGTTTTTAATTGTAGAATTTTAGCAAACGATTTCACTTTTGTATGTCGATATTTCGTCATCGCAGTACATAATAGTCCACGTTTACATAACACGAGTTTACACATCTTGTCTTGATTCGCAACGAAACAGCTAATCTAATCAGCGTAATTCTTACGAAGATGCTGTTTGTTTTTCTCTGTAAGAAAACGGGTGCACCGTTGCTCGAGATAACCAGAAGGACAAATCAATGTCCAGCTATTTTTAGATTTCGGTTCGCGCGCGGTCCTAGGAATCGAGTTTTCTAGATGCTTAGGTGAAGGCTTTGATTCATAGAACGCGAGACTTTTATAATCGAAATTAACGGACCGTTTTATCATCGTGAAAAGTCACGGAATTAATAGCCAGGCTAGGAAGCGAACGATTAATTCGTTTCGCGATGCGTTCTTCCTTCGTGGAACGCTCTTGTCTCTTTGTGGCGTTTCTGGCTCAATCTTTTACATAAAATTAGAAATGTTCATTATTTTTACGTTGGAAATTTCGGGTAATTCAATTGAACCTGCGTTACTTGATCGTTTTACATAGTACTAAACACGTATTGTTTGAGTCCAGGTGACACCCAGTTTCTCCGGATCAGTTCTCACGCTTTCCGCTCCGGGAATGATGTCCATGTCCCTCGATTTGTCACAAATCAAAGGTAAGGGATTCCGCGTGGCTGTTTGGGGTCAGGTCGTGGCAGCATGCGATTGCGGCGAAGAACCAGCAAGATGGTTGTCACGGTTTCTTCTTCAGGAAGATGTTGGCTACAGGCTGGTCTACTATCCATTGCAGTATCCGATGCGAGAAATCAGGAAGAAGAACAACGGATTCTTTTTAACCAAGAACGACACTGTAAGTTTCTCGTGTTCGTTTCGTTTCGTTTGCAAAATATACATGTATGGTTTTCTTGCACAGGGAGCCTATCCAGACGCCACCAGCTATTGCCTGATAAACGAAAGTTCGGTGATGGACCTGAATACTCGACTAGAAAAGTCGATAAATGCTGAACAGTTTCGTCCAAATTTCGTCATAAAAGGCGCCGCTCCGTACGAAGAGGATACTTGGGGCTGGGTGAAGATCGGCGATGTGATCTTCAAGAACGTTATGCCGTGCACCAGGTGTATCTTCACTACCATCGATCCGACGACGGGTGAAAAGAATCCTCAGACCGAACCCTTGAAAACTCTCAGAGCGTATGTCCTGAAATACAGTCTATCTTTCATCAACTCTGTTGCGTTTGTTATTTATTATCTTTACTCTGCTACTGTCTATCGTTTACTTTACAGTTACAGGCAAATAACGGATCCTAGTTTCCGGAAGTTCGTCGGCGACAGTCCAGTGTTGGGAATTCACCTTGGTCTTCGAAGTTCGAACGGTACCGTGCGATTGGGGGATCCAGTTTACGTGAGCGAGTCTACCGAACGACTGCCGCGGCCGTTGATCACGCCTCCCTAGCTACACCGGTGGGCTTCCTGCGAAGATGAAATACTCGTCTACGAGGAAGCCTGCGAATCGTCCAACACAGACTCTTTGCCTACCTAGTCGAGCAATAAGAATAAGTCGTAGAAAAAGCCTAATGGAAAATGAATTTTTCAATTTCGAATCGAGCAAGACAATGATCGCGATTCGTAAATGCGACAAATGCAATCGTGTCGGTGAGTGAATCGAAATAGAAGCTCGTGTTTTTCCGTTCGTGGACTCGATTAAACTCGCGTGTGTCGTTCACGTAACTTGGGACGCGAAGACGTGCGATATTTATACAACGATGGTGTTGTTGGTGTTTCTGTCAAATGTATTATGCTTACGAAGAGATTGCTTATTCGGAGAACAATTAGTCGCGAGGATCGTTCTTCGAATATATTTTTTCAAAATGTCGATCAAGGATTAAGAGGACGTTCGAAACGTTTTAGCGCATAGCGCAACCAACGTTTCGCCGTTTATATTTACAACGAGCATAATAATAATTATTGATTATCTATTGTAACAAACAGTTTCAGTGGTATGCAATTTCACGGGGTACATCGATCGTTATTCCTTGTTAGGTGATATGATAAATAGGTACTCTCGTTCTATGACAATAATATTTATTTATTTACACTACAAAACAACAGGGACGATTTACATAAGAGAGATAATGCGTTCAATTCGAGGATCAACACACTTGGACGGATATCGATCGACGATAGCCGTTCTCTTATTACACTTCCCTGTTTTCGGGAAGTTTAAAAAGGGAATGGTATCGTTACAAGTTCGAGTCGAATGCGACGAACCTTTGACCAACAATATATTACAAACGGTATGGCGAAGCATTATCGGTTTACTTCAAGTCTACAAAAGAGAACTTGAAGTTACGCCTGTTTCTGTACAAAGGACACGAAGGTTCATTAACTCAGCAGTTTCACCGCAATCGTAGCCGCGTTAGCAGCCCTTAGAGAAGCAACAGCCGAGGAAACAAGGGCTGCTAAATTAAAAGGAAACCTATATAGGTAGATCGTAAGAAGAAAAAACGAAAAGTCAATGCTTGGCACTATTGCATTCCGAGAAGAGCTATATACAAGTTCTCGCGAATCCCTTGTCAGCTTTACGCGATCCAACGAAAGGACGAGATGTCAAAGTCGAACGTCGACAGGAAGATACGTTTTGAATAGGGCTGCCGTGCAGTTTATGTCATCAATTTCGTATTTTAACCAAATATTTGTATCTAGTCGCGGGTAGATTTACGATTTCAAACACGTATCGAGTTCCATTTTGCAGCACATTCCTGCGACGGTCGTCGACTTTTGACCACGCGACTTATGTATCCGCTACATTTACACAGAAATTGGATAAGTTACAAAAAAGATTAGTTATAGAAATGAGAGACAGAAAAATAGTGGGGGAACGAATAGAGGGAGAAGTGTTGCAGAGACATCGGAGGACGAGAGACTGAGGGTAAAAGGTGACAGTAAAATAAGAACAGCGAAGCAGAAGAGAACAGAGAGAACGAGGAGACGGGATCGCGATCTGACTCGTGATTTCGATTGCAAAAGTAAAGTCGCGAGGTTGCGCTTTATTACGAGGACGATTCTACCATCGACGAATAACACTTCGGATCTCGGGGACAAGGGGGCAACGTGTTGGCTGGTTACGTTGCCAACGTCGTACCCGTGTTCCGCGACAGCTACGGCTCGGCGATGGCTCCAACGTGGCCCGATTAAATCAGGACCACCGAATCTTTTCTTGTACTTGCTCACCCTAGTCCTTTCGCACCGAGTTCTAGATGATGGAAGTGATCAGTCTCGCCTTGAAGTTTACGATGCGTTCGCTCGTTGCCGCTAAGCGCTACGAATCATAAAACGATTACAATTAGTTTCAATATTTCTTATTCGGACGACCAAAGTTTCACCGAATCGTGTGAAAAAACGAACACGCTGTTTCGTTTCGAACCACGAAACCGGAGTCTGTAGCGGAGTTTCCGACTTTTAGCGTCAATAGGAAGCAGAAGAATTCCGTGCGATGCGCGAAGCGTGAACGCTTTCCAACCAATGCGATAGCCGCTGCTTGCCAACGAACTTGCTCGGAGGTTGCGTATAATATAAACGCGACTATCATTATCAACGGCTAACTGTAAAACCACGCCTTATTTTTAGCCGCGTTAATATCTATTTGCGACAACATTTGTCAAGAAACAGGACAGTTTTTACGAAATCATATCGTGCGAGAATATCGTTGCATCAGTGTCAATTTCTTTGTCTACTAAATTTTATTTTCTCATTCCTCCGTAAAAAGCATTTTCGATACGAGTACTGTTTCGAGTAGTCGTAGAACACAGTTTGCAACACTTTACGCGAAACGCTACACATGCATTCGGTGAACGTGCTCAACGAGTATGTCGAAATTATCATGGCCGTGGTGTTTCACACGCAACATGCTCTCGGACACCGAGAGAATCAACGATCGTGTCAAGAGTATTCGGGTGGCCCGATTCGACGACCTGTCGTCCCTGGTCAAACGATCGCTGATCATCGCGAATCGAGTAGCTGGTCAGCCATGCCCCTGGCAATATCGCGTGCCAGGTGGCAGGTAGCAGCTGCTTGCATAAGTCAGCCAGCAAATGGACGAGCTATTTCATAGAGAAAGTCGCTTACATTTTTGCTTTCTATCGATTCTGACGGGGGCACTTGCGTAATTGGCCGGTTTTAATATCTAGAACGACAACACGGTGTGCTCGCTCGACTTTCGACGAAATCTCGACGCACGACATCGACGCGATAGATCGGTCAGCGTCGAATTCGAATCCGGTTTCGCGGATCTTGGACGAGATCACGTGATTCTTTTTACGTCTAGTTTTACTCAGCGATCGACTCGTTCTACGCTCGATTTCAAGTACAGAACTAGAGCACGATTCTAATCTCGCGACGGTCTCGAACAAATTGCTCTCGCCGTGATCGTGTACGATTCTATGCTGTCTGATGAGAGCGTTGCAAGAACGCATTGCGTTTACCTTGACGTAGAAAAAAAAGCCACGATTCTTTCTAGCTGTACATCGTTGCAAAATGAAACGCGAGTGCGTACCGCGATCTCGATAATAGTATCTATGTAAGTACTTTCGCTTTTGCACGCATCGATTACGTAAAACGATACAAAACGAAATGCCGCGACGAAAATTTCTGTTTCAAACTCGACCTGGAAAAGTACGATTTTCTCGACGGAAGGTGACTGAAGGTCCTTCTCCCTCTTGAACACGCACACGATTCTACCAAGTTTTTGCTCGTCACACGCTGATTGCTTGGAAAATTCTGCTCGAAACAGCGTTGTGTCGTAACCGTATAACGATTTCGACCCATCCTTTTCTCGTTCGTATCGTCTCTGTTTGGATAGGCATAATCGATTTCTAATCCGCAAAAGAGAAGGCGGGTTCGTATCTTTAAGAATAAACCTTCTATTCGCAAATTTTTATACTCGTCATGCAAAAGCGTGTATATCCGTGTAAAAACTGTTGGACTTTGTAATTATAGTCTAAACTACCGATAGACCGCGTTCCATGGCCTGATAAGTTCCACTTACTCGCAGTTTTTTAATCATTTTTGCTCTCGAATAGTCCTACCGTAGTATTCGTATCATTATTATTATTATTATTATCTCTTTTGTGCTGTTAACATTACTTACAAGGATAAGGTCTTGCAGGAGATTCGAGATCCCTCTGTTCGCGATGACGAAGAGCCTTGTGACCGGACCCGGGACCGCCTCTGGGGTTTCTTCCGCTTTACCGGCTATGCCTCCCGAGGAACTAGCTTGACTTCCGCTCCCTGCCACCAGCTGTAAACAATCAAACCCTTCGTTTAGTCAGACATCGACCAGGACGCAACGTCTGTTCTCGGGATGAGCACAAAAGAAGGTGGATGAAAGACACGTCGCCTAGATCGATGTTTGTCATTGATCGTTGCGCGAACGTTCTTTTATTTATTATACTACATAGTGGGAAGATAATTGCAGCGTGTAGCAGCTCCACGTCTAGCTCCAGCGCTCCCGACACTACGGTGCTTTTACATCCTGAATCCTACTTGCGGCTACGATCCATCGATCTTGCTGCTACGATCCTTACGTGCGCTCCTTCGGCTCGTGACATTGTTTCGGAAGATTTTACAGGGCGTCCGTATGCTTCGAAAAACATTGTTGAAAACTTGGAATCGGCGTTTACGCCAAGAAAAACGGGTTTGAGGTAATCGCGTAGTTGCTTCGTCGCGGTACGGACACCCCATAGGTGCAACAAAACTAGAAACATATTTACCAGGACCCAATAAAACGGTAAAATTACTGGTGAAAATTACAGGCGGCGTGACGCACACTCAACGATACTTACCGCTGATCGGTCCGTTAACGGAAGCGTACGTCACGCACCGTGCTGCGATTACTTTGCTACTAAATGTTTGTTGCCCGAAGGCAGACGATTCGGCTGCGAGATCTTTGCTCGAATATGTCTTGATTCGAACCAATTTTTAATATATTCTCGAACAAGTTACAATTTCTTCGTAGAGACGAAGCCGAGTCGTCTGACAGGACTTTGGCCTCGGTCCGTTCCAGCAGCAACGAGTTAACTACAGCTACGTCGCCAAAAAATATGGTGCAATGGACGAGTACGAGATCACAACAACGAGAGAATCGGCAATCGATCAATGGCTGCCCTGTGATTCCGAGTCGAATCGGCCGGGATGTCCAATCAGCCAGTTGCTTCTCCGAAAGTCTTTAGTCGGTGGTTGTCGGTGTCGCGTCGGGATCGTTGGCCGGGTGAAACGATCGGAAAGGTGTTTTGGAGAACTGAACGGATCTTTGGGAGGGGGGAAGCTGCTCTATACTTGTCGCGAAACGCGTACAGGTTACTTTTACGCGAAAACTGTTAGTGGGAAGACGCGACGATGATCGCTATTAACACAGATAAGGCTGAATTTTGTTTTGCTACATTTTAAAAATAGTTTATCACACGTAGATTAGACATAAACGGAAAAACGATATATTCAAACAATCGTTTCAAGACATGATTAATTCTAAATCCTTCTGGAAAGACATCAGCCGTAACTGGGATTAAACGATTCCGAGCGCACATGTTAGTGACAATAACGATGGATCACGAACAGTAACCTTGACGCGTACAGAGACCATGAAACCGACTGCGCGTCAGGATCTCTCGAGAATGAATCTCTCGAGAGATCACTCGAATGTTGAATTATGTATCCACGTAATAATTTGTTCAATCTCTGGTCGGTGTTACTTTCAACTCGGCGATCGTTCCAAGTAGAGATCCGGGCGCACAGTCCGTGCACGATCAAGGCTAAGGATAACGTTAAAGATGTACACGCATGAAAGACGCAAGCCGACGAGGAAAAGAAAGACTGGGAGCAAACTACAAGAATGAGAAACCATACGGGAAGTACTGTTCGCTTGGACGCGGAGTAGTTAAGCAAACGGAAGGCGGAAAGTAAATGGAGAAACGTGCGAAACGAGTGGTTGGCGGTCGTTAGCCACGTGCGTGGAGTATGACGTGCAAATCAAACACAGTCGAGTGCAGCTATTATGCACGCTGCACAAATGGCCGCGTGCTTCGAGTTGTTAAAGACGCGATTCACAGTTTATAGACGCGCGAAATACTTCTTTCTCAGAGAAAACATGGACAAAAAAGTAATTGTCTTGTCATTCGCGTATGACTCGCGGAATCGAAACAAACTCTGTTCTAATTTTGTCGTGGTTTGGCATGTGTAGAAGATAATGTGTAGTAACGAGTGGTTGCAATACGCGCGATACTATAAAGCGACTATTCTTTATTGTTATTATCGTTTCAGTTTCGAGTCGCGTATTCAAATGATCGGCTATTATAGTGTCGAGCATCGTGTCACATATATATATATGTACGATTGATTAATTTGATTTATCCTCGAAAGAAGTATTCGTTTTCGTTTGTGCCTCGGCGGGTGGTCCCCAGCATGATGTGAGTGAAACCGAAGAAACATAGAAAATGTGAGACAAATAGATAGAGATAAAGAGATAGTCAGAGTGAAAGAAGCTAGGGTAAACGGAAGTCGACGAGGTGCCATCGAAACGATATTCGGCGTCGAGAGATGGCCGAAGATCGCAACTCTGGAGTCTCGGTTGGTTCCGTTCACCAGGAGATAAGTGCAGTTGGCAGTGTCCAGTTCGGCTCTGCTCGGAAGGATTGGCGTACCGGTGGTAGGTTGCCGGCTCCTGACGCGGCCGGTGCGCTGGTCGAGGATCCTGCCGTGGTCGAGGAACCAGCTGGAGCGGCAGCAGGGGCGGCATCTTGGGGAGCCGGGCCCAAGTCCCGAGAGGCGCTTAAGCCGAGCCCTAGGCTCTGCGTACCTGCCACCACGCGGTACACCGTGCCCGCCGCTCTTGCCGCCCCGTCGGCCGCTTGCTAAACGAGAACAGAAACGAGAACTTTCGTTTACTGATCCGCTCCTCGAGGATAGCCTGTCTTTGCGTTCGTTTTTTTCTTTTGGATCATGCTCGGTCAGCGACTATCGACTTTGGCCTCCCTCTGCTATATCTCTCGTTGAACAGGACCCCCTGCAAAGCTGCTGAAATTTTTCTTTAACACTGCTGGAGAGGACGGATCTTTTCATCTTCCACGATTCTTCTGGTCGCAACGATGCTTTTGATTTTGCGCTTTGTCGGTAACGGAATTATTTATACCGTGGACGGTTGCGCGAGGTCCACGGGATATGCGTTACGGTTGCTATTGTTTCGCTTCTGGGTGAAAAATGGAGGACCGAAATGTTTCGTTGCGATGAAAAATTCGATTTCGCGAGACACGAGTCGTTAGGCTGTTAGTTTTTAGTCGTACTTATTACCCTCTAATCATTCGCGGCGCGACCGTATAGTTGCAAGAAAAAGGAATAACAGTTTTCCGACTCCGTAAAAGGCAAGCAACTATCGACCAGTTTCGTTTCGACTAGATATTATTCGCAATCGCGTCGTTACCGTTAGCGTATACGGACAATGAATCGTAGATTCTCTCGCAGAAACGAGTCGCGGCGCGTACACGCAGAGACATAAACTTGTTCGTTGAATAAAATAAGTGAAATCTCTAATAATTTTCTCATCGCGTTATTACCGTAAGAAGAAGACTGGAGAAACTTTCGTCATTTCTAACCGTAATTAATCCAAGAGTGCTGGGTCCTGATCGAAAGCTGAACCAACAACTTTAGTCATACTTGTTATATATTTGTCCAGTTTTGTCAGATGTACGTAAACTGTTGCAAACGACGAGGACGTGTGTTCCACGAGGTCGGGTCGTGGCTAGGTCAGAAACCTTGGAATGGCAACCAATCGACGGAGCTCGACAATTCGGTTGATGACTTTCACCGGAGTTTCGAGTAGGTAGGCGCCCTTGCGACCGCCGCCGCGCTGCGAGACTTGCCTCTTACTTGAATATTAAACAATTTACCGGTTTTGTCGCGCTGCGATCGAGATCCTTGCGTTACCGACGTATATAGATACAATTTTCGCGCTCTTATTCTTTTCTTGTTGTTGCAACGAGTAACCGAAACAAACGTCAATCGTACGTCGGCGTCGGTTGAGAATATCAATAATATTCGATAAACGTGGCGCTAATAGATGCTGTTCGAGCAATATTCAGCCATAATAAACCAGTCTCTGTGTACCAGAAAAATGTTTAAACTCGTTTTAGTATTAATACACGTTTTATAAACAGCCGTACAGACAGAAGTGGAAATAGGAATGCTCACGCATCGAATACGCGTGTATACGTGCCGATGATATAAAAACTGTTCTCTTTAAATTGATAATAACGGAACTTCCACTTCGTCAAAAATAAGAAAAAAAATATATTCATCGTTCGAATCGAAACGAGAAACGATACCTCCATTTTTCATCCGCCATTCGATCGAAATCGAAGAAGAGGGAACAATTCCCGCAGCCGCAGGAGACTCACCCTGATAATGTCGAAGAGGAAATTGCCAGAGCCGGCTCCGCTGCCGCCGTTTGACGCGGAACCACCGAACCCAAAGTTGAGAAATCTCTTGTTTCTGTTCTCGTCGTCCTCGGTTTCCACCTCGTCCAGTGGCGTCAACTGCGCCGAGTCGTCGGTTCCCTGCTCGTCGGCAAACTGCACTTTGACCTCGTTGTTTTGAGACTCCGCCGCCACCTCGTTCGCTCTGTCCTCTGCCTCCGGATTCACGTCCTGTAAACAAACGTTTTACGGTCGACCTCTTCAACCTAGTTTCGAGACGAATCGTCGTTGATCGATCGCCAAAAAAACTTGCTGTGCGTTTAGATCGGAGTTCGATCGGTCTACCGTCGCGAATTATTCATGTCGAACGATTTCTCCTTCTACATATTTCAGTGAAACGACGCAGAGGCGTCTTCGCGATATTCTATGACGATCGATCCACGACCCACACCGGAACGCAAAGTATTTGCCTGTAAAGAGATGCGAAGCGTACGACGCGTATTCTCGCGATGTCCCGTGATCGGGAAACGCGTCGATCGCGATTAGCCAATACGACGTAAGTGAACAGACCTTAACCTCTTTGAGTACACGATACTGGCAGAGTTCCTAATCCTAAATAATTACAGTAACCAGTATTCGATGATAAACTGCTCGTAAAGTAACGAGCAACGATGACGGATGACTGATCGCGAATCGAAAAACAGAAAAGCAGAGAAACTTTCGAGCAGTCCGCTCGAAAGAGTTTGGAAAGATGAAGCGTCGATGGAACGGTGAATAGACTCGAAAAGTTGACCACTCGGTATTAATATGGTAAGAAAGCTATTTGTCCGATAGATGCTGAGGTGTCGAGGTCAAAAATTTACGCAAGTACGTAAAGGACACGAATAAAGAATAATAGTAAATAAAACATGAAGAATCTCAAGATCAAGCATCGTCGACGACGCTTATCTTGCAGGTAGGTCATCGACGTCTCGTAAGGTCGACCGATCTGGAAGAGATCACGATCTACCGATCGCGACCGCGACTCTGGTGAAGCTTGAAACGAAGCGAAAGCGAACGGTAATCCGTAGTATCCGTAAAGACAGGAGAAAACGAGAAAAATACTGTTAGCGTTTAGAGAATAGAGATGTAGTTTCGCCTATCGTAGACACAGACGATGGATGATTTCGAAAAAAAAAAGTTGGCGAGAGAAAGAGAGAAAAAAGCGAACGACAACACGAACAGACAGAAAAGACGAGTCTCGAGGGAAGGCGCGTAAACCCACACACACAAACACGCACAGAGAATATGACGGAGTTAGCGACAAAAAAGAAATGTGCTTGACAAAGAGACAGAGCTTTGACTCCCGCAGCAGTCCCGATTGCGCGGTGGTTATCCTTGCCGGATACAATTCGTGTGGTTACTCCTCGGCCGGTTCATTGACCTCCAACGATTCGCTGAGCTGGCCACAACGTTGTCATGCCACCGTGTTGGTGGCGATGGTCGTCGTGTCAGCGTTCCGGTTGGCATCGGTAGTCGTTTCTTTGGAAGCGATGGTCGTCGAATCCGCGTCCTCGTCCTCGTCCGGCGGGAAGGTCGGCAAAGCGATCGAGACTTTAGAGCCGTTCGAGCTGGTAGACGCGAACCCGTTCTCGCCAGATTCCTCGTCATCGTCGTCGAAGGGTGACGCGACGGTCACCGTCGATCCGTCGCTGGACGAACTTCCACCGGCGGATCCGCTATCCTGCCGATTGTTGCCAAGGACATTGCGCAGCACGAGCGGTCCGACAGCTCGGATGACTTCCGCGACTATCGCGTTCACCTTTTGTTCGACCATCTAGAAAACAACAGCTCTTAGCTGGTTCGTTCTGTCGAACTGGCTCGATTCTCTCTGGACTCGAAAATTGGCTCGGCACGTCTTTAGCCGAGTTATCGACCGCCACTACTTCGTCAACGAATCGTGGAGAGACGTTTACGTTGTTTCGTGATCGAGGATGTCGAACTTTTCATTTAGGCATCCGATTTTGTATATCGATCGACGATGATATGTCGCCGAAATATCACGCGACAGCTTTAAGAGCAACGAGTTAACGTTTCAAAATCTCATCGAGCTCAACGATAAATTTGTCGTTAGCCTTCGTAGTAATCGAGAAGGTTGGACGAAAAAATCGGAGTCGAGGTATCGATTGTTAGGTTGCCGAAATACTGGCTGCTCTAGTGATTGTGATAAGGAGTGGCAAATGTTGCAAAGAGGAAATTGTCAACGGGATTTGGGAAACGTGTTCCTGTAATTCCCATTCATTCGAGATTGTATCTTAATCCGTGAAAGCAAATGAATAAGTAAGAACGTGGTTGTACGATCGAGCGACAGAACGCATCGTAAACGAGGAAACTCTATGCCCATCGTGAATCGTGAATCGTGAATCGGGAATCGAACGTGAAACTTTCTTGATAGGAATGCCGATTCAGCGTGAACGGTTTCTCTTCTAACTTAGATCGCATAAATTACATATATTTTCATAGCAATGATTTGTCTCTTTTAAAGAACGTCGTTTCGCTCTTTTCTCCAAGGACGAAGCGTCCACGTAATCGAGATAGTCTTCTATTAATAAAATTACTCCATCGTGATCAACGAACTTGTTCCGTTGATGTCACAGTCGACGACCGAAATTCTTTGCCGCGTGCCTCCTACGATACAATCTCGAGGACGTTCAAAGTTCTCTGTCGGGTGAACGAATCCGACACAGGAACTCGAAGGACAAAGGTGGGAGAGTTTGAATGGTCCTGGCCGTCTGCAGGATTTCGCTACGTTTTGTTTAGCAGCGGCTCACCTGAGATATTTCGGGGAACAATTCCCGCAGGATACCGATCGTCCTTTTGCTCCGTAGGGCGGCCTCGTTGTCGGCTTCGATCATCATCAACCGATCGAGTGTCTGAAAAAAGTTTCCCTTGGTCCCTACAAACAGTTCCCATTTCTTCGTGAACCAATTCTTGAAAACTGAGGAAACACGTTTTTCCGTTTAATCCATTCGCAAGTTGGTTCTCGAGACAACGGAATCGTTGCTTCGTGGCTGCGTCATTGACGGGAACGAGGAAGTATCCGAGAATGCAATTTGATCGTTTGCCAGACAGACAGTTCGTCGAAAGTGCCCGAGAGTGTAAGAGTAAGGTAATGTTATTGCGCAATAATAATGCCGAACGCAAGGAGTAACGTTAACTCGGAAGGATTTTATCGAGATCATTGTTTACGCGTGCCTGATGTTTAACGGCGAATCGAGACGCGAGGGCAATAAAAATAGTCTGATGGAACGGCGGAGTCGCAAAGTTGCGTACTTGGAGCAATAACTCAAACAGAATTACAGAGCTAAACGATCTGATTGCGTATGATTAGAGGAACGGTGAATTAGTGCCGCTACCATTTGTTACCGTGTACAGTACGTACACGTTTAAAGTATCATAGGAACGACGTCGTTTGCTCGTATAGAACGAAAATAGTACCGTTTCGTTTTAGGAGTGAGCCTGTTGTCATGTGTTGTAACAACGTGGAAAAAGCATGCGATAAAATGTATCGATCAATCTTGGACACTTGGACGGTTTCGGAGTCAAAAGTTGCTTAACCTGGTTCTCATGATTCACTTTCCCTCAAACACCGCTCACATTCGACCGGCTGTTACGATATTCGTTCCTGCACATTACGTTTACGTCCACATCAATTTTTTGGACCATCTCGATCTCCGCTCTAATAAATTCATCTCGCAATTTCACGTTGTTTCTAAAGGAGAACCGATCGGTTACTTTCGAACGATCGATCCTCCTGTCGTACAAAGATCTAGGAAGTGTTTCGATTCGATTTCAAAGCCTAGTTGCTTCGCGTAACTTCTCCCTTCGCGCTTATTACAGAAAAAAAGCACTACAAGTCTATTCTACTTTCGAATTTATCGAAACTGTAATAGAATCGCTTAACCATGTTTCCCGATTCGGAGAGTAAAAACTGAGAATCGAAGGGAAGACATTTGAGAATCGCTGTCGAGCACGAGGTCTCGAGAACCACAGATCAGAGAGAGGTTGAAACACGCGTGGACGTTCTCGCACGCGCTTTCCATTGGGCATCGATCGAGCGAAGAAAGTGTCCGTCGTAACTCCGCAAGTGTTCGCGGCCAGTGAAAGTGCCGGGCCGAAGAAGAGAGCCGATCGGACGTTCGGCTTTTCGACGGACCATGTGTTTCATCGCTCGTGACACGACATTCGCCTACCTAGCCCGGTTTGCCCAACCTCTTCCATTGAAAATCTCTTTCCAAGAACTATGAGATTTTCATGCTTGACGCACAAGTTTCCAGGATGTCCGCGCAACGAGTTCCTCCGAGTAAATACTTGACGATCGAACATCGACAACCCGATGCACGTCAGTTCTTTTAATAGGCAGCAGGAAAATATGTAAGTTTATATCCAAGTTTTTCAGAATAAAAAATATAAATTTATTCGATTGCGTTGCAGAGACTCGCGGTGCCAATGTCAGTCTTCAGAGTAATTCCAATATTTACTCTGGCAATTGCGTAAGCCACACGAAGGCTATCTAGATTGGAAACCCAATGCCAGCCTATTCTTCGTTGAATCCGGCACAAGTATCAAACTACATAATATTTGAGGTAAAATACTGTTGGTCCGGTAATCGGTAATCGTACGCACAAAATTTTGTTAGAGTACCATTTTTGAATTTTGATCGATAACAATGCTTTGTTAATAAAAGGAAATTTTTGAACATCTCGACAACGATAGATAGTTTTGCCGAGGTCGTAGCACTCGGCCCGAGTGAAAGAGGTCTCGTCGAAAGTGAAATATCATCTCCGATCACCGAATCGATCGATTCGGTCCAACGATCGGCTGTTTAACCGGACATCGAAGTCGAAGCGAGAACTTTCGCAACGTTCGACGCCCGACGTTTCTTCCATCGTCGGTTAACGCGACAATTAACCGCGGTCGTGCTTGTCGCTGTAGAACGGCGAATTTTGCAAACGGAAACTGAAACTTTCACGCGGTTTCGGGGCTCTCGATAACCAAGATCACCGTTTACGGAATTAACGGTTCGGTAGCACGCGTGACGTATAGAAAGCAATCGAACACGCGTGTTATACGTATCATTTTTCAATCGTAGACGAGCAACCGTTTCGGAGCGCAGTACGACGAGGGTGGGATTGTTTCGTAAATTCTAAAGGAAACGGATAAAAAAAAAAAAAAAAATAGATAGGTGAGGCTGGTAATTCGTTCGTTTCAATTTACATAACTCGCCGTTTGAATTTGCTTTCGTTCTTTCCTGGAAATATGGGTCAAGTTAAAAAGTTGATCCGAGCAAATTTGAACTCGAAGCGGTACGTTCGTGGACCGAGATTCCTTTTAAAAGCTTACCTCGGATCGAAGATGTTCTTCTTCCGAAGGAAGCGGATGCGAGGTGACTAAAACCACGCAGAGCGTAGTTGCCATGACGATGAATGCGGACTTCATGTTTGATGGTAGAGAGTGTCTGGAAAAAATACAATTTCGTCAATCGAACGTCCTATGGTGTCGCTGTTCTTCACGGGATTATCTTTTGGTCGGAGGTTGGTTTGGTATTATCTGTCGTTTAAAAGAAAGGAAATTTGTATCTTTGGTGTGTTTGTTACACGGTGGACCGGAAATCGTTCGATGAGATTCTGGAGACAAAGACAAGGCGAGGGAGTGCGTAGAGGGGAGGCTCTCCTTTCCCGAGCATACATTCGAAACTATCACTTTCGACCAAATGAAAGTCGAGGATGCCGTTGGCATCCTCGACTCGGAGATTCTCGAGGGAAGATGGTACATCGTGTTTTACAAATTGACTCTGGTACAAATAGGTTGCTAATTAAATATTACAGAGGGACAGAACGTTGGTAGAAAAATAAACACAGCTCGTGTGTCTTAGCACGTGCAATTCTATCTTTGGCTGCCATCTTACGTCTAACGTGTTAATCTTCATTTCACGTGTGCGCAAAGCAAGTTAAAAATTGAAATGAGATTGTTACTCGATTAGGCATCCAATCGAATCTATAATTGCAGGAACGAGTAACCAGAATACAATAGTGGCGACACGTTGAGGTAATATAGATTCGGTACGCATGCTTCTACTTAGCCGGTGATGCAATGTTGCGCGATTGTGGTTAAGGATTAGCAAGTTTCATTGATACTTTATCATTGTGCACGTTAAACACGAGCCATCGTTGAAGCAGAAAACAAAAGAACGACGCGAAAAACATAATTTACCATAACTTTACTTCCCTCTCGATTTCTCGAACCATTTCACCTGGAACTAAAAACTGTCGTAAATTTTCTATTCCTGAAACCGTGAAGCGATCGTTGCAAAAAGTTGGCAACACGTTTCGCAGGCAACGGGCCAAACACAGTTTCCGATAGAGAAAGGGAATAACCATGACAGCTGCCAAACTTTCCTCCGATCGAAAGACAAAATTAACGATGTTTCGCTGCTCGGCAATGTTGCGAAAAGAAAAATATATGGAGGAAACAACGACACGTGGATTTCGCAGCTACAGTTCAACGGAGAACGTATTTTCCTGCACGGCACGAGCACGAGGTGACTCGCGAGTTTCGAGTTTCTCCTCGAGCTCGTCGTTCTTGCTCGAGAACCACTCCAAGAAGGTTTTCACTTTGGCGATTCTTGTTCCATCCGGCGCGGCGTGATCCTGTGGCTCGCGAATCACTATACATCGAACAGAAACTCGAGGAGGAAGCTCGAACCCACTGCAAACATTTTGTACACGGGAAACCATCAAGCATTCCTCGAAGGAATCGATTAGTTCAAACTTTTATTCAATGTCGAAGAAATGTGATCCACGATTATGTTTTGCTACGTAATTGGCAATTATAATTGGTATATATTTTCGCGAATAACGTAATTTTTAGAATTTCATTGTATGCTGCAGAGGACCAGAGACAGAATTACCGATTTATGATTACCGATAATGTAATCACAACGTAATCACAAAATAATCACTACCCGACTCTGGTGCTGCTGGGTCGCGAAAAGGGTACGTCACTGGTGTTAAATGGACACGCGTTTCAAGTTCTGCTTAAACGGAACTGAATGGAACGGAACGTAACCGATATCGTAACAGTTTTTCAAGACGAAATTCCGGAAGCTCGATAGTTTCCTCACTGTTTGCGGATCCCGTCACGTGATTCGTTTTTCACGTTTCTCGTCACTGAAAACGAGACTGATTGCACGTAGTCGCGTCGGAGAGTGTTTGTCGTTCACCTAGGAACTCACCACACACCGATTATTAATCCGTCACTTGGTAACTTTTAAACTGGCCGCTTCTAAAGAGGACCCTAAAGGAGCTCTCGGCGGCTCTTGGTCTCGTCGACTTTTCTGTGACTGTCTGTGTAACGGAGCTTAGTGAGCGGCTTTTATTAGAAGGAGGGGCCTGGCACCACCTCCACGCTACACTTAAGCCTCCGGCCTCTCTTTTCCTCTTTCTCTGCTCGCCGCTACGCGATGCTGAAGAGAGGGATCGTAGCGACGACCGACGAAAGAGATCCTCGAATTCGACCGTGAGGATAAACGGAAGCTACCCGTGGATTCAGCGAAACGATCCTTTTCCGACACCTCGAGAAAACTTATATTATTTATAAACAAAACAAACGCAAAAAGAAAATCAAGCGTGACAACAAAGAATATAGTATCAAAAGCAAGCAAGATTATCTTCTCGGGCAGAGTGTTTAAAATAATGCATACATCTGTAAAATGAGTTTAACGAATCGCACAAAGTATTTGCTATTGATCCAATTTTATGCTTTTTAAGAAACGAGAGACATTTTTTTTCTTTTTTTTCTAAACGATCGTAAACGCATTTCACGGTACGTAACACTTAATTTTCGCTGTTGTATCTTATTATGGAACTGGTTCTTCTTTTCCCCCTCCAAGCAGGAGGGACTACAAATCTATATAAAGACATGATACAATTTATGAAAGTTGATTATTCTTTCCACGGACATCGTCCGGAACGTTTCGTCGTCGTAGTCTGATACGTTAACTAACATTAATCCTAGTCGTTCGTTTTTATATTTATTCGCGAAGATTAGTAAGAATGATCAGACGGTAGATTACTGGCGAAGAAGTATACGAAAAATGTAATAATGTCCTTAGAAAATACAAATTTTTCGGTTGAAGCATCGAACGAGGAATATTGTTTCTGCGGTAGATGATGCCCGTGCCTTGCCAGACGCTAAAGTATACGCGATCCACTGGGGTTACCGTTGGCTGCGAATCGTTTCCCGCAACAATGGGTTCCTAACGTTTAATTACACACTCCCAAAAGAAACTTTCCTCCAATTATTCGTAAACGAGTCCTTGTCGAGTCACCGCGTAAATTGGATTTATCTCGATAACCCGGTGGACTACCGGTGCTTTCTCCGAGAAACGTTTCCAGTTTAGTTTACTGCCTCCCCGACCTTGTTGTCAGTTTTATCCAGTGAAAATCCCATTAAGATCCCAAACAAATCTCGTTGATCTGCATCACGGTACAGTTGGAAACCCAGAACTTTCGTTCCATGTTGCCGTGCAATTGTTCGTTCTTCGGAAACGGCTCAAACCACCTGGAAACAATCAAATCTTGCCAACGACGTTCGCCGCACGATTGATTCGCTCATTTACGGTCTACTTAAAAAACTATCTCAATTGAAATTTCGTTGCGAGTACTTTTTTCGAAGAATAAAATGTGACGCGAAACTATGCGTTTGACACGCATCGCTAATCTAACGAACAAAGAAACCGTCACGCTTGATCGAGTTTATCGATAGGTTACCGAAAATTTGGCAATCACCGTTGAAAGTTTCCTTCGTGTCGGTGCCTTAAACGTTAACCAACAATTGGTAATTCCAGGTCAGTTTTATACCACATCGTGACACGAAATAAATCGTAATATTCATTTCGAAACAATCGTTCGTCAAGGTAAGGGCAATTTTTCGAATTCTTCTGGAAATTTGTCAACGGACGTTAGACGACGTTTCACAACGTTTCTGTAATGAAGCTTACACGACTATACGGTACTTTTCAGATAAGCAATTCGTTTTCGATGAATCGAGGAGCAGGAAACTCATTAGAAGTCAACAGTCCTCGAGAAAATTTGACTCAACTGCCTTGAACTCGTTCGTCGGCAAACTCTTTAATTTCCTCGCGTCCTTCAACGTTGTGTCTAATGCTTCAGGCGAAGTTAATCACTGGCTATCTTCATTCGTTTAATGATTGTATGCAAATGTAAACTCTGCAAACATGCTGCACGTCAGCGTCCTCTTACGATCGAGTCGAATACGATTATTTTTTAGCAAACAGAAGGATAGAGTATGTACGACTTTATCGTGATTCGCAGAGTGGTTGCTACCGAAAACACTAGAGACGTCTTATTTTCCCGAGAATTATAAATGTCGCTGAAATGCTTCTTGTTGCGACGTTTCCGCTTATTAGATACTTGTCAGCGAAGTGAACGACAGAAATGAGAGGAAGAGCGATCGTTAGTTGACGACGAAACTGAGAATTTTTCGATCGGCTATCGTATGGAAGAAGAGGATTCAAAAGTTGTTTGCTTTGTCTTCAACAATTTTGGAAACGAAAGAAAACGTTAGTTTCATGAGCAATTATCAGTTGAATAATTTATACTTCTATGAACTACTAGTTGCATATTTCTGACGTTAGTCTAACCGCAGAATTACATGATACACGGAAAATTCCAACGATGTAGCCCTCATCGGGTCGGGATATTCCAAGTTTATTCGAATTTTATGAAAAAAATATCTTCGGAGGAACTTTCGACGTTGCGTAACTTCGACTTTCATGCGCGATTTGATTCCGCTTTCATCGATTCTCTGACAGGATAATCTTTCGCGCAGCTCGGCCTCATTCTCCGCGCGTTAAACTTATTTTCTTGCGAGCACTTTTCTTCCAACGAATCCAACGATTTCGTTTTTCGTAGCGAATGGTTGAATTCTCGAGCCGTCGAGAAATCGCTCAGAAAGAGCATAGTCCT
This sequence comes from Hylaeus anthracinus, assembly GCF_026225885.1. Lineage (NCBI taxonomy): Eukaryota > Metazoa > Arthropoda > Insecta > Hymenoptera > Colletidae > Hylaeus > Hylaeus anthracinus. The sequence continues at coordinate 17,208,424 of NW_026534337.1, forward strand.
CGTTGAAACGAACGCGACACAGAAAAAGTTCCTCTTCCATTACGCGCCTCGATAAAAATTGTCCCTCGAACGATTCAAGGATGACACGTATCCTTCGATCCAAATAAGGCCGTTCTACCACTCAAGCGATACGAACGCGACAGGATATGTTATCATAGAATGCAATCGTTTATATCTCGCGTGTAAAGAGCTAGAAACTTGTATCGGTACAGCTTTTATTTCTTTAATTTCAAAGTAGCGATTAGTTTTTCGAGAACGTATCTATTTCAATGGGAAGGTTATTTTATATTATTTTAAATAAGTACAACAGTTTCAACACAATATCTGGTCGAATGAAAAGTAGATAATAGCCATCGTCGCTTTGAGCAATCGACGAATTTATGTAAGTCAGTGTTGAGAAAACACGGTCTAAATTATTTATTTTCCAATCGCACATTACCAAGTGGACACGGGTTGGCCACATAACGTTTTCCAGAACTTGATCCGGGATAGAACGACTCGTGTATAACGATGGTTCCGCTACCGGTTTATCCGAGGAAACCGCCGCACCTGATCGGCGAAAATGAACAAAACGTGAGCTCGAACGTTCCATGCAATTCCGCGTGAAACGAGACGGTTCGCAGACTTCCTTTCTTCTTCCTTTCGTAAAGGACAGCATCAACCGTCAATACTAGAGAATATATTTCCAAAAGCATATAACTGTGGACTTTTGACCATCTTCTTAGAAAAATTTTCCTATTTACGATGCATGCAATAAATCGTGTAACCGACGTTGTACTTGAGAAACAAGACTACCTTCTGTTACAAGATTATTTGATTTTTTTCCTAACGAACATTCTTAGGCAGAGAATAAATTATCATTGCAAGTATCGCAGCGTAGTCTTCACTTCGCGACATACGCGGACACCTGTTTATCTTTCTCAAGTAATGTTGTGTTCGCGATTCCTCCTCTTTTCCATTGACAAGCTGAGAAAATAAATAAGAAACACGCCCAAAGAACATGAATATCGTGCATTTTTCGCCTTAATAAATAATCGACGACGTTCTATCGGATAAGGAGGGATGGTTGGATGAGTCGAAGGCGCAGTAGCAACGAAATAGAAAAGTTCCTCGTTTCTATCCCGACTGACCTCGAACAGGCCAAGGCTTTTCGTCGTTGTTATTACAAAAGTAGGTTGAGTCAGTTTTTACCAGTATCTTTCTGCACGGGAGTCGCTTTCAACTGCGATGCTAGGTCGAACGCGATGTTGCTAAGTCTGTTATATTCGCGATTGTATGTTAATCTAGAATTCACTGTCGATGACGTGGTGAAATTTTGCAAGATGACGAAAGACAGCATTAAAAGTTTCTTTCTCGATTCGGTGATCAGCCACGAGTTCTTCATTCACCTTTCTCTCGTTCTGCATATGTATGTATATGCCATTTCGCGAATGTGTTCAAGAATTGCGAAAGTGGAAGCCCGGAAATCGAGTGTCGGAAGCTGCAAGTTGAAAGCTGAAAGTAGAAGTTCGTAGTTTGAACTTTGATCTCGCAAACTATTCGGTTAGACGCTACATAGAAGTTGAGAATACTAAACCTTTTGTTCCGTCCGAAAAAATGTTTATATGTCAGCTCTTTTCAGTCATGCGGATAGCGTTCCCCTTAAATCACTGATTTCATAAGCTACGGTGGATTTTCGTATAGCACGGGCTGTAACGCAAACCCATCGGAGAAAGTATCACGCGTTACTGTTCCTCTCCCTGTAACCAGTGCTGGTTACTATACGCTTAGTCCTTTCAAAAGGATCATGGTATATTCCAAGTCAGTCATTCCCTGGGAATTCGATTATGTCGGAATTTGCATAATAACGTCGGATAAGCGAAAACAAAGACTCGAGAAAAAGTCATCCAAGTCACGATTACGTGGACCAGTTAGAAAAGAAATTTCCCCGAGGCGTTTTTGCACGTGAAATAATAAATTCTGCAGGTCCCGTTGCAGCTTGTTTTCCTCGTAGCACGAATAACACGATTACCTTTTCCTTTTTAGTAATACAAATACTTGGAATTATTTCTGAACCGAGAAACGCGCTGAAATACGAAAAGTCATAATTGTTTCGAGATTGTTGTACATAGAGCGTCAATTAGTCGCGACAAGATTCGAAAGATAAGTTCATCGAAACAAATCACGCGTAAATCGTCTCTCGTTTCTTATTTCTGATTGAATATTCGTAGCACGCGAGAGCTCGCATCGTTCAGCGCTAATGATCTCGATAAAAACCAGATCATTATTTTCGCTATGAATTTGAAAAAAATTGGAAATTTGTAACATAAAAAGGAAGCTGTTTCTGTCAACCTTTTCAGCTGCAATTAACTGCGATTATGAATTTCGCAACGTCAATTAGGTTAAAAATTATGAATCGTATCTATGTGTATCGATATCCTGAAACTAGCTGTAAACCGGCTGCACCGCGAATGCTGCTAACCTTGCATGTAGCTAAAGTGCGTTCTTAATTGCGTCCGAAACGTGAGTTAACGTATCGTTGAAAGTTTGCATTCGCAATATTCAAGCAGCTTATCGCATTTCCTCTTTTCACGCTACTGTGTATTTCCGTGTCTGTCGCACCATTCGTCTTCTTTAGATGTTTTTGTCTACTTGTCTCCGAAACACAAGTTGTGCTATACCTTCCACCTTGTGTTCCATTCTATCGATTGGTTTCTCTTCAAAATTCAAGTCACTGGTTTGACGAACTAGATATCCATCGCAGAGTCAAGGTTTCTTACGAACAACAAATTATGGACCTAATAGCACCTATGGGCCGATTCACGAATCTTGTCTTTTTCATTAGAATTCAATTTTGTTTATTTCTAGCCGAAGCGCGGATAGCTAGATCTTCGTTGTTCGATAGCGATTTTACCGACAACGGGAGAACCGGCCACTCGAGACCCAGATTATCGCTGCTTGCGTGCACGATCACCAGACGGAGACACCTTCATCTGTTTTTTGCTGATAACGGTCTACGATTATTAATCTGTAATTATTCAAGTTATCTTGCATCCTGTTTTACCTAAGACATCAATCGTGACGTAAATCGCGACGTTTCCGCATGAGGTGACGCGAAATCGAGAGACCCGTGAACCCATTGATTCAAGCAGACTGAAGAATTTCGCAAGGTGTCCTGGAATTAATTACGATAAGAATTACTTATGCAACGACGATTTCGCGTGTTCTGTTTTACACTCGGCTACTTTTTACCATTTTACGAAATGTCGTCAGAGTAAATGGCACATGCGGATCGATGACCTATGGATCAATCGCCTCGGTGTAGATTCTATCGCGAATGAATGGTGGACAGGCGTCGAGTTATAGGGCATCCAACCAAGTGATAAATAGTGGTGTCACAACTGCGAATCACACAGTCTATACAAAAATTTGGTGAAATGTTGTTATAGAAACTTATCAAGTTTTCATAGTATCCGTCAATGCTCTCTATTTATATTCTCTAATTGGACAAGTGTACACGACCAATAAGCAATTTTTTTTCTTTCGCGCGCTATACCGTTTTCCTTTTTCACGTTGAAAGTCAATCGGACAAAAAAAACTGACATTACCGTTTAGTAATAATAATGAACAAAGATCAGCTACTCTATCGAAAGCGAATGCGTTCAATGCGGTAAGAAAAAAACTTTGAATAATTGAGGATTGCCTGAAGCGTTTTGTAACGATATCAGATCTATTATACCTACTTGTTCGGTTTGGATGGAAGTAGAAACTGTCGGTCTGGTTATAAAATAGACTAAATCCGTAAGAGAGTAACGATAGGTCATGTAGAGCGATGAAATGATTGATATAAAAAAATATTATGACAATAATAATACATACGACATACAGTCGTAAGATAAAGCACAGTAAAAGCGAAAACAAAATAATAAGTGTTTTTACTTCCTACGAATAGCATTGATCCGCATTAAACGACATCCATATTAATAATGGCGCAAAATGATATTCAAAAGGCAAACGTCCTGATACCGACAGCCCGATATTCGAGCAGTAGAAAGTCCCCCGGTGTCGTGCGTTTCAGTCTTTTCTCTCTGGTCTGTGGTGTACCCGGTGAAGCGTCTCCACGTTGTTTAAAAATATATATTTATGGAAGAATAGCAGGACGATTTTCTGATCGTGAAAGCTAACTAATTGCTGTTGTCGTTATACATCGTTACGAACGTCGTTTGTTCGCGTACAATGCGAAGTAGGAAGGAAATATTGTTGTCGTTTATCGTTGTTTATGAAATATCTCGTTCGCATCGGTATTGCTCTTTGCTGCTTGCTGTACACCAGATGTTTCATGAAATATTTTTAGAGAACTTGCATCATTCTTCGGAAACACGATGTAATTAATTGTGCACTTGTGACAGATTTCTCACGGTTTCGCAACGATGCAAAAGGGGAAAAAGTGAAAGGCCTTCCGTCTCTTGACACTCTGCTCGAACGATACGAAAGAAACACGCGAAATTCGAGATCAAAACCGCAAAATCCGGACGATCCTTTTTGGAGAGGAAAGGAATTGAAGTTTCTTGTTGCCTCGAGGCCAATCGTGATTCGCCCAACCATTCCTACCGTCGACTCTTCCTATCCGACTTTGAGATTTTCTTTCCATCTTCTCGTTTCCTCATTTTAATCGACGTAACTTTGAATCGAATCGGTTACAATGCAGAAACTTGCAAAACAACATGCTATGTAAATACCTGCAACTTAAAAGTCGTTCGGATGCAATCGAGCGTATCGTGAATTCTTTTTAAAAAATTGTATAAGCTAAGGATAATGGTAAAACAAACGCAGGTCAATGCAGGACAAAGGAATCGAGCTGTACAGTGTACAGCATCGTAGCGTACAAACTTGTTTCGAGGATATTTAATTCATGAGGGATTATTTTCGGCGGACGGTAAAAACTGAATCGCGTTGTACCGTGCGTGTGGAATTTCAATGAAGAACTCTCTGGAGAACGACTGTTGTAATTCCTGTGAAAAGATGGTCGTAAATTGTTGATCTGTCGGATAAAGATTCATAGAAATGACTCGTTATTTTTGCAACGAAGATTCGTTTCGTTGAGCAAGGGACCTATTTTTCCAAAACACGACGACCTTTCATACCTTACGTCTATTTATTTCCCGTGATCACGACAATGTCGCTGTTTGATAAATATCACGCAAGATGCTTTCTCGTCGGATGCAATAATATCTTCACGTCAGGAGAAAAATGGTTTCTCTAATCTAATTCAATCCCTTGAAAGCAACGAGTTGGCACCGTTCCTGACGTAACGTTAGTTACGCAAAGTGGGTCAGCTTCGGTTCTGTTCATCGTCGGTAAATAGAGATCGGCGGACGTTAAACTGCGAGTCAGCAATTGAAATTCTATAGGGTAACGCGACCTTGAAAAGATCTGCACCTTAAAAGGCGGCTGGCCGACATCTAGTGCGATCGTTATGACACGATAGTCGGTTGAGGCTGGTCAGTAAACCGATCTAACGGTGTACGTCGTAAGGCTGCTCGAGTCTGCGATAGGTTGCAAAACCTGTTCGATCGAGGATGATCCACGAGATACCATAATCGAATCTTCGACTCACGAGACACGTATCGGATCATACGAGTTTCTCGCTCGAGAGTTTTTCGATATTTTCATTAAATATAATAAAATTTGAGGTGAAGCTGAATGCTCCAAAGTGGTCGAAGAATGTGGTCGACGTAGCCTAGTACAAAATTATTAATTCGCTTCTACGTAAAACGCGCACGATCGACTTAATGAACGCAAGCAAACCAGCGTGGTAACTTTCATCTGCGTGGGAGAGCCTTAAACTTGTCCTTGCTTTGTTCCTTACTGGAAACAGCTAACGATCGTAGCGAGAGATCGTTCATCGGCTACCGAGCACGTTGTTAACCGTCCGGAATGTCAAGATCGCGATCACGGCTATGGCCAGCAGGAGATCGCCTTACCGTCTACAATACTTGTCAAACTTTCTCGTTTCTCGAGGATGCGAACCAAATGGTAGGCTATTATGTTAAATGAAAAACTTTTTACGTACATACATTTATTATAAATATTACATGCGACCGATCGTTCTTTGATTTTGTCGATGTCGTTGTATACGTTTATCGCAATCCGTATGCATTAGGCAATGCCCTACGTACTCGATTTCCTGCTGCAATCGGGATTTTCCAACATCAACGACGTTGGGACTAATGAAAGGTTAACGATTCTCGTCTAGAAAGCATCGATTTTCGCGTGGGCTCGAATATCGAAGCGAGCCAGAGGTTAATCGATAGTCGCGTAAGCTAATTAGTAAATCGGAGATACGATTCGTGGTCGAAGCCTCGTCGTTTCCCCATGTTCACCAGATTAGGCGGTCCGCGTTTATTGCGAAAGGCTGCGCTGTCGTCAGGTATATTTCGCGCGGTACGCGAACCCCGAAGCGGACCTCCTACGAGTAATTGTACCCTCGGTGCAATGACGGAAGTGAATGCACTCGCCGCTGGCGTCGTGCACTATCATTAGGAATGCCAATATCCCGATCGAGGTGGACGGTGCATGGAAAAAGTGCACGCTTCCACGATCAGGAAGGAAAGGGGCGATCGATTGTCCAACCACTATAAAACAATCATTTTTCGACGCATCCTTTCAGTTTTACCGTCGCGTTCTACGATTGATTTTTCATTTTCTATTTTCCGTTTGTTCGGTCTCGAACGAAACGACTCTTGTCGTTAAACATGAGGAACGCGGTATTCGAATTGTAGCCAACCGATTCTTGAAAAGCGACGCAGCGATCGATGATCGAGTCGCAAGGTGCGCCGCGTGTGTGGAATGGACGTTGTACGACCATTGAAAACGAGTGCCAATATATTTTTGCTGTCGTTGAAGAGATCGTTATCGTTACGGACACAAAGGAAACCTATACAGAATGATTTTTCTACTTTCGAGAAGGTTACCGAGATCCTACCCGGTGCTCGCGCTCCTAGCGACGAACCTGGTGATTTCGATGCCCGCGCCTCTCGCTAAGCGCTCGCCCGAGACCGTCTCTAGCGATGGAACAAACGGATTTTTCAGCGTTCCAAAGATTCTGGAGATCCAGCTCCCGCTGAAGATTGCGTCGAAGGATGATCTAGTGGCCTGGGCCAAGTACGTAATGGGCTTGATGGCTTCGAAGATAAACATTACGTTGGCTGCGGTGAAGGAAACGCCAAAGAGTTCCGAAAGCGTCGAAAAGTCGGACAACATAAAACAGTTGAACAACGTTTACTCGGGATTCAGAGGCGTGGAAAACGTCAAGCAAGACGGGAACATTCGAGCTTTCGCGATCGGAAAGAACTTTGAAAAATCTAGATACGCGGAGAATATTAGAAATCTCGAGAACTCAAACAAGTTTGAGCACGCTACAAATTTTGGGACCGTCCGGCCTTTGGAGACGAGTAGATATCCCGAAAAGGGCAAAACGACATCCAGAATCGGGAATGTCTCCTCGCCAAAAGAAAAATTGATCGCTATTCAAAACTTGCCAAGTTCGACGACCGCTGGATTCGACAATCGAAAGACGTATTCGACTTTTGCAACGTTCGGCATCGCAGACACCACCGTCCATAGTCCTCTGGCGATAACCGCGAACATTAACGTTCCAAAGTCGAGAATCAAGGAACAAGGTTTCAAGGGAATCTTCGACGTAGCGAATTCCTTCAAGTTGACGAACGATCAGCAGTTCGTTCCTCCGTTTCCGGAGCTTGGACCCGCTTTAGATTTCAAGGGTAACGATATCTTTCGAAACGCGAACGCGGTTTCGCCGCCCCCGAGGAACTATCTTCCCGTGACAACCACCGATACCATCAAATTCCCAAGCGATCCGTTTGTCACGAGATACTTTTTTGACGGTGTCGAGAGGAACGTCTCCAGCAACCTTGGCGTTCTTCCTTCGGACCTCCTGTTCACCACCACACTCAGGCCGTCGATCTTCAACGAAGAAATTCCAGTGCCGGTAAAGAGCGTGGATCTAACCACGCAGACCAACTTGTCGAATTCGTTGAAACCGCTCTTCAGGGTCCCTTTCGAGGCGGTAATTACGATCACGCGGGACGAACCCGATGAACAGACGACATTAAGAACCGAGAAAGACATGTACTACGTGTTACCGACCAGAGATCCACCGGATCGTTTCCCTCCGTATTTCGATACGAATTACACCGTAACGAATGAGTCGGGACAGATCAACGTTGTGTTCGATGACGGCAGTCAAGTGACCGAAGCCAAGGGCGGAACACGCAAGGAGCAAAGAAAGAAGCAAGAGAAGAAAAAGGACAACTCGAGTAAGCAACAAACCAAGAGTCAGAAAACAACGCCCAAACGACCGTCGACGATCAGCCGTCTCATTAAAGCGTTCCTGTCGCTCAGGAGAAATAACAGTCTTCCCGTGGATCTGACACCGCCTCCGTTAACACCTCAGACGTTTCAAGCGAACCAAAAGCTCCAGACGCCACAGAGGACGCAAGTTTCCACCGAGCGGCCGGTAAGAATCGAAATCGAGTAAAAGTAAGCCGAGTACAACCGGGACAGAGGTCCGCTAATTGTACCTATCGATTTATACGGAGAAAGGAACGCGCGAGTCAAGCAGCTCGAGTTGAGAGAAAGATGGAATAAACGACAGCTGTAGTTTAAGATAATTAAAACAGTGAAAGGAAAGATGTAAACGGGTGCGATTACGGGATACGTAAAGATTACGTCATTTTTGCGACGAGAAATGTTCGTTCCATGGAATAAAAGAACTCTTCGGTTGCTTTATTGCGAATCGTGTCAAAAACAGCTACGAAAGTACCATTTTGACACAACATTACGTTACGTGTCTGCGTTCTTGCTGTTCGCTTGATCGATTCGCACTCGCCCTCGAAAGATCAACGCCAACGATGTTCGCCGTTTCGTTTTCGTTGGTCACCGAATCGTGCGAGTAAAATTAATCGATTAATGTCCAACTTTGCGTTTATTTCAGTCATCGTTGAGACATGGGAAACGTAATCAGACGACTTTGGCGCAACAATTGGAGGTACGTTTGTTATCGATCATACGTATCTTATCGGGTATTTTGTAGCCGACTAGCTAAAGAAAATTCGGATTTATAGGACGACGACGACAACGACGACGATAACGATAGTAGCGAGAAGAAGAGCAACGAAAGCGACGACGACGTCGAAACAAACGGTGGGGACGAAAATAATGGATCGAAGGAGAATAGCTCCGACGAGAGTGGTGATTCGAGCGACTACGACGATGATGATGAGGAAGAGGGTGGTGGTTCCGTTCAAGCTGTAATCGAATTGTTTCAACTTGCCGCTCCAATTTTGGAAGATCTTAGCGACGTAAGATTGCCGATGACCTTCGTGGTTTACGGTTATAATACGCGACTGTTTACATATCGTATTTTCAATAGCAACGCGCCTCGTTCTTCTTTTAGCCTGAGTCTGACGCCGATATCGCCGACGTGCTCAATGGAGCTCTTCCGATTCTGCAAGAGCTGTCAGAGGTAAATGTTTCAACAAGAAACAAAGACAGGTTGAATAAGGACGAATCATTCGTAAAGGTGAATCGTTCAAATTTTTAGGGAGACGGAGAGAATCCAGGCTACGACATCCCTGGATTGTTGGTACCGATCTTGTTGCAGTTTAGCGAAGTGAGTTGCCAAGTTTCTTTAAAGTTGGCTTTTAAAATACGCGAGATATCGAGCGACAGGAGGTAAACATTTCAATCAAAGCAAGTAAAGAAATCTGTTTTAGGGCCCAGATGGGCAGAGAGACTCGGCAGCGATCTTGACGCCTCTCCTCCAATTGAGCGCACCGTTGATCGGTCCTCTCGTCGGTCCTCTACTAGTGCCATTGAGCCGTCAAAGCAGCAAAGTAAATAGAAACATTTCCCTTAGAATTAGGCATGTAGAATAAGTGATTTTAGCTAGACTTATTGTTAGTCACCGATAATCAAAATGCAAGGACTATCGGCGGTTAATACAAAATGAATCGTAAACAAGAATTAGAATTTATCAGACACGGGTATGTTTATGTTATCATTCGTGCACTCATCCAGGTCGAAACGCAAATCGTAATTCTTGTTTACGATTCAATTGTCATCTGCTGCCGCTAATCTTTATATTTTGATTATATTTTTAGAATTATGGATTATCTACCGTTCGTTAATGTCGGAAGGGTAACGCGTGAATTTCAGCCTCCGGGTAACGGTGGATCCTCTGCTGCGAACTTGATAAAAACTCTACTGGGACCTTTACTCGAGGTGATTGTTATCATTTATGTAATTTCTTTGAAAGTAACGTCACGGTCGAATACAATTCTCATTGTCTACTTTTATTTTCAGCCAACTGGACCCGGCAAGATGAGTCAACTGTCTAAATTGATCGCCGGAATCGTCTCTAATCTTAGCAAAGTACGCATTGATCTTTCTGTTAACAAGCATTTGTCTTCAGTCAATAAATCGATCGTTTTATCAATAAATCAGTGTCGTATATACCATCGTGAACCAATGTCTCGATTTAACCCAGTTCTTCGTTCAGCGAATAGTCGTAGAAATAAATATCGTATTTAGAAAATAAATAAAAAATAATGACCATTGAAAAGTGACTGCTATTCAATGTTAAATATCGTCCAGGAACTTATTTTTGGATCTCTTCCAGATTTCCTCGAACGGCAAAGGGAAATCCGACATAACGAGTCTCGTGAAAGCGGTGGTCGCAGGATCGGTCGCCGGTACCAGCGCAGGATCCAGTGGTCCAAGAGACTCTTACGGTGCCCCTACGAGCTACGGTGGCGATTCTGGTGGCGGCAACGGTGGCGGAGGTACTTCTTATTATCCTGTGAGTATTCGCAGAGCCTCTTTCTCTGTTTATCCAGTCGTTCTTCTTCTTCTATTCACTTTTTCTTCCTTTTCTTTCTCTCCGCACTTGGAAGACTCGAAAAATATCCTACGCCCCTCTACCTAGACTCCAAAAACATTCTCGTGATTCGCTGTCTTCTCATTACATTGTACTTATCAACTTTCCAGCAAGGCAGCCCATCGATGAACACAAACTCGTTCGCCATGCTAGGTTCTTCGATCAAAGACATCATTAACGCGGTACTAAAACTGGTCGCCTCCTTAATAACCTCATTCACGGGACTCCTGACTGCTTCCTCAAACAGTTCTCAGGAACCAGAACCTACTTATGGTCCACCGCGTGGTACCTATGGTGTACCGCATCCCTCTGGCACACCATCCTCTTACGCGGTCCCTCCGAGAGATACTTCGATCGGGAATTTTCGTGCGCCGCAACGGGGAACTAAACTAACAACAACCCTTTAAATACATATATTTTCCATTCGACTAATACTCATTCCAGAAAGTTAACCGACAAATACATTCAGTGCAATTACTTTAATTAACGGTGAACTTTGAACGAAAATCAAGCGCCTATTATAAAAAAAAACATCGAGCTCGTCGAGTTAAGATTTTCCAGTTAATCTCTTCGCCGTATCATTTTAGCAAAAAGTTTTAGAACCGCTGCGATCAAGTATTTTCCTTTGTATAAACGTAACTTGTGAACAATAAAGCCGAGTTCGTTGCTATCGCGTAGGTATATTAAACGTTTCCTTTATTTATATATCGATTTGTCTCCGAAGAGATTAAATTGGAAAGAGGATCAGGACTTTTTCAAACCTGAAACATCCCGTCCTTGATCGAAATAAATTCGTAGGCGAATTCTTATCAGTAACGCAAAATGTAAAATGATTATTTTGCGTTTACCTTGCAACTATTGAAATTACGTGGGTACACAGGTAATTATTTATTACGAACGCGCGATAATCCAAGGATGCAAGACACGTCATCGACCAGAGTTACTTTCAATTCGACCTGGTTTGACTTCGATTCGTTACGATCGATCAAACGCGACTCGCTTTTTCACCCGTGGCTTCTTATCAACCATGGGACGCATGGAACCATGGGACGTTTAAACGTCTTAATTCGAGCTCCGTCTCGCTACACTTCTGTGCCTAACGACGGGTTGTCGACATCGACTGTCACAAACTGAAACTAGCAACCAGTTTCCTTTACTACCCTCTTTACTACTTTCAAACAGCTTATAAGTACAAAATCAAACATATAAATCCTTGCATCGATATACTCTCGATTAGGCAATATCGGTGAAATATTCAAAATGCAGTTTATGGATGGAGAGGACGGACTTTGAAAAATTACCTACTTTGCATCGGGGGAGAGATATTATTCCGCGAAATATTCCAAGACAAGTCGTCCAAAAGTGGCGGTGCGTGTGCATCACTATACGTCTGTATAGTGACGTGTATGACGCGTTACGCGATTACGGATTACATGATTTGGAAAAGGGGGCTAAAACAAAACCGGACGTTCCGCTAGCGAACAAGACAGATGCAATTTTACACGTGACGCAACGATTGTCTTCCTGAAAAGGAGAGGATCGAGTCGTTGATCGACTCTCTCCGCCTACGGAGTTAGGTGAATTGAATTTAATCGCTTCAGCGACGATCGAAATTAATTTCTACAAGGAGTACAAATCGTCATGGAAATATCTTGCTCTATTTTGTTATCATTAATATTACGGTGTAATGTTTCGAATCATTCGAGACGATTTACTACACTTTTATTACATATAATTCTGGGAAAAATACACTTAAAAGTTTTTGTCTACGAGTTCAGTATTTAGAACATATCTTGTACACGAATGCGATCCAACGTATATTTTGCAACATTTGTGTGGCAATCGCATTGCGTGACGACACAGAGTCGATTAATTGATGCACCTCTCGATTTCACCTCGATTACGACTAATCTGCGAGGCCTGGTGAATTAAAAGCATGGCCGATAAGTCGAAATTTTCGCAACGGATGCAAAACTTTTACGGTAAACAAACAGGCTGCTAAGTAATTTGACGAAACCTATTTCATCATCTTCAAAAAAATGAACTCGCTTTTCAACCCAACGTTAATTATCGATCGGAAACCTTTCCAAGCTGAAAGGTGAAAGTACATTTCACCGTTTGACTTATGAACAACTGCGGATGATCATGATTTTTCCGTTTGTTCGCGACACAGTTTGCATGTTACCTGTTCTTACCTCTTACACTTGCCAATATCTTTATCGAATCGTGAAAGTCATGGTGGTACCAGCGAATTCCCGTTAACGCTGACCGTATATGATTCACGCGATCGAAGAGATCTAATATTGGTCGTGGCATTCTCCTCGTAATTGATTTGTATTGAGCTTTATCTTATAGAGAACTGTGTGTCACAGAGACTGAACGCTGGTTTCGAAGGCCATTTACTTTCCATTCTGAAAAGAAAGCCGGAATTTTTGGCGTTGCGAAAACGTCATTTGACCCTTGGACCGCATTTGCGAAACTTTTTCACTGTAGCTGTCGTCTGTAACATTTTGAGCTGTGCAACTGGTTCGGCTACGTTCTAATTCTTGTCTATCTTTCGAAAAGAATACGTTGTAAATTTCTGTGACGTAAACGAAAAGTCGTGTCTCCGCGAGAAGCGAATCGGTTGCAAAAGATGCAGCTAATTAATCGCTTTATAACCATTTTAGATTTCGCGTCTCTTGTAATGTTAACTCTATAAATATTCATAATCAGGTCTCACCGTTTTCTTTCGTAACGACGTTTATAAATTAGCTTTTATTATTATTACCATTACCATTATTATTATTATACGTTTTTATTGTGTGCAAAAAGAAAAGGAAAAAGTTACCTATTCAACACATGCATTCACGTATATTAATCAGACAATAACCTTACGGTTGTTGACAAATAGCTACTAGTTAAAAAGTATCGTTCTCATTCTGCTAGTTTTTCCTTCGCTTTGTTATGTATCTTGTTTAACTGCCTCAATATCTAATCGATCAATTTCTTTTTCAGCCTAATTACCAGTTTCGCGGACCTTGAGAAACATCGTATCTTCCCGACTATGAACATGAAGAAGCTATTAAATAACAAATATCCGTGTCAATCTGTTCTTATATTCTGTTAAATAAGGACATATGCAAATCTAAGACCATTTCGAAATTGCTTTTTGTCGCTGTTAACGTTTTTGTGAAACCAGTGGTTGTTCAAGTGAAACAATACCGTGTGCATTCATCTAACCTGATTACCAAGTACTGCGTGCTATTAATCGATTCATACGACAATGCCGGTTTAATCGTTAAAAGCGAGGCAGCATCCGTGATTAATAGCTTTAGAAAATAAACATTAAGGGTGAAAATAACGACGTGTAACGAGGTGATTTTTTAAAGTCTAAATCTCTTTGTTACCACTAATAATTTGGCTGTCGAAATACTTTCGATTCATTTGCTCTGCGATTGAGATAATAAAAATTACGCTGTGCATAATAAAGACATGTTTCTACTTAATTTACGCAAAGCAAACGAAAGGCGAATTAATAACTGCGACGATAATTGCGAGTGTCGTAAGTATCGTTCTTCCAGTCCTAAAGCAGCAATTAAGCAGTGAATATGGGGTCTTGTATCTACTAGTTACGGGGATTTATAAATATAAATTACTTAATTAAGAAAATTATAGCTTTAATTGTTCTCTTTTTTTTTACGCGTGCTGCAGCAATCGTCATCTCAAATGTCAAATGAACGTTGAAATCACACATGTAATAATAACTCGTTTATCGTCGATACACTCTCGTTTTTTTAAATTATAATTGATACGTAATAGAGTTTATGCTAGTATCACCATTCGGCAGGAGAGGAGCTCAATTTTCGTAATCGTTCCGGTAGCTCGGTTGTACATAATATAAAATATATCAAACAATGTACGAACTGTATCATTATAATACTTAATTGTTATCGTTTTACGTTTTACTTAATTACTCTTTCATCGTCCCAAATTAGAGATAATTCCATGTTACGCAGAATTCCTTTTTCAAGCAGCTGAAATACCGTGAGTAGTAGCCGGAAAGTTTAAGGTCTGGGACTGTGTACCCTTTCATCCGGAAATTTCACACATTCGCGAGTTACGCAATCATGCGATCCGAAGGATTTTTACACCGCGTCTCCTGTAGATTACTTTCCATCCGCCCACCGCATCGGTACGAATCCCACGAACGTTCGATCAATTTGATGGCACATAATAAGAATCGTTGTTACGTAATCCAGCATCGAACAGCTGAAAACTTTTTCCGTGATATCAACTTCTTCGCCGGAGATATGCTTTATCTTTGTCGAAGAGACTGAAAAGATTCACTTTGGTAAATCGCTGGTATAGTAATTACATACACAGATCATGCAGCATTACGCAACGAGTTGATAAAATTATTGCAAGGACGCACACGGACATCGCACGTCGCGTTATAGGCGAGCATTGTAGGCCAGGGTTTTTTGAATAGAAAACGCAATTTTGTTCGGTACCGTTTACAATAGGAAATGCTACTTTCTAAGAACAAATCCTTCGAGCTACCACAGATGCCTCTCAGCATCCCGTACGATTGGTTTCTAATTGAAAGCGTCCATTAGTCATTGATGTTTCTAATGTATATTCCACACCATTCGCGAATAATTAGTCGAGCAATTAATATCCCAATCCCAGTAAAATAACTTGAAAAGAGGAAGAGAACCGACTTGCGAAACGCGACCGTCGAACGGATGCCTTTGTTGCACCGTATGCGGCGCCTGCATAGAAGAAAACGTGTATCGTGCAATTATACACGCAATCTTAGCGTGCAAAATTGACTCATCCCCGCAGGCCGAGTAATTCGCTAAACATGCTCGTGCAACGCTCTTCTAGAATGAAATGCAGATGAATTGTACAAACATTTCCAAGTGTCACGATGTTTAAATATTAATAGGAGTCATAGAGCACCAATTGACAAGTCCGAAAAAGTGTCCGCGTTCCGTCACAGCAACTTTATCGCACCAATTACCGTTGCGTACGCGGTTCACCACGGCGGCGCGGCGCCGGCGCGCGGCGCGGTCATTCTAATCGACGCACTTTCCTTGGGAATTTTTTACTCGCATTTCGTTATCCTCGTCTTATGACGTAATTAGAAGTACTAAAACACTCCGCTTTCCTTTACGCTTGTTTTATTAACGCAGAATATATTTATCCCTAGCTGGGATCGTTCCATAGAGAAATTATACAAATATTCGACTTTCTCCAGTCGGGAAAAAGCTCGCGCCAATGTCGTAACACTCGCTGTATTGCGAAAATAAAGCACCACGACGACGTAATTCTCGAACGCGTTGAGAGATACGGATGTTTATAAACACGTAGTCGCTGCGATTCGTAAAAATAACGAGTGTCAGAAGTTCCGTGGTCGAGCTAACCGGAGAAAGTAAAGACGATTTATTTATTCGGCGTGTAAGCTGATATACATATACGTAGCGATGGGTACGAACCGTCTCAGACTCGCGAGGCATAGTTTAACAGCCGAATATTATTTTCGAACCTTGCGAGGCGATTTATGAAACCATGTAGTTCTAAAAATGTAGGTTAATTAAACACCTTTCATTCGAGTAACCATCGAGGAACATGTTGTAATTGTTTATATTTTTATAGTTGTTCTTCGGAGCTTTCTCAGAGGTGCATCCGTCGAACCCGTTACCACCAAAGCGCACTTATACTCGTGCAAGTAGCTACTACACGCTAATACAGGTACAAAAGGATACATACGTGTAACACCCAGTCACGCGCGCAGCAACGTTACGTAAAAGCATTCGACCCAATCGTCAAGGAAGCTCGCTGGCCTTTCTAGAACGGAACCTCTCATCGCGGTTTCTGTCGTGACCGTGCGAACTCGTGAAAGCGAAAGCGACGAGAGCTCTTTGAACTCGATCGAGCACACGATCGATTCGCAGGAGGGTCGTGGCAAGGGCACCTCCGCGAATCATCACAGTCAAGATCTATTCGAATCAGCCAAGAAAGTGGATAACGAAACTGGAACAATGAATAAAGAACTGGTTTCGCCCGAATCGCGTGAAAGTGGGTTGAAACAACGCTACGCGATTCACGAAATTATTACACGGCAGGAGTGCAAAATGTAGCGTCGCGTGTTTAATTGTTCCAAAATCATGCACGCCAATTGGACGTTTAAAATAATACGGGACCATAAATTTCTGAGAAAATTGTTTCATTGCACAGGTGCGTTCATCGTCTCCACACAATCTGTATTTTCAAGTCGTTCACTTACGCATCTCCGTTCCGTTCTCCGTTACGAATTTTATGTAATGCTTTCTGAAACACAAACAGTTGTTATCGAGCACGAGCAAGTGTATTCTTGTACGAGCATTCCATAATCTGATACGACGCGTGTCGCACAGTTGGTATAACGGAGGTTCTATCGTAAACGTTTTCCTGATTACATGCCATGTCAATCCACTTGTGCCAGGAAACGCGCGTCGAAAAAAAGCTGGCCCGCCTTGAGTCACGCGGCGTTGGAATTACGCCATAAATTTCGCCCACCTCCGACGCCATCGGTAGAGTAGCCTACGTTTCGTTCTACCAATTTCCCCGTGACGACTTTCCTTAGCGTTCGGTGGCGACGGTCTCTTCGCTTCTATTCCTCCATCGAGACGACGCGTATCGAGTTTAGACGTATCGAGCGCCCGATACGCTCTTTTTCACGTCGATCAGAGAGGATTGCACCGATTATCGTCGCTTTAGAGCCAGTTGACGAAAACTCGAAGGCTTCTGTGGGCTCTACAAGGCACTTCTCATCGAGAGTCGGAGATATCAGTTTTGTGCTCGACCGGTCTCTTTTCAAAACCGATCTTTGCTCGATCACAAAGTGACTTCGATATTTCGTCCTTTCCGGTTATCGATACAGTTTTTGTTGAACGTGTTACAACTGTTGGTGATCGTGTTAGATGCTTATCGACGAACCTTTTAATCTATGACATGGTGCGTCGATCGAGCATCGTATAACGTAAGAGTTACCGAGTGCGCGAATACCACGTGTTCGACACGTTGCGATACCGTGGTGAACTGTGAGGTCCAATCTTTGGAAGGGACGCTTCTAGGACATCGATACCGAGTAAGTAAACGCTATCTCTATCTAGTTATATGTTTAAGATGACAAGGAAAATTAATGATGTATACGTGTCTTAAAGTAAAAGCTGTGCTTTTTCTGGATTTTGCGGGTCGAATCCATTTCCGGTGCTAACTTCTATTTAAATTTATAAATTTTTTGAATATTTCCGATAAGTTTCTTCGTTGATAGAAAGTTGGCTGCAACTTTCACGTTGCAGAAATCTTGGAGGCCATCTGCGGTTTTTCCTCGTCGTATAATGCGAAAAATAAGAGGTAAATTTCGATGCAATTTCTACTTTTGTTTCCAAGAAATGTCAGGCGATGTAATGTATTACGTCATTACGTTTCGCTGCGTTGATTGAATTCATTGGGCGAAATATATCATTGCTAGCGGTACATCAAGCGGTTACAATTTAATCGTGCTCGACTGGTTGAGTGAAACGAGAGAACTCGGAGCATCCACTTTCCGTTCGAGGCTCGCTTGTTGCATAACTTTCTTACATACGGGATGCATTTCGCCTTGTTCCGAACCCCAATTTTGTCCGGGGTCCATAAAAATGGTCGTTCCATTTGCGAAATTCATGAGAAGGGACATCCTGTTCCTTTCTCGAAGGCTATCAAGTTTCGCATTGGTCAAACGATACCTTCGAGTGTGTTACATAAGTGCTTGCCTTCCGGCTTCTCCAATAAACTCGGTACTTTTTATTTTTCATAAAACGAATTACTAGAAATTTATCTCCGTGTTTGCGAATTTCACATCTTGCCATCCCGCTGTAGGAAAATATCCGTTATAGATATAAGAATTGTTTTTTTCTTTACGTTTAACATACGTATTTTCGAACAAATGCTCTTACGAATTCTAGTTCTGAAGCATATAATACAGAAACATTTTCTCTCTTTTTCTACTTCTCTTTTAAGATGGAAAGTTGCGTCTATTCGCGGTTGAAATACCTGGTGTATTTACGCATCTGGGCGCGGTGTGGCACCACACGACAAGTAGAGACGGACGACAGTCTGACCACATAATAGCTGTACTACTTACGCGTTTGTTCCCATCATACGTTGTTTCGATGGCCGCAGTTTTCTCGTCGTTTGAAAATTACGTTGAATCATGATTGGTGAAATATTACGTTTCGACTTCAACGGCGTACGTCTTTCCATCTTTCTCGCTAATAAAGCGACAATCACCGATGATGAAATATCACCTCCTTTCTAAATAGCCTCGTACTTTTTAAGATATCTATTTTCAAATTCCTGGGTCAGGATAACGATAACGGTTCACGCAATAGTCGTAAAATTATTCTAATCCAATGATTCACCTACAAAAGCAACCGCTCCGCCCGACCATGAGGATACACTTTCGGAACGCGTTTCCAGAGAATCGATCTCTTCCTCTGTACGTGATTAGTATTAGGAACAATGAGTTTTGAGACGACAAACTGGAACCAACAGGATTCCTTGCGCAAGTGTTGCCCGAAACGTGAGACAGAGTAGCCCTTCTTGCACTGGAATTTACATAATTTCGCTTCTCCGTAAAAGGCATTGCCCTGTATCACCTTGAAAATTAAAATACGTGCTTTGATTCTCGTGGGCGGTATAGTTGAAAACGTTTCCCTCGTCTTCTTTTAAATTTTATGTGACCCAAAAGTCCATAGCATCGTCAAAATTATGGCCAAGGTAAATATGTAGGTTGTCCCGATTAGCTTTCTCTGTCGGAGTCGACCCGACCGAGCGCGATAACAGCTAGACAAATGGATCTCGTTTCTCTCTATTATCGTAAATAGCAGGTTTTAAAATAAACATAGCGATTTGTGGTAGACACGAAACGTTTCGATGGTTAATAAAAAGTCGATTCACGAAACGAAACGGCCACTTAACACGAGAAAACGTCGACGGTTAACCCGGGGCTAATTGCAGGAACAACGGTTGCGATACCCTTTAAAACAATGTCGCGCCTCGTTACGGGTTCCGTCTGCTGTTTTAATTAGCGTAATTAGATCGCAACGATACGTAAAGACGTGTCAAAGTTTTGTCACGTTTCGGTCAGCGACGACTCATATCGCAATATGTAAAGTGAGAAAGACGAATGGTCCAATTTGGTGAAACTGGACGTTGCGTAATCGTCGTTACGATGCTCCGGTGTCGTATGAGATAATGCTGCGAGAAAGCGGCAGTCGGGTGCACCTTGTCTGTATTTGAAAATGAAATTGCAACACGATAATCGCGATGGTAGCAACGTTCTCGATAATCGATACGACACGAGCGATTTATGGACCGTATAATCTGGAATGTTGTCTATTTTGGTATAGAATCGTTGTATCGGGAGAGAAGAATGCGTCGCCCCGCGTATAAATGTATAATTATATAATAATATACGGCTGTTCTGACTTTCCTTGTTACTGGTGGAATTATATAAATACGCCAGAGGGAAAATAAACAAGTACGACGTTATTCGCGGAATTGTAAAATTTATGGAATTTACCCTGACAAGTACATATGGCTAATTATGATTAACTCGTAAACGAGAACAGCCCGTGAACTACGATAAATATACCGAAAACAAATTGAAATCAGGACAAAGACGTCTCAGAATTTACATATTGTCTTCGTATACGCGCGCATTACTAAATGAGCGCAAGGACTGTATTTTTAAAAGACATAAAAGAGGACGAGAAAGATGTATTTCTCGAGTACAGAATTACCAATAATCCATATTCACACGATAGAGTTCAAGTCGTTTAAGTTGTTTATCTATTTTATATTAGCATCCTTTAATTCGCAATTCTGATAGTAGATCGTTATCTCGACGAGGATCTCCGAATTGTATCGACCCTACAAGAAATGCCAACAAGTTCACCTTACTGCAATTTTATTTCAGCGTTCGATTAAACGAAAATTGAGTACAATAATTATGCAGAAAACAGGTTGGTATCTGGATAACGATATCTCAGAATTTGCATATTACTAATACGTTACAAAATGAACGCAAGGATTGTATGTTTAAAAGATGAGGAACAAGATGTAAAAATATCATAATTACCATTTGCGATGTTACAGTTGGTAGTTATAGTTGGAAATTGATACAATGTTAACGAGTGTGTTGTTGGACCGATCCTATCGGTGTAGCTTCTTCCTCAATTTTGACTACTCGAGACATTCGGTTTTGCTATTATTTTTTCCTTTCACAGTCGTACAATTGCGACATTTTCGATTCTGCTCGCTGGCAGCCCCACCACATCATTCCCGATCTCGACGAGCGCGAACGTTCGAATTTTGTCGTTGTGTGTAAGATATGTTTTGAAATTTGCCGCTTCCCCGTAATAGATCGTAGGTCGTTTCCTACCACGCCGATCGAGACCGTCTTCCCCTGTGTGTCTTGGTTACGTAATGACCGCGTATCGGCACGCTCGAATCCCTTCTGCGGGACAAATCCAGCGATTCCAAGTGCCGAGAGAACGAGGCTGCGTGGGATTCGCGGAGGAAATCGAACGTGCCCCACCTGAGGCAGGCGAGGCCCGCGATTCTCGAAGCTCGATCCACGATTCTCGATTCTCGATTCTCGAAGGGGCACACATGCTCGCCTTCGTTCCCCTTCGGCCGGTTAAAGACATCGGGATCTCCTTCACCGTGGTCCTCAAACGAGGCTCGCGCTCCGTCAAGCACACATCTCCTCGCGCAATTGCAACCGCACAACCTCGCTCGTAAGTTGATCACAAATTCGTCGTGTTAGTTATTTTTCTCTGAATATCGCCACGTGACCGCTTCCTCGACGCTCGTTCTTCGCTTTGACAGCCGCTTCGAGTCACTCATGTTTTGTGTTCATGTTCTGTCACAGCATGTTTCTGATGTTTCATTCTCGCTTGTGACAAATCTAACCAAGTAATTCGATCAATCGCGAATAAGCAATTTCTATGTACTCGAACATTTAACTTGGATCGTGCCTGTTTAGTTAGTTCTTTCTTATTACCATCGCACGTTGCTACTTTCGACGTTTTGTCAATTAATACAATAAGTAATCGCACCTATCGCTGCGTATAGGATAGATACACGCTACCGTGACGTTGATCATTTCTACGTCAAACTCTGAAGTACCTTTTACTTTGAATATTTGGAAAGGCAATATAGTTGTCGAACAGAGTCATTCTTCGTTGATCAAGTTTTCAAGTTACGACGAGATTCAATGGTCTAAACCAATTAATCGTGTCCACTTCGAGGTCCTTTCACTTGACATTTCGGCTTGGTACCCAAGAGTGGTGCTACTCTTAGGCGAAATAGTAATTCCGTCTACTTACGATACATCGTTTTCCTCAGAGCAAACAAACCGAATCGCAAAAAGCGGACGAGGAGTAAGAAAAATGAGGATAACCTGTGTGCTTATCGGCCTGTCTTTGGCGGTCGCGTTTGTCGCTTCCAGTCCTGTCGTCAAGAGAGAAGCAGAGTCGGAGGATCTGAGTCCATTCAACGAGGTAAGAACCTCGTTAACCGTTTTAAAGATTAATCGTTATCTTAAAATTTGTCGAAACTCGCTTAACTTTTATCTCGCGAACGATTCAAACCTTTCCGCTGCTTCGAGTCGGTAAATTAATTAGAAAGTCTAAATTGCCAAAGTCCCTCTCTTTGTAGCTTCAAAAGAAGAATGCTATACAGCAGTGAAAAAGTCGATAAAACAGTCTGGTATGGTGGCAGTAATCGTTACGTATCGCGTCTGGAATCAAAATGTAACTCATAAACAGAACGTGTCGAGAATGGCGAAAGTGAAAGCGCGTATTTCAAAGTTTTATTATCTTACCGTCTTCCATACGAGAACAACGATCGGATTGTGCTTCGAAGCACAGATGGGCAAGATTTCGTTCGAATAATAGATGACGAATTTGAAAAACAACGTTCGGACACGTTACCGTGACGCAATTCGGTCGAGCGGTTATGCGGACAAATTTGAATTCCTTCACCGTGAAATTTCATTCTATAACTCAAAATTTTGTTCGATCTAACGTATAATGGAGGAAAAACTGTTTTTCGTTTACTCGTGAATCGAAATTCCTTCGAGTTTGGAAAGGTGTGCGTTTGATTGCGTCGCGTGAAAGATGAAGCGCTAACAGGAGAGAAAGAAGATCCGGGAGACGAAGTCCAATGGAAAAAGAGACAATCACGATTCTCGAGGAAGGAGCGAAGAGTGAAAGTGGTTAACTCTATACGAACGGTTAAACACGCGGAGCCGGATACGCGAGTGTAACTAAAATTCTGTGCCGTGCGCGCACGTGGTCGGCCGTTTCGAAGTCAAGCCTATTCTACCGCTTATTCTTGCCTTTGTCTATTCGTCTATCTATTTGTCCATCTATTTAAGTATTATTCGTCGTTGTAATATGACAAACAATGTGGTTAAGTAAACAAATAAAATTAGGTATACGTCGTGGAAGCCGACGACGAACAAGGGCTGGACGATGACAGGTCCGACAGGGACAAAAGAAAGATCGGCGTCGTGAAGCTTGGCGTCTCTAACGGAATCATCAACTTCGTCTTCGGCGTAAGATAAAATTTTTCGACGAAAGTGTTTCCCACATCGATTCGTTTATTCGCGCGCAGAAGGTAGCATCTGTTACAATTCAATTTGCGTTTCAGAAACTGGATTCCTTCATCGATTCGAAGACCAAAGCCTTGGCCGTGTTGGACGACGCGAATAAAGCGAAGAATGCTGCGTACGGCATCGATACGAAACATTCGGCCACTAGCAAGTTCATTAACGACCTGGTCGCTGCGAAGATCCAAGCAACCAGCGGCAGCGTCGGACCCGTGATAAATAGCGCCACGACATTCCTCGCCGGCGCTAAGAACGGTTTGGCCGACGCGTTCGCTTCGAAATTGGCGCCTCTCAGCTCGCTCTCCAGCGGTATAGTCAGTAGTCTCTCCGCTGGTCCAAAACCCGAGTTGGGTGCAGGGGTGAGCCTAGGTAAGAATAGATAGATAGATTCTTAAAAATAATTATTCGACGAACACGTATAAGCAATCTCGTGTATCTCGTAACATATTCTTGGTCTTAAGGGAATGAATAAAACATAATGTGTACGACATAGTTACTATTACGGTGTATATACACAAACAAGTGTTGACTAAGAAGTGTCGTAGCGCGATACCTGTTTAGAGAGGTAGGCTAACTGTAGGATAAACTGGTAATCGAGTAGCGGTTTCATTGGCGTCTATATTATACAGTTTTAAACATATTTAGAATAATTTTCTAACATTCTTATAATAACGGTGACCGAGTTTTAACGATATATTCTTAAAATTTAGGAGTCTCGGGTGACGGGCATGGAGGATCGGGAATCGGGATCTTGGGGAATATTTTGAGCTCGAAGCTGGGTACCCTGTCGACCTTGAACCAGAACAACGGAGGAGGTTCCGATTCGCACGGGAACGATGCCAGCGTTGGAGTTAACCTTGGAGGGTTCGCCAATTTAGGCGGAGGGGTAGGATCAAAATAACTGTCTCTCATGTATTTGTATCTGTTACGATTTTTTCGATGCATCTGTCGCTTCGCTCTTTGCTGATCAAAGAAACGCGAACAGCTATTATTTTGTTACGTTTCAACTCGGAATGCTTGAATACGCGATAAGATGCTTTTATCGTTATTTGCATGCGGTGATATATATATTACATTTAGATCACGGGTAACTTTCGTTTGTGGTGGATTTCCTTTGCGATGGAAAAAATTAACGCTTAAACGAGGCTATTAATCACGCAGAGCGCTTGGAAGATTCTTCACGGAGACACTCCTTCAAGCGCAGAATTCTTTCGTTCTTATTACGTAACTAGGATTGGCAATTAAAATGAGTGTTGTATACAAAAACAGTACGAATACGGTCAACCGCAACCGGGGTATTAAACGGCTTAAAAAACGGAGGGTGCAACAATTGGACCTTGGACTTTGGACACGTCCAATAGGCCTACAGAGCAGCAACGCTTGACAGAGGATCCTTGGCGCGCATAAATCCCAAACTATACGCACACGCAACGTAATTTGTTTGCAACGGCAAAACTGTACGATGTGGATTTTTCTTTCTAGCTGGGCCATTAAAATGACAGGATTCTTCCCCCACTGTGACAAAGTCCTCCCCGACAATAGTCTAAGTTTAGAGCGCGACGCAAGACTTCTCCCCCTTCCGTTTTACCACTTCCGGGGGCAAAAACCGTCGAGAAGTATCCATGAATCAGTTCACCGATGCGCAAGCTGTAAATAGGTTTAGGAATAATCTTTACGCGAGGCCCATTCTCGCGAATCCTCGACGCTGTGTCAACGATGTAAATACGGTAACAAAACTCTCCAAGTATAGACGATGACAACGATAACACGATGATATATGGATAGCGATGATAATGATGATGTTAATGTCAAATAAACTCACGATCACGTATTTTTGTATCTACCAGCCGTATACCCGAATTTTTTGCGAGCGTCGTCGCGACATCCTTTCTCCTTGTCCTCTTCCTTTCTTCAGAAATTGTAAATCAAACTTTATTTAACGAAAAACTTTTACTACGTAGATTTGCAATTGACAACAACGTTTCTACTTTCACGTCTTTTCAAGATCGGCGAGTACGATAAACGAGATAACGACGACTAAACGTATCGAGCATCGATTTATTAAAAATCGTTTGTCAATTCGAGGAATTTGACAATCGCCAAAGGCGAAGCAGAATTTTCCGTAATGTAACGACCAATAATCGCGTCGAAGCGTAAATCCTGTACTATAAATATTACACGCGTAGAAACGAGTCCTTAAGACCGCTTGATCGAAGAAGAAAAAAATTATTGTGAAAGGCGAACTATCATTGGCTGCTTTTATGTGTGTTCAGGTAACGATCTCAACCACTACGGAGGATATACCCGAGTTCGATAGGATGAGAGTGTCCTTGGATGTTCCACCGTCTTTGTTCGGTGGCGGTTTTACCGTAATTACCAATATCAGCAAAATCGTCAGTAGCGTGATACTTGTAAGTTAAAATTCTAATTCGAACAGATTTAAGTGAAACCCACCGCGTTACCTGGAGACCTGTCCGACGCGACGCGACGGAGACTTTAATCGGTGAAAGAGTGACTTTTGGATCGCGAAAGTGCCATCGAAGCGAGATGCAACGTTTTCCTGTTTGAAAGTTGCAGAGGATGGGGCGTTATCGAGATCTCCTAGCTCTAATTTATTTTGCTCGTATACCATTTTTGTAGTCTGCGATCGGCTGATAGGCGTAAACCTATCACCCTTCACTCGACAACATAGTTACAAAATCGTTTGCAATTATCGTCGCGACGTTCTCAATTGCAGACGTCTGAGTTGTATTGCTTCGGGAAAATGTAACAAAAAATCCATTTAATATCCGTTTAATCGGAGTAAATAACGTCGATGTCACGCGATCAACTTTCCATGAACGATTAAGGTCTCGTATTAGCACAGGTCAGATCCGTTGTTTTATCCAAGACCGATCTTCTTGACGCTTTTCAGAACTCAGCCCGCCGAACACAGACGCTCCTAGAACTGTTCAAGCCCTTCTTCCGTGGAACTTTCGCTATCAAAGGTTTGCCATCCGACAATCCGCACTAGAAGAGACACTCGAGGACGCTGAAATTGCTCAACGATTACTTCAGGGATTTCCATGGGGATTTTGGTCGACCTAAGAGTGAAAAGGAAGACCTCGATGACCCGCTAACATAGTCTGCAACACAAAGATAGAATTACAATTTAGATAGAAACTAGAAGAACCTTAGGTACAACTAGCGATATTTATTAAGCAATTTATCAGAGAAAACGGTTTTCCATGAAAGGAATTCCGTTCGATTATCGTGACAATCGAATATTAACGGGAACAACCGTACGCGAATCACGCAACGATAGTTTAAGCGGACAAGGCAGACGTGTAAAGCGTTGCAAAACCATCGGACGATTAGTTTCCTCGACTTCCGACTCGCGACGACTGCTGCGAATCATTTATCAACTGCCATAAACTCACAAGTTTGCGACAGCGATTGTTCAGCGATCACGTGTCCGGTACCCAAGAAACATGTACTGTAACGCAGTATTTTAGTTAACGCTTGGTACTTTCTACATAACTATCCAAGGAACGTTTCAGCTGCATGCAAAACTAACTGCCGAGCACCTGCTGCGATTTAAAAATTGCCAATTGTTTGGAACGCAGCAACATTTTTGCTAAGCAAAAATTATTTGTTCGTTACTTCCTTGTAAAAACTCGGTGCAATTTGTCTCTTAACGAGAAGTTGCTGTTACACTTGTGAGATACTTTCTAGATATATGGACTACATAAATTTACGACGAGGAGAATGCACTGACACATTTGTTTTAGAAACTGGCGTTTGCATTTTACACGTGTCGATTGCGCGTCTTACTCGAAAACAGGAAGTTCAAGCGCAATAGTATAGACAAATTAAAATACTTTCGAAATATTCTCTTATACATCATTTTGCGATGTAGGTAGAGTAATTCATTGTTCCTCTTGCGATCAGCGTTATCGAACATTTTTTACGAAAGAATGTTCAAAGTGGAAGAAACTTTTGCTAGCCAATAAAAAGATCAAAGTGTTTTAATTTCTAAAATATTCCACCCAAAATTATCCTTTACTTTCAGAACCTCCCAATGCGTGCTATAAAATGAACACTAGCAACGATGTCTCTTGAATCTGAATTTCATATTCTATATATTTCCAGCCAAATAATGGTGTGTTATTGTTGCTATTACTATACATCATTAAAATAGCACGGAAATTGATCGATTGCATCGTTTTTACCGATAATTGCTACATTGTCTGATCAAATTTTGCCAACAGCATCGATTACTCGATCGCACGTAACATTCAAGTTTGCGACTATTCATTTATATAACGGATACCTCTAATTATCGTACACCGATAAGAATACATACGTAGAGAAAGGTTATCAATCGTTCTTCTAGACTTCCGTGTCCGGTGAAAGCATTATTCAAACATTAAGTTAAATGGAAAACCAGAAGGAATGCAAATGCAATGAACCGCCGAAAGAGATTTGTTGCAACACGTCAACGTTTGTTATTGGCTGATAAACGTCAAACTTACGCAAGCGTTTAGGCACATACCGCAACAGTTATGCAGAACTATTCATAGTGTCTGAAAGCATTTTGCCAAACATTTAAAAATTGTTGCCGAATAATTTAGAAAGTAGACGATTTACATCCTTGCCTGCGTGGTTCAATGTTGGTACGTTTAGACGATTGCACCACCGAAGGATGCGGTGTTAACGACTGACAGAGTTGTAGAAACAAACGACGCAAGGATGAATATGGAAATCGATACAGTGTCCTTCTTCGATATATAGGCGTAAAAATTAGACGTAGTTTGCATCGTTCTCGTTAAAAACGAACACGACACGATTTACGCAATCGAACGATCGTTAAATGTTGTGGACGACTGACACAGTTTTAAACATTCTAGGATCATCGATGAGCGAGATGAATCATGAGCAATTATGATGCCAGATACGTGACACTTTCTTGGTTGCCGAGGGCCACGCGTTTCTTTCTACCACGGTACAAAGTGCTCGGGTGTCGCAAATAACTATCTTACCAAACACAAAAAGAGAGGAGATCGCATGGATCCTATCTCTGTTTTATAAACGGGATAAACTTACATTCGACGCGTGTAGCTGTTGCTTCAACTTTCTATTTAACTCTGCAAAGTTCAAAGTCTCCGGTTAAGAGTCTTAACTCTTAAATACCTTCATCGGTTAGAATCGCCTGTGGATCTGCATCGCGCTACGCGTACCTGAATAACAGTTTGCTATTATCCAGGTGCCGTTGGAGGTTACATTTTTAAATCAAAATTCACTACAAAACTTTCCAGCTGCCTTTTGTTTTGCAACAAAGTCAACCGAAACAGTAGGTCTAATGCGAAAAAGTTCACCGGCGTAAACAATATTTTTCTCAAGTTTTATTTCATCTAAGGACATTCACCCTTTAGTTTATCTTTGTATTGACCGTAATGTTTTCATGTTAATTTACATGAATTTGCATAACGTATGTTTATTTAAACTGTTTATTTTAAGTAGTAATAACCACCTGTGAATGTATCGTTTTTATGATACATTCGTAATATTCTAAATATTACCTCTTGGCCCGTAAAGTTCGCAATTTTTACTATTCGACTATTTTTAACCATTTTTATTCGCAGTAGTAGCAGTAAAGCGAATCCCAACAGAGCTCATCGCTATTTTCTGATCACGAAAAGGTATCGATCGATTAAGAAAAAGATCGTTAAGGTTGGTTTACGTAAACTGCGTTCGGATACGGTTGCCCAATTTTCCGCGTAAGAAGGTCGTCGAGCGGATCTTGAAGCGGCCGCGGGATTTTTCCTCCGCGGCATGATTCAGAACCCACTTGGGCCATATAACAGGGGGTGGGGTCAGAAGGCTACCAGTAGAATTTCGTAAATATGTACGGTAGCCATAGTACGCAAGATCTTTCGTAAAAATACGGACGACCTTCGAGACTGATTCGAGGTATCGAGAGGCGGAGAGTCTCATCTCGGTAGTATCTGTTCTGCCGCGCGACAAGATGCACTGGTTCTTAAGCGTTTGCTCGCCATCTGTGATCTATTCGGTGCATTGCAGAGATTGGTGCGCGTCGTAGAAGCCGAGATAGAGAATTTCTAACTTCCAAACGTGAGTAGGGGTAGCAATTGACACGTTAGGTATTTAACCCTCTATCGGGCGAACTCTATTTTACTTTTTCTTCGAAGAAACTTATAAGAAATCGTCATGTGTAAATCCTGTCAAATTTTCGCAACGAAATTTAATACGACTTGACACGGTATGCGATACAGGGTTACAAGTTAGATTTTGAATGGCCTTTGTTTGGAAAACTTGAATGGTATCCAGGAAGTTTTAATAATGAACAGCGTTGTAAGTTCCCAGAAGCTTTAGGTGAGTCAGTGCAAACGATAAGCTGTCGTTTAGCTTAGATAAATTATTCATTATTTTCATACACGATAAACGACAAAGGTAACAAACTAAATGCGTCTTTTACTCATTTCGTCCATTTACTTGTAACGAATGCACGCGAACACTTTACGCGTCCATTTTCGACAAGAATTTTTCATTTTCCAATTCCGTTTCCTATTCCATTTCGTAGATAATGTTTCATCAGCGAAACACTGACCGAGTTCCTAAATTTCTATCGAGGTCGAAGGACTTGCGGTCATTGTTTCATAATCCATTACGTAGCTGTTACGTAAGACCAGACCCGACTACGTTATATAATAACGCGTAGTCGAAATTTTGTACCAATGACATTTGCATCGAAGATTCAAAATTATCTAGAAACCGGCATGCGATTTTGTAATAAGATATACGAATAAAGAATAAAATCAGCGACGCATCGTGTGCCATTTTACGAATTAAGCTTCTTGCAGTCTAGCTTGTCGATATTCTAAATAATATGTAGGAGCAGTCCACGCGTTAAAAGCGTAGAATTAATTCAGTGTTCTCGCGAGACAAGATGTCAACCTTACTGACACGCGAACTGACGCTTAATTACATCTTGCGTTACTTTTCCTTCTGTATCGTTCATGCTGCTGCGTTACGTCCAAACGAGAGACACTCGCGTTCAGTCGGTGTACGGTGTTTCCAAGTTCGCATGTCGAATTTAGAATTATCTCTTTAAACATTTACATATCACTTTTACGTATAAATCAGACCTTCCAATCGTGGATATAATTTTAGAAAATTTACCTCACCGAGCATCGATATCGCCAGAAAAATTGCTGTTGCTGTTGTCTGGAAGTTCGCAGACCAGGCCCGATTTCACGCGACAGGGTGTGAAGGAATTGTACAAGGTCCTATGAACAAAGACCGCCAGGCTTGACAAGTGTTTGCAACGAATAAATAAAGTGAGTAGACGGTGGAACAGACCGTTACCACTATAAATGAATTAAGGAGAACGATACCGTTTGTATGCGCGTGCAACATAACGATAGCTCGAATCGCTGACGAAGAATTGCCGCCTGTCGTCGCGGTTCTCGAAAGTGAAAGAAATTTGTGAACGTCTTCTCTGCGAGGTCAATCGAGGACTCAAAGTACCCAGGTTTAGTCGTGCTCACGAAATTTTTTCGAAAAGTTTCAGAATCGTAATCGCATTCTCCGTGTATAAATCTTCCGTTACTCTCTCCGTAATAATTTAGCGTCGATTATTTTTAGACACGAAGATCAACTTATCCCTAATTTCTGTCAATTTTTCACGCGATGAGAATCACTGACCCACGACAGGTGGATGCTCGCGTTGCATAACACCTCCGCTTACACGTTCAAGCGTTCGAAAAAGATGTTGAATGAGATTCGTAGAAATTCGAATGACTCACATATTCGGAATCACCGCTACACTTTGTACCACCCACGCCACTAGTTGATTCACCTTTGATACCTCGAAGAGTAATTTCTCGAGAGATTAGGTCGTTTGCGTGACGACAACTGTGGCAAATATTTGTCCTCTACGCAACAGAGAGAAATTTCTGTTCTATGTACGAAGGAAGGATTCCGATAACGTTTACTTGCATTCGGTTATGTTTCGTCAGAAAACGAATAGGAAGAAGTTTGCGTGGTAAGTAGACCGCGCAAAGTTTACAGTAACGAAATCGCTTGCAATGACTAATCCGTATATTCGTTTTCAAGTGTTTTCCTGTTATACCGCGTATAGAATCGTTTTATCGTTTAACCTCGATGATTTAAATGTGACAATTGAAATATGTCTAAATGAAAGTATCAGCTAACATATAATTTATTTGTTAACCGACTCGTTTATCTTTAACAGCCACGTTGTTTGTACAACTCAAAATTGAGTTATAATTTGTATGTATTGAGTTTGTCATTGCTACAGTGGCTACTAATAATTATACGTCTTTATTTCGTTAAACGCAAAGATTTACGCCTACATTAATTGTCACCGTTTCAAGGAAATGCATCACGAGCGTAATTCGAATAAAGTAACACTACAAGCGACGCTCGCCGCCGATTTATGTTTGAGGAAGCACATGGTCGCGAGACGGTTGGGAGTGAAAGTGAAACGATGGCCGGGCGTAGACGTGCGGCGGTCCACGTGGTTTTGCTTTCCACGCTGAAACGGTTAAGTGTCTATCGAACTCCGTGCAGCAAGCTCGTCGACCAGTCTATATAGTCTCCCGAGCAGTTTCATCATGATAGTTTTTCGTCTACGAAATTTCGTAATCACCGTAAAAATGAATCGCGGTGAAATCGTAACGTGCATCCGAATTCGATTACGTGTCACCCGGTGACCGTAGACTGATGTTCCGTGGAACAACTACGGCAATAAATATAGAAAATACAAAAAATGAAAATGTGCTACAATCCAGAAACGCGTTGGGCTAGTCGAGGCCGGGATCTCGTTCAAAGTGTAAAGACAAAAATGATGTTTCAGTCGTACGTGCAATTTACGCGAAAGGAAATTGTCGATTTCGCCGTTAAAGTGGGGCTCGAAAGTCCCCCATGCGTCAGCGGTTCGCATCGATGGTCGCGTAATACTGGAGCAGGAAGGGTGCATCGATGTCGTTTCATATTTTGATTGCGGATGTAATTGCAACGGTTCCGATAGTAATTGTCGCGTGTATTAATTTCTAAAGTTGTCCAACGAGTGTTGCTCGGATTTCATCTTATTTCGCTGTGTTACGCGGTCGTCGCGAGTTACGCAATACGTTGCAGTGCTAACCAATCGTATCATCGAGGTATACCGAAAAAAGTGAACGAACGAATCGTTAAAATGTTCGGACACGAGGAAACCAAAGGTTCGTAAAACTCTGACAAATCAGATTGGTTTGTGTTTGAACCCTTAGGACAGCGTTTTAAACACTTTTAAAACCGGGCGTGGCAAACTGGTCACGGCATATCTGTTTTGCTCGTGCAGCGACAGATGTGTCATTCGAATGTATATTCGTGTACCATGCGTCTAATTAAAATCAAATTATTCTGATGCTGGGGTTACAGGTGGTTCCGACCACTACCTCTGCGACTGCTACCACTCCGATTCAGTTGTTGCACGATGTGATTTTCATGCCATGGCCAGTGACGTCCATCGCGTAACACCCGAAAATTCCTGGTCGATCGTTGGTTTCGAAACTCTGGAAATATCGCCGCTAACAAATTCTCTGCACGCGTCATTTCGAGGTTGCGAAGACACGTTGAAATGGAGCACGAGGCGTACGATCGAACCGAGGACTGTCAAAAAGTCGAAATTCGATCGATGGTGAACAGTAACGCGCGATCAGACCTCAAGTTTGCAGTCTTTCGATCGACAAACGCAATTCTTCCGCGTTGGATCGCAACGACCAATATTAACCAATATTTTTAAAAGTGTCGGGAAGTGCTTACACACTCATGCCTAGAAGAGTGTAAAGAGTGAAAGCGAAACTGATGTTTTTCGCGCAACAAGTTCAGTTCCGCCGTGATTTGTATACAATTTTCGCGCGTTTCTCCGTGATGCACGGATGAGTATAATCCCGTGGGTGAAGCATGCATTCCATAGGACTGGTATTCTGGTCGATGTGAGTTGGCTAATGATAAGTACCATTTAAATCGAATGAGTTCGCGTGACGAATATAAACGGCCTCGTTAGTCGCATTTTTCCACATTTACCTGGCGACCACTCGCGCAACTTACGTGATAGGAATGGTGCGAACACGAGAAAAACGCGCGCTTACCGAGCAAATCGTAAACGCTCTCTGGCAGTCCTGGTTTTCTTGTTTTTTCGATTCTTTTCTTTTCCCCGGGCGCGGGCACGGGCGTTTCGTAGTCTTCGATTGTGTTTTTAAATGATCGTCGTCGAATTTATTCCACGTGAATAGCATTCCTCGACGAATTCTTCGCAAAGCAAGTACCGCACTTTTTTAATCCCTTTGTATCAGCATTTTTCTTTACTTGAACACAATAAAAATCTTCGATAATAACGAAACAGCCTAAAGACACTCTTGAAAATCGTTCGCCATTTGAAACGCCATTTTCGGGTTTAATTGCAGATGAAGACATCGCCGATCTGCTGGCTCGTGGCTAGTTTGTTCTTACCATGCTTCGTTAGTCCTCTTCAGAGCGAACCACAAAAAGTTTACTGGCCTAGCTATTCGCTTTACGATCCCTCAGATCCCCGTTTACAGCCAGCAGAAATACTTTCCTACCGGTACAGTGCTCCAATGGTTCAAAGGCCACCGTCGTATGCGACACGGTACGAATCAAAATCTTTCCCAGCATACGCGGTAAACTATTTTGAAAATCGCCAGTCAACGTATTCCGCAAGAGTACCCGAAGAAACTCTACACGCGGAGAGATATTACGATTACCACGATTTCGTGGCGAATAATCAAGAGCGAGGAGAGTCGAGCGACAGGGCACATCTCGGACAAGCAAAAGACGCGGAAACAAGTTCGAAGGAAAAGGAAATTATTAAGAACATGAGTATTCTCGATAAACTACTATCGGAAGACTCGAACGAAAAAGATTTGGGCAATACGATCCAAGACAATATTATATCCGAAGAGACGAAGAGGGTTGCCAGAGAGATCCGAAAACAGAAGCCAGGTTTCTTTTGGACCCTCGCTAGAATCACCTTCGAAGTAAGAGAATCGCACAAATTTCTTATTTCTTTTAGATTCGAGATTCAATTATTCCAAACGTTTTAATGAACTTTTTAATAAGAATATCATACCTATTTTCAGACCATCAACGACACTAAATCAGCGATCCAGCAAATCGGCGAAATAGTCAACAATAGCATCGTGCCGGATTCTGCAACGCAAAGTTCAATGATGAGTGGTTCCTTGACGGCTATTAATACCAATGCCACTGCAAACAAAACGGCAGATCTCAACGGAACGGAAACAACGACGACAACGTCACCCACGACGACCACCGAGACGACCGTCTTACTGACCAGGAGTGATTTACAGAGTTTGATCAGACGAAATGTCCTAGGCCTCGTTAGGCTGTTCAACATCGAGTGGAAAGATGCTTTAAACGTGAGATCTTCTCGTTTCTTTGACTAACTCGAGGTGTAAGATTTGATAGATTTTCCGAAAAGACTCGATAACTATCGGTTCTGTTGTAGGAATCGGAAACAACCGTAAGGGAGTTCCGGAAAAATCTTGGAAATCAGGTGGACAGCTTTCTTCAGGACAATCCGAACGCATACCGAGGAGTGTGAATTTCAATACGCTTTGTAACGCGTAGTCAAAGACTGAGTAGCTCTCGTACAATATATCCATTTTTAGTTATAACATTAGTCGATCAACTGTGTAACTGCATTTTTACGATTCGAATTAAAAGAAACATTCAAACTGAAGGTCGAAAAATTTGCAAACACGAGAACCGATCGGTCGAGCGCTTAATAAGGTTTACGTTGCGTTCAAACGAAATGGTAACGGATACACTTTACGAACTTTTCTCGCACCTTGTATAGTGCTTTAGGTAGAACGTTGCGTAACATACGAAATTCAAAGGTTGGTGGCCGATCGGCTCACGTCACTTTCAAAGATCATCGTCCGATATTTATGTAACTCCGAAGCGACCCACATGATCGTAACACCTGCGGGCGAATAATCAGTGAAAGAGGACAGGCGGGAGCGGACGGGAATTCGAGAAGTCCGATTGCGGTAAGTAGAAAGCACCTTCTCGACGTTTGCATCGAATTCGATTGGTTGGCGCTTTGCGTGGGATTTCTAGGCTCTCTTTTGTAATACGGATCCCCGTGTCTAGTTACTCTTCGGCGTCTCTTCCAAATCCAAAGTTCTCTTTCTCGAACGTTCCCTTGGTGAGTACTGTTACATGTAACGAGTTGTCGGTTACACGTGATATCACAACTGTATTTTATTTTTTAGACTTTCGTCTGCAACATTTTTATTGCCTGAAATCGACAGAGCATTGGCGAAGTCGCTGCACGAACGACTCTTCTTTCATTGACGATTTTTATGCGTTGAAATTATGTAGGTCTGTGACATCGTAAAATTCATTTTTAGCGACGTCAAATGAGATTCCACCCACGCTACTCTATATAGGTATGAAAAACAACACGAACGAATCCCGGTGAAAGAGGACAAAAGAGGGGCCGACTTGTGTGTATCATGCTTACGTGAAATAGAAAGGAATCGGTGGGCAAAAATACTGCGTCAAGATTCTGAAACGTGATTGGTCGATCCTCGGCGTGGGATCTTACAGTCACCCTTATAGATCGGTGGATCGCACCGACCCGTTCTGCAGTACGTTGATCACGAAGATCGCACCAGACATCGTTCGCAGAGCAGAGCTGAAAATTGACAAATATGATAGCAAGCATAGCTATCTTCGGACTTTTTTGTCTCGTTCCTTCCGAAGGGGTAAGCTCCTCGCGAATAACACATTAATTTTTAATCGCACTAACAATACAGGTGTGGTTTATCAATCTCGGGTGTAGAAGGCATCTTGACAATCGTTTGATACTTTTTATACGTAGAAAAGTGAAAGCTGGCGTGCAACGTGGGCGCGTAACTGTTCAGAAACGATCCCAAATACCATCGCGAACAAACGCTTGGACCAGCGGCGTCAAGAAATTCACAACAACGCATGAAATGGATTTCTCGAGTTTTCTTCTTCTGTTGCAGGTGAACTTTTTGAGAGTGAAACGTCAAAATGTCCCGGAGCAAGGTGAACACGTGATAGATAACATCTTTAACGTGAGTAGTATATCGCTTCTGCATTTTCACGATGGTTTGTTTAAATACCAATTTTACGCGACGATAGATTCCGATCACGGCGATCAAACAAACCGCTACCGCTGCTCAGTCGTTTAGCCCGGAAAATTCTCCAGCCATTGACAGTGTTTTTCAGGTATAACAAACTTATTTTACTTTTTTCTCTTTGCGTAATTCACGAACGAAATGATTTTGTAGATTCCTATATCGACTCTCGAGGCGGTTGGAAATCTCGTAAAAGCGACGTCTGGACAAAGAACTCAGAATTCCGAAGAGCTACAACGGATACGAGAAGAAAGAAGAGACAAAATTCTGGCTCAAAGGGAAAGACAAAGATTGCAAAGGGATCAAATTCAACGGCAACGTCTTCAACGACAACAGAACAAGAGAACCATCATGCTTCACAATAAAGACCCGTTCGGACTGAACGCCTTATCGAATCTTCTAGTTGGTAATCATGGTTTTTTAGATCTTTTTGGTGGGCATGGTGGTCATGTCGGACACGGGGTTCACAGTGGGCAGACTGATCACGGTGGTAATGGACACCAAGGTAAATATTTTCTACGTCGCGCGAAATAACTTGTATCCGACACGTCTAACGATGAAAAATCAATTTTATAGGCATCCATGGAAGCCACGGTAGTTTGACGGGTAGTAACCAAAACACTTACGAAGTCCACGAGAACGTGGAAGAAGACACTGGCTATGCGTGGCACGGAATCACAGCTGGAATCGGAACAGTTTATGGTTCCCGGCCCACCAACGCGTTTACGATACAGAACAAGATCGCCCCAAAAGAGGACAAGCCAAATAAATATACTTACGACGATTCACAAATACAGAATAAAATTGCACCGGTAACAAACTTCAGGGATAGGTTCAGATACGAGGAAGAACCTCCGCTGCAGAATAAAATTGCACCGAAGAGCAACAGGATCGCGTTTCAGTCTTGAGGAACAAGATAAAGAAAAGCTATAAAGCCTAAGTGATAGATCTCGTTATATCCCAGTTGCGTCGATGTTAGACGATATACATTTCATCAGTATCAATAACGATGAACGGATAATTGAGTATAATTAACTCTGGGAGATTATAAATTACTGATTTACGACTGTAGATTACAAATATGTCAGTAATCGTTAAAGTAGTTAGTATTACAATGTAATCGCTAGAATCCGATGAGTAAACTTTTTTTTAGAAAATTGCGAAAATTTAAAACTGAAGCAAAGCAAGTCGTCAAGTAACGATTCTATTATTTAAATAATATAAGTAGAATATTGTAGTGTACGTGACGTATTGAATGTTCGCAAAAACTCATTCGATTGCGTATCTCTGTATCTACCTTTGTACAAACATTGAGAAAAATTCCGTGATTACAGGAAACGTAAATGACATGAGCGTTTCTCCGTCACAATAAACATCCATATTTAATATAGCAATGTAATCCTCCGCTGCATACGTAAATATATTTTCTTTCCACACAAAGTAGGGGTTTTTAACTTCTTCGCAAGTTATTTTTTTTTTTTTTTTTAATATAATTGCAGATTTTTTAATTTTAAAATAGAAAAATGTGCTCATCCATTTTGCATAAATTCCTTTTCCCTCGAGTCTATAGATCTTTCTAGTATGCAACGAGTTCCATTCTTTTTTCCAGGTGACTCACTCGTCGCTGTATCGTTACATGTAATTCTACGTTAAATGATAATTAGTTCGTCGCGTGGTATTAAATTATTCCGGAGATATCATAATGTCTTACCTTTCGCATAGGAAACACAGTGTGCGCAAGGTTGAGTGATTCACATTAGCGGTTTCCTCAAACTCCGAGGTTTCAACAAAGAACACACGCTCGTTTCGCAAATTCACCTTCTCTTCCGGAGAACAACAACGAAATACCAAATGTTTCCAGCCATTCTCGATTCTACAGTCGATTTGTTGAAGAATTCTAATGTGTACGATGAACCTGGTGCTGATGATATGCGCGAACTCGGCATTGCTTCGAATGAATTGTGGCCGATGAATATAAAACTTCTAAATTAACGGTACTTTTAGAAGCTTCTAAGCAATCGGAGTATAAAACGTTGTCCGTGTATCGTTTCAAAACTGTTGCGACAAAGATACGTATCAATTTTTAATTTAACTTGCAATTCGATAATTTGCATGCATCGAGTTTTCTTCTTACAATCGATTAACTTGTTGCATGTCACCGTGTGGTCTACACAAAAAAGTATTAATTTACTGCAACACAGGTTTTTACCACGATCCTGAACGCGAAGGTTTTCCTTTAATTTCACATAAACACGACAATTACGAAGTCTCGATGGAATTTTACCGATCAAATAATTTTTCCTTTACGAGATATTCTTTCTCTTCGAGTGATAGAAACTATTGTTTTATAAGTATAATAATATGTGTCGCAATTGACAAGGAAACCATCTAACTACTAGTCGCAGACGTTCCAGTGATATACATATGTATGTAGTCCGACCTCGACCCCCGTAATCACAGTGCATTTGGTACGCAGTTGCCGTGCGATGCGTCTGTGAATTTGCAGTCGCCAAGATTCGATGGACGGCTCGACAACTTGTTTCTTCTTAGAACACGTCAGACAGTATCCCTTCCCGACAGGTAAGCCCGTCGTAACGGCTTCGAGGTCCTTTCAGAAATCGGTAGTACGCCGTGGGGCGGTTCGAAGAGCGCGTCAGTTGAAAGAAAGATGCTGTGCGGCAAGGTTGTTACGGTGTTTGCTCTTTGTTTGTTAGTTTACGCAACGGGAATGCCTCAAAGCGACAATAATGGGAATCAGGAACCATCGGCCGGGGTAAGTTTCGTGAAAAATGATCAAATTTTTGTATTCGTACCTTTATCTGGGAATCGAGTTGCCTGTCGGCAAAGATGAGGACAATTTTCGTCCATTTCCGCTATGGGCTTTCTAAATATTTTCTTAAAACGCGGTTAAAACCAGCGACAACGATCTAACGACAGACGACGGTTGGATGGTAGATCGATTCACGAGTAAAGATACGAAAGGAAAAGCAGCAACGGAGGAAGACCATTAGGTAACTCGCAAACGAAACTGTGGCCGGAGAAAGGATTGCGGAAGTGCTTCGGTGCAGGCTACAGAGCTCGGCGATCGAAATCGTTATAGATATACTGAACATTATCTCATTAAAATTTAGTCGATACCGATTACACGAAGAAAATGGTCGT
The DNA here is from genome assembly GCF_026225885.1 of Hylaeus anthracinus. Lineage (NCBI taxonomy): Eukaryota > Metazoa > Arthropoda > Insecta > Hymenoptera > Colletidae > Hylaeus > Hylaeus anthracinus. The sequence goes on from NW_026534337.1 coordinate 17,248,430, forward strand.
GCGTTAGAGTTCGTTATCGTTGAAAATGGCCATTGTTACGTCTAAAGACGTGTTACGTATAACTACAGGATGTTCTAAAAGTTACCGATTTGTTTTACGAATCCATTTAAAGCCAGAGAAGAAACATTTTTCAAATGATCTATTATCCGATTTTTTTCAGAAAAAAAAAATTAGTATTTTTCGATCTTCGAGAAATTGACCAGGTACAATTCGAAGCGATAATTACAAATATTCATCGAATACGAAAAATATTATAAATCGAACCGTCGGTAACCGCTTTTTGAGCTATCCTGTACAAGTAACACGTGGAAACACGCATTAGCAAATTACAGCCGAAGCATAGTTACGTATTTCTTTCAATGCTCGCAAGAGCCAATTCGAATTGACAGTAGCATCGAAGCAATTTACCCGCTATCTACTATACCTCGGCGTATTGGTAAGTTTCTTATCGGTAATATAGGGAAATATATAAAACTTGGGGCAGGGTCAAGTTCAACGGAGTATGTCTCGATTAGATAATTTCGAAATGAAACCGATGTACCCCATTCGGCAACGCGAACATATTTCCTTGCTATAGGAATGATCCGTTTCCTTTTCATTTTATTCACAGCTTCCGCTGATTCAATTTACCAATGGCGGAATTAGATTTAATTTTGGAGGCTATCACGCCGAGGCAGGCCTTGGTGGTCTTCTGACTGGCTCGAGAACAGGAGGTGGACTTCACGCTAGTGCAGGCACACCTTGGGGTGCTCACGCAGGAGCTGGCCTGGGCGGATTGCTCGGCGGTGACAATGCAAATGCTGGCTAGTAGAATTTCCTACAATCTTTTCTAGAATACAGTTCCGGATCGTGAAATATCGAGACTGTAGCAAGCACAGTCGCAAATTAATTCGCGAGCCAAGAGCCGAGAACCTTTTCGATCATTTTTCGTTCCGATATCCAAAAGGATTTTTTTCCCAAAGGCAAGAAACCTCTCGAAATCGACGATAATAAGCTCTCTTTGCAAGTTGGCGGAAGACAAGCGTAAATAAATTTACGTCGTTGCAGCTGCCAGATAGAAACATAAAGTATGCCTGCAGGCACACTAGCTTAGATATATTTATTGTTTGTATTGAGATTGTGTTTGCACAAACAACTTCTTATATACGTATAAAAGAACTATGTCTGAAAGTGATTCAAGGCTCCATGCAGCTACAGAAAAATCTTTCGTTTTCGAGCGTACGAAAGTTAAAAATCGATAATTTAATAGGAGGTGGTCTTTACGCGAGAGCTGGCCTCGGAAATGGAAGACCGGAAGCTGCAGCCGGCTTGGGTGGAGTATTGGACGGTAGCGGACGATCGATTGTCCCCGCTAGGGGTGGGCTCTTCGCCGGTGCAACCACCGGCGCCCGTGGAGTTAGCGTCGGAACGGGAACCCGTGATTTTGCTGCGGCAACCGGAGCTGGAGTCTACGGTCCAAACGAGGAAATCAATCGTTCGACTAGCAAAGGTATCAACGGATCGGTCAGCGCCGGAGGCAAACCAGTCGGAAGTGGCTCGAACATTCAAATCATCGCGAAGAAGGCTCAGAATGTTAAGCAGGTTGAGACGATGTTTTTACCATCGAGCCACTCGATGCGTCGCAATATCGTAAGCTGGTTTTCAATGTCGAATTTTTTTAGGCATCGAGCAACGCGGTCAACCCGGAACCAAAGCAGAAGGACCATTCATCGAACAAAGAGGTAACCAATCGTCGAAATCACGATGATGACAACATCGTTTAAGATGATTACATCGAGCAGTTTGTTATTTATCAGTTTAACTTGGAAGTAACCCCTTTTGAATGAAATAAAACATCAGAACGAAATATATTTCATTTACATACATATGCATGTATGAATAAGTAAATGATAATTTAGGGGCAATGTATGTACAAGAGGGAAGTTGGTTAAGATTTTCAGGCGCAAGTGAATAGAAGGCTAAAAAATAGGAAAAATTTCAAATTATCATCGATACTTGTTATCGGTAATGTCTTACGTACGATTTAAGCAATTCCTACGACCCTGTGTACATAGATTACGACGAAATTCAATGCGAACAATTTTAGACCTTCCGTGATGTTTAAGCGGAATGGGAAGTTGTAGTATGAATAATGAATATTTAAACATTTGTACAAGAATAAAAGATAGAAAAGAACTTGGCATTTCTTTGCGACGATAAGCCATTCTACACTATTATTATAGTTATTGTTAGTTCAATTTTTGAGAACGATATATCAGCTTCTTAAACTGTCATTGTACCTAAAAAAAAAAAAAAACTTGAATACGATTGCGTCAGATCCGTGAAATAGGAGCGTCTCAGCCACTGGTTATTGCCAGCGCGGGTATTTCTGGAACTCTTTCCGTGAATCCTGTTCCTCAAGGACCTCTGGTTCCGCAGCCGATGGAACAGGTGAAGGTAGTAGGAAACGTTGGAACAATCGAGCCAGCTCCCCCTGCACCCCCGCTGACGAGTGATACGAATGAAATTCCACTAGTAGGTAAGTGTTTAGCGATTAGTTACGAAAAAAAAAAGATTTTCACATCGATAATTACCAATAAACTTTCGTTTAGATTTGTTTTCTTACGCATAAGTACTCGAAATACTTTTCTAGATAAACGCCCTCAACGAGTGAGAGTCATATATCCAAAATGGATCAGAAAGAGATTAGGGGGACCCAGGAAACAAATTATCTACGACACCGGGGTGAATGTACAAAGTGATCCATCTGATGCAAATACTCAAAAACTTTCGCGTCGTCAAGTTGATGAAATTCTAAATGTACCCAGATCGAGAACAGATCCTGTACTAGTACAAAGCGGTAACAGCGATGGATTCTATGAGGACGTCTTCAACGTGAGGAAAATTGTCGATTGAATCTAGAACGTTTCTATAAGTATTTTCTATATTATCGAACTTTGTTATTTACGTATATCGTTTTACAGATACCAGTATCGACACTTAATGCTGTTAACCGATTATTAAACAACAATTTCGGTTGACTAATCGCGTTGCGTATGTATGTATACGTGAAACTTTTCGATTCGAGGGTATGTTTCATACGCAAATTTAATGGTAAAGGAAGTCATGATGTATCAATGTAATAGAATTTAGTTTATGTACGATTTTATAATACATTTTTAAATAAATCTTTTTATTCACCCTTCTTGCATTTTTCTCTCCTAGTCCGTACTGCGTTAATCATAGTTTTAATAAAAACCCGTAGCCTCGCAAACATTAGTAAAAAGATGACGCAACAGTTAACGCGTCAACGATACACGGCTAATATAAATTTGGACAGAAATTTTATCGTAAAGCCTTGTCAAATACAACTTTGAACATCTTCACGATCATCGAGAAATTTTGCGTTGCGTACAAATTATACAACTCGCCGATAAGTGTATCTACAAGGAAGTATCGTAATTTCACACAAAACAATGGCGCTCAAGACAAATACGACCACTCGATGAAAAGCCAAGGTCGAGGTTTTGAATATTAATGCTATCATTCGAGCAACTAAAATTATCATTAAGTGGTTACAATTATTGACTGCTCATTTTAATGTACGTTGACCGATAACTATATAAACGCGAGTACGTCGATACGAGACAGCAAGCAAGAAAGCGGTTCTAGGTATTACCAGACGGTAAGCTAATCTGTAGTAGAGTCGAGCTAAACATAAATTTCTGGTCCTTTCAATGTTCAAGTTGAACGCGTTCAGAATGAAGCTTGCAATTTTGTTGCTGCTCTCCTTCACGGTGTTAACATTGGCAAGACCCCAGAATGATAATCCGGATAATACGGTAAGCATCGAACAAATTTCAAATATATTAATAATCTCGAAGCCTGAAAGAAGAAAACGTAAGTTTTCGATCGACGAGTTCGATGCACGATACGGAAAATTTGTTATTCGTTGTTTTTAAATTCCAGAACAATAATGAATCGAATCCGAGTGAGCCAATTGAATCAACAAAAAACACGGGAGAGTCAGAAAACTCAAACGGAGGTAAGTAAAATAGAAACAGAATAACTATTAGAGAGAAAAAGTATCGATCAAGGGCGTCGCATTACTTACCATAATACGCAGGTGAGCTAGAGCTTCAACAGTTTGTGGACAAACTTCTTCTCGAATTGAAGCCCATTCTTGGAGAAGAGACAGTTCTACTCTTGAAAAACCTCGTTACGCCACTGCTCAAACTCCCTCTAAATCTAGTTGAGGATACTTTAATCGGAGTAGTCAAGGGCCCACAAGATATCACCAAACTGCTGATAGACCCAGTGGTCAACGTATTGTTGTCTGCACTAGAATCTCTGTTGGCTGTAAGTGTTTCTCACGTGGAACGTTAAAAGTTTCTTACTTGTTTTTGACTCGGTATATTTCCTCTTTGTGTTTCAGACACCTGACAATCTACTTAAAATTATAGGAAGTCTATTAAGTCAACTATTAGGTTTCTTATGATTTGAATTTGTCTATTATTTCGGTGGCTGGAAAATTCATTTGCATCCGGAATAACACATAAGTAATTAATACAGAAGGAGCAATTATATGTGACAAATTGTATCGAAGTAATAAAATTTAATAAACAACAACGAATTTGCGAATAAGTCATTTCACGCTAAATCAATCACTGTCTATGCGCAACATTTATATTTAACTGAAATACGTCGAAAGATGTAAAGATCTTATTACAAGTTAGCAACCCGTTAGTAACCCGCGAGTGAGATGGAAGGAAACAATGTTCCCTCGATCTCCCTCTGTACGTCAATATTACAGAAAAATCATACTTTCGATCATTTTTTAAACAAATATTACTAATAAATAATTTAACTATCGTCAAAAATGAATATTTAGTTGACCCAATCAATAGATATTAAAACATTGACAAATTTCTCAGAATTACTATGTACAATGAATAGATGATTAATGCATTTCGGAGTTTCAGATTATTATAATACCAATGTTTTTCGAGACAATAATATTTCCAACTATGAAAAATTTCGAAAAATTTGTCACAATTACATTTTCTCAACTTGTGCGCAACTCACTGAAATCGCATTACTAACATTGTGAAGCAAATCGAAGGAGAAAGTAACGCCATGTCGTAAGACTGTACGTCGAGTTTATAACAGAGCACGACGAAATGAGTTAGTCGCCGAGTAACTGCGAGCCATCGAACACCTTTGTCGTTGAATTTCCGTTTCTATTTTATTAGTTTCCCTCTCGTTTTTGACAGAAGGTGCAGATATAACAGGCGCACGAGTAAGTACTCGTATCGAATCGTTTTGCTTCCGAAAGAAAGTATCGAAAGCTATAATACTTGTAAAGTTCTGTCAAAATATTTCTCAACGATGACGAAGTTGAAACTTTCACCGAGAAACATTCTTCACAGAGTAACAGCGATGCGAAGGACGTTTGGAATAAAAAGTATTTTGAGGATAGGTGTTATAGTTATCGTATGTCGTTTCGATCCATCGATCGGTTTACCCACGGAACAACCAACGAGATTTACACTAAACACCGGCGACGGCGACGTGAGTTCGACTGCCGCCACTACGTTGGCCACGTCGAGATTGGACCAAGGACGAGTGAGTGATTTCTTAAATTCCTTGTGTCGCGGTTAAAAGTTTGTATCGTTTCAATTGTTACATGTACGAGTGTCACTCTTACACGGTGTTAAAGAAATCGAGAGAGAATCGATTACGACAGGAACGAGAACATAATTAACGAAAGGTCAAAATTGCAAACATTGGCCTCAGAATCTAGAGGGTTCCAGTCAAAATTCCATTTCGGTTTTTGTAGGAGTTGTTAGGCCGCGTCGCGGACGCGATAAGAATCGTCACAGGAAGATTGGTCAATTCTGTCACACTGGCCAGAAACATCATAATCGATCGGGCGGAGGTAATTGACGCATTGACGCGTTTAATGTCTGATTTTCATTCCTCTCCCAACTAAATTGATAATCCCTTGATATAAAATCGAGATTCATCGAGACACGCCGCCGAATCCATCTCGCGTGTATCTTTCGCAATTACGTCTTGTCTGGAGCAAGGTTAGCTCTTTTCCCTTTCGTATGTGGCAATAAGGAATAACGAAGTAGTTGAACGCGAAGAACGATCTCGTGTAAAAGTCATCGAGGTCGAATCTCGTGCGAAACTCGTTCAATTAGCTCGGGGACACGTATCGATTAAAACTCACTCGGTACAGTATATTCTGCTAGAACGAGCAGCCTTAATATACTTGTTTCGTTATACGAAAGAAAGAAACGTTGCTTACAAAGGTCGGTTTTAAATCGAATTCTGTACCATCGTACCGTACAGTGAAAGCTCGCGGCGCGGCGGTAAAATGCCTACGACGGTAAAGAAACGGTTCTCGTTTCTGTGGGCAGATGACGCCTGCGACTTGTGTATGCTCGGTTTGGAAATAGTTTAGTCGTTTAGTCCATTCATCGCTACTTGGCTACAATTTAGGGATCTGTGGAGCATGCGCGTGAACTTGAATTTGAATCGAGTGTCGAACTTACAATTAGTTATACTTTCGATAACTGCTTTCCTCGAAGTTGTACAAGTTGTGCAAGCAACGCTTCGTCGTATTATTGAAGATAAGAAAAATGACAAAAGTAACGGGGTCACCTATTTCTAGCAGGAGAGACTGTACATATTAGCATGCGTTGAAAAGGTCCTTAGATATATACGTTAAAACAACGAAACGAGGAAAACGGTGTATGGTGTTTGTTTATCGATCAGACGCTGGTCAGCGATTCACAGAACAATGTAGATACCGTGATCGCGGAGAAGACAGAAGATCCGAATAAAACCCAGAGGTCCTTGGAAACTATCCAGAACATGCCAGTGACGAATACTCGGACAGACACGCGTGAAATTGTACGATTGGAGACGGAGAGGGCTCAAGGCTTTCTCGAAAGGCCAGTTTACAAGCCTATAACGGGAATTTTAGAGAGTTTATTCAGACCTACGCCGCTCGTCGATGGTATCAAGGAGCAGGAAAAGTATGGAAACTCTGGGGACAAGTTCATCGGAATTGGTAGAGCCCTCGTCAACAGTTTCGAAGGTTTCAGCAACTTTCTCAACGCTGTGGTTGACGTAAGTACCTCTTACTCCAATTTGGCAAGCGAGTTTATACGAGTTGCGTGTTGTAGTCAATTTAGACGCGCGACTCCTGGAACCGATGGTGTTAGGATATTACTAATATACTATTCCGTCTTTAGTTGCCACGCAACGCTGCTAAAACGACGTCCCGTGGAATAACGGAAGCGCTGAATCATGTGGGAGCTCGTCTCATCGGACTCGAATGACAATCATGTTAATAAGCTAATATAAGAAATTTTTTGTTTGCACCTTGTTTGATGACTTTTTGTTACTTTAATAAAACTATTTGTTTCTCATTTAAAGTCTAAAGTTCAGGCCCTAATATGACAGTTGTGGAAGCACATCAGAGATTCGTGGTTATCGCATAAATATATTATTTATTATTCGAATAATACACGTACAAGCTTTAACTCACTTATAAATGGAACTTTGACAATTTTTCGTAGGTTTTCGATGAGTCGCGACGTAACCATACAATTTGCTTTCACCGTTCGCATCCTCTGTCGCAAATAGAAATCCGTTAACTCTCGAAAGAAAACAATTATATTACATCTGTTTCCTGTTATATTTATATTAAGGGAGATGCGAAGTTTGAGTTACACAGCTCCATCGAACTGCGTTCGAAATCACGCTTCTTCGAATAATTAGTAGGTGTCAGGTATGTGCAGCTAGATTACCAACTATACGACCGTGTGTATAATAAAATAAATATACGATGAAAACATTCGAACGATGCTCCTAGGGATTTAAAGCTAAACGAAAGAAATGTCGACGATTACGGTTCCCTATTACCCCGGGAGCGTCGATTCGAGCTTAAACGGTAACGAGTAAAAATACTTGTGCTTGCGTTTGCGCAACCAGGCGCGTTAATCGCGTGACAAAGCAGAAATTAATGGACAAGTTGCACGTGAAACGATCGCCGAAAACCTGGTTGTAGAAAAAGCAATTTTGGTATACGCAGTGTGCGATAACGTTTACGCTGTAAATAAACAAACTCGCATGCAGGATAACATAAAAGTTCGTACCCTATAATACGAAACAATTATCTCGAATCGATGTACTCTCGTGTTTATTAGTTAGTCCATGCAAGAAAATAAAACGAAATGTTTTCGATCCGTAGGGTTGGATCGTGTTTGAATATTAGTTTTTCTACATGATACGCAATGATACGTACGAAAAATTAATGAAATTATTCTTTCGTGAAAAATGACCGTTCGATTAATTTCTCGTGTATCGTTAAATACCTCTAACATAGCTTGGATAATATTCCAACGAAATCCAAACCAAAGGATGAAAAACTATTCGTTTTATTAATTTTTATAATATAATCGACACACTAAAATTGTCTGAAATATTACTAATCTAATGGCTTTGATCATCGAGATTGTTTCTGTGACGCCAGTCACTTCCGCTTCATTTCTGGACAATAAGCACGTTCATCGAGACGTCGTTACAGCTGTGATTCCAAGTCTGTGCGATTCTTCGAAACATCGACGTGCTCACTTTTGAACACTCATTCGTCAAAACTAACGCGGCTCGTTAGACCGATCACTCGACGTTTTCGGATCGCTTGAACTGTGTGCTCGTCGATCATTTCGTTCCACTTACACTTTCTGGTTCGTCGATAAGTCGTGAATTTAACGATCTGCCGTTTCTCCAGTGTCACGAATAGCAACGATGATCGCGTCGATATCGAGCCTACTCGAGAATCTCGAACGGAAACAGTGATCCGGTTCGAAACAACAAAGTATCTTTATCAGAGGCAACGAAGAAACTTTTTAGAGGGATTCGGAGTGTCGGAACGATCGAAATCTTCTTCATATCGCGGCGAAGAAGACCGTGATCGTTGCGAGTATCGCTTTTCCCATGGACCTTAGACACTCGTTTCGTCCAAGATCCATCTGAAATTCTAGGTGTTCGTGGTGTCGTAGCTCTTGTACGTGTGGGAGGACCTCTTGTGCCTGACGGTGCAAAACAAGATCATGCTTGCCACCTGTCCAAACAGCTGAAGGAAAGCGACGACAAGGCCGACCGTGCCCACCACGTGGAGTCTGGTCACCAGCCACATTTGAATGGCGTATGCGCAACCTTCCTTGTACCAGAGCTCTTTGTTGCGACCCTCCGGATCGAGGCGACCGCAGTATCGTTCTCTTTGCACGCAACAGGAATCTGGGACGCGATCCTCCGTCGGCCATGCGTCGATCTGGAACCAGTCGGTGTAATCCCGCACACCGCAACAGTGGAACTGAAATCAAAGCCAAAGATCAACGACGTATTTTACAGTTTATTTTTATTCCGAATCCTGCAACTTTTCTTTCGCTAATCTTTTACTTGGCACGTGGATATATACCACGCACGGAATATATACCTATAACCTTTATTCGATTAATCGAAAGATACGAAGGAGGAAGCATCAAAGATAGAGGATGCTTTCTTATCTTGTAGACGGCGCGGCGTTCCGAATGCGGATCGTCGGATTAAATGTACTTGTGCATAAGGGGAACAAGCGAGTGCTTAGTTCGTTCAATTACGCAAGCATCTCGATTTAATGCCGAGCACGCGTCTACAATTCGCTGTCGCGTAGTACCTTCGTTACTGTAATTCATAATCCAAAGCAGGCTACTTACAAGTCAACGCAATATGCCCAACGACTCACCTATTCTAAAAATGAATCCGACAGTGGATGATTTCAAAGCAAAAGAAAAGTATCGGGTATAGACGATGAATTTTCTTTTTGTCTCCTCAACCTATCAAAGTAAGTCTCCTCTCTTTTTTACACTTGTGTATTTCAAATTTCAATATTTGTTTCTAAATTATAAACTCTTACCTCCGTGTGTATGTGGTCCCATATAGCGGGAAGCGTTCCAGGTTCCCTGGTCAGATTGTAATGCTTCTCGATACCGAAGAGCAGCTCGGCTTTCAGACTTCTGGCTAAATGTTCTCTGAAGATGAAAGCCAGAGTCCCCAACATGAATTCAGCCAGGAACATCAATATCACCAATCCGAAGTACTAAGGATAAAAATATGTAAAGTAAAGATGATGGTCTCGCGAAGGTGAACTTCCGACGGAATAGGACACCACCGACCGTGATCAGCATACATCTTGACTGAAACCAAGCACCGCAACATCCGAAGAAGGCGATCACGAAGGTTAGACAACCAGCGGCCAACAGCAACGAGTCAGCTGACGCGAAACTGTAATGCGGTACCAAGGTTGTGTATCCCGAGTAAGCCAATCGGAGCCAGAGACCTGCACCCAAAATTCCGCAAGCGCATAACTGTAAAGAAGATAACACGAGTCAGAACGCCCTGGCTTGATTGCACTCAACTGCCAAGTACACTTTTGCGCATCGATCGGTTGTCGAACGGTTAACGAATGGTTTAAGAAAAAACGAGGGAGATTTCACTTCGGTGTACGATCGTTGCGTACCCTTTTAACGATATTTTTCCAACCAACTACGGGAGGAAGAGCAACAAGTGCGATATAAGTGCACAGTTATGTAGGCAACACGGTCGTCTCTTTGTCAACGCGCGCGTAAGCGTTTCCGCGCGAGCGTACGCGTTGAACGGTGTCGGAGGATCGTTGGGAAAAAGCGATTCTCGAGACCGGAACGAATTTCCATCCATTACTTTCACGGCTATTGCGTACAATAGAGAGAAAGTACCGATATCAATTCTGTAAACTCTGCACGGAAATCTTTATTTAATTTTTTAGAAAATTCCACAACGATGTAAAGAGTAATCGACGCGCGTAGTTTTTTCTTTTGTTTTAACGTACCAAGGGTTCAGGTACAAGGTAAACGACCCGGACTTGTTCGAATCTCTGAGACGTTCCACCTTTTAGAATGGATTTCGAATATGTAGCTACCATGAATTATGCAAACGAACGACAAACGACGTAGGTACGGCCGCGGCGAACCGTCTCGAATCGCGAACACACCGGACAACGTCAGAGGTTTCCACGCACGGTGAGAATCTCGATTATTCGGGGTCTGTATAATCGCAACGGAAAAGTAGGTCGGGAACGAGAAAGCACTGCATGCGTTTCGTATCGAAACGTTAATGGGAGGCAACGTGAGACGATTCGACGTTGCTTTTCACCCGCGGAGCACGCGAATATCGATAGCTGAAGCTCGTCTGGCTCGATTTACGTCTCGATTCTTTTCTCGCGGTCGCGGCTATGGTTTCAGAGGGAACCTCTACCATCGTCTCGGTCGGGTGCAACAGAATTTCTGGGTGAAGTGTACGCTAGAATATCGGTGACAGCGTGATTATATTAGAAGGGATATTAACCTTTCTCGGAGATTGTTGCGGTTTAGCAATTTGCCGTCCATGCTGTTGGGCTCTGCTCGAGACGGTCACGGAGTAAAGCGATCGTTCAACCGCGAGACAAGTCCATTTCGAATTTCTACCGTTTCTTTGTCCAACCAGTTGAACCTGATTTCGACTTGGGTGGTTCGAAGTTCACCGGCGATGTGCACGCCTATCTTAACGACAGGGGATACAACGGTGTCGCGTTCTTTATCGCGTCTCGCGTTTCTAATCGGCTTCGCTCCAATTATCGATCACGCGCAGAATCTACAGCGGTTACAGCTTGGTTACAGATGGCAGGTTACGATCAATTCGTCAAGGTAGTCGAAAATATGAACGCTTCCAGTCCACGTCGAGGCAGGCGACTCGTGGATAAGACAACGGATAATCTACGACGACACTCGGGACAAGAGAGGCCACCGACAGAGTATTGACCCTACACCGGCGAACGCCTCGAACTCCCGTAAATTAGCATCTGTGTAGTAACGACAGGCCGCGTTATCCAATCCGGTCAAACGAGTTCGAATGAAGTAATTTAAGCGTCGGGCCAGAATCGCCTAGAATCACCGCGTTCGAGCGACCTAATATCGACGCGCGTGCACCAACGCCGATTTTATCGACACGTACCATCGCGAACAAGAATCAGTGTCAAGAAATGAATGAAAGGACTCTGATTAAACACCATTAAACGCTCTCGATTTACGTAATTCGCGTAACCGATGTCGTTAAAGGAAAACGCTATCCTTTTCTAATCCAAACGAATGTCAACGATATGTCTTCGCTGATATGTATTTAGAATTTCGCATTGATATTTTAAGATGATATACTTAAAATGTCAGACTTTCAGAAAGTTTCCATTTAAGAATATCCATGGACAGAACAGCCTCTTCTCGCTGATTAGAGAACCGACTACGTTCTCGCGCGAAATTACAAATGCAATTTCAGTGTGACCGATCGCGGTCAGAACTGACCAAGCATGCAATTAAGGTCGCAATTCAAGTAACGAGGCCTCTGGAAAATTTTACCCCTATTTTAAGCTGCCCCTCGAATCGCCGCTGAACTTTTATTAACTGAATCGCGAACTCGAATAATCGCCACTGTGGGTCTACTACAATTTTTTACATAAAAATAAGCAGAAAAGTTGTTCGTGATATGCGCACTGTCCTCGATACGTCAACACGAGTAATAAATTGCAACGATAATGGACTCGTAAGAGAGAAAATAGCGACAAGCGTACCTGTTGAAAGCGTTACAAGGAAAAGTCTCGTCGAACGAATGTCGACGAGCGTCTTCGGTGGTACCGTAAGTTCATAGCTCATAGAGCACGGTTCAATGTCCTATTTAAGACTGCCACGCGGCGCGGATGGATGATTTCAAGTGGAACAATAAATTCGAGAGAAGAGACGGAGCACGTTGGAATGCACCGAGAATGACAATGCGCGTCGATTTAATCGTACGCGTGGGCTGTTCCTACTGTTCGCGCTCTTCTCTTGTTCCTTTGTGCTCGGTGCAATTCTGACTGCAACGATGGAAATTAACTCGTCGATTGTCTCGACGTTCTACAGCGCACTGTTTCTTCGAGACCGTGACCGGCTCGTGGGCCTCGAACGCTTGTTTTCGATTCGCGACTCGTGTCAACAAAAACACCGAAGAACACGGTACCGTATCAAAGTATCGGCACTGTATTTATTTTCTACGATTAAACAGAGCCTTTTATGATCGATGACGGAGTTACTTGCATCGCGTGTTACGCGCAACACAATTATTACTTAACGAGGGAACTCCGCGAAGCGTTACGCCTTGATTTCAATGAAACTTTGCAGATACACACATAGAGAACCGAATGATACTCGCTTTCGTAGACCAAATATTTCCCAATATCATTCAGTTGCGGAATACTCTTAACCACGCGATGCATGTTCTAAACGCTTACATTCTCGTATAGCCCGTTGAAAAAAAAATAAAAATGATCACATAAGATGCTATATTGATTCTAGAATTAATTGTAAAAAAACGTAGATAAATGTTACATACCCATATGAGAACGTTGAGGGAACAGAAGACGTGTCTGATGCACGTGTATCCTGTGCGGCCCATGGCTCGATCCTTTGCAAAATCCTCGGGGCAAAGGGACTGGCAGTGTTTCCTAGAACCACGGGAGACCGTATGCGGTGATTCTCTCGTGCAAACAAAGAAGAAACTTTCGAGTAACTTTTACCGTAGAGTGCAATCGCTCGATATTTTAATGTAAAATCGCGAAAGTAATCGCGTACAAGTTTTAGCGTGTAACGCCAGTTATCTACGGCAAATCTTAATTAATATGTGCACGGATTGCGTTATCGGCCTCCGTGTTAAGTAAAACGTACGAACTATCACCGCGTACTTTAGCGAGAATCACGATCGATGAAACGTTTGGATCTACGATCGAACCGAAATGGAAAGAAATCGCGTCGGGACAACGCGGACGTACGCGTACTGCGCATCGCTCCGAATTGCCAGGAAACGCCTTGGCCACCAACGAAACCGAGTCGAGCAAAAAGAAGGCAAGAAGGAGAAGCAGCGGAAGATGAAGATATAACGAACTAGTCGGATTCACAGCAGTGTCGAGCAAAATGTAATTCACGATAACGAGAGTTAACCAGACACAATTAATTCTGGAATACTATCACATACTGATTTAAATTATAACAAATAAAACACATTCAAGCGAGATTCACTAATCGCGGTACGAACCGAAACACTAACTTACGATCAACGTCTCGATAGCAAAGATCTCATTCTTGTCGCGCGACAGGTTCACGAGGATGAATCAATCGCGTCGCGGATGCGAAAATTCAGCGAGCGTACCGGTTGACCGATCGACCGATCGAGCGATCCTCGTCTGACGAGGATCAGTTCCGGTGTGTTCGGAACCAGGTTGATACGATTGGCTGTAGCCCGTTCTGGGCCTTCTAGGTCCCCTAACGGGACATCGTGTCGACGGTGAGGCCTCTCACCTATACACGATCCCGATCACGATCGCGTGGCTCTGGTTGAAGCCAACACCTACGTCGCGAGGACTGGAGTACTCACGTGTGGACGTCACTTTCCTACGAACGTCTGCTGCGAAACGTGCGAGACGTCAAGGCCGTCGGAAATCTGCGAGCTTGTTTTCCTTTCCGTAGAACGATTTCAATTTATCAAGCATCTCGCTGCTTCTCGAACATCATTGAGCGTTTCTTTTCGCACGGAGTCGCTTCACGCTCCGTCGAAGATTTAGATTTCGACATTTCGTTTACCTCTACCGACTCGAGCGTTTTAAGATCTTCGTAATTCAGCATTTGATATTGTTTTCGTGAAAGCATCGATATCAAGCTCCGCACGGTTCTGACAAGATGCAACTAATCTTCTCGGTCGTGTAAAGGTCCCATAGAGTGTTCCACGGAACACGGTCACGATGGTATCGGAAACAGCAATCTCGAAAAACACTGGCAGCGTGTTCGACGAGTTCTTTTCCATGCATTAAACATCGCGATTCGCGTAAGCGTACATAATGGATCGAGTGGCAGCAATCGGCCAGTTGAATAAACCGTCTTCGTTAAGGAGAAGCGTTCACGCGCAAACTAGTTAGTTTGAAAAATAAATTAGGAAAGAACTTAATCACGCTAAAAATAGTTATTGGAAACTTTCTCTTGCGATCGCAGAGATGCTCCTAGATCATGGTAGGATAGCGTGTAGTCGAAACAATTAATTTCACCGAGTCGTTAACGTTTCTCTCGTTATCCGCTCGTTTGCGTTCGACATCGAACGATTTCGTTCTTCGCTCTGTTGATCCATAGATCGTTTTGCGACGTCATTGGTTTCTCACTCGAACTCCTTGGATTTTGACGCGAAAGCGAATTTCTTTACACAGGATAGGCGATATCGACGTATAAAAAACAAGAACCTGTATACGGTTTATTTCTCGTAATTCAGCGTAACGATGACTTTCAACGGTTCACCGAGCCACCTTCTTTTTACGCTGTACAAACGAACAAATCACGAGTACAGCATCGAAAGGTAAACGAAGTTTGCTGACAGTCGAAATACCTTATTTGCAAAGTCTTAGCGAACGAGGAAAACTTGCGATTTATGCTCGTCGAAAGTACGAAATTTATGATCAACAATTTGACTTATCTTCTCGTTACCGTGAACACAAATCTTCTTGAATTGATTCAAGCATTTCGTTGAATCCGTAAAATGTTTCGAATCGACTAAAGCGGACAACAAGATTGTTTTCTTTTTAAAGAAACAGCGACTTCGGGTGCACTCTTTAGGGCAAACCTCACCGTTGAAACACATTTTACTCCGTTCGCGAATCAACGAAAGTTTTCCTTTCTTGTGCCTCGATCCGAATGTCGTTATCAGGACCAAAACAATATTGATTCGCCTTATCGCACGACCGAACGAGGTTTCACGCGTAACGCAACCCGCTATCGTAATACCCGTGCCACTTGTTGCAAATAGAAGTAATTAAACAAAAGAGTATTCCGATAGAAGCAGAAAATGTTATTCGAAAGAAAGAACATACCGATTCGAAAGATCGAGTCAAATTTCGATGGACGCGAAAAGGTCTAATTCGGCAAAGGCGTTCGGAGAATCCCCGTTAGGGATTCGCGTAGCAAGGTTTAATCGTACTTGAAATCAATTCGTGCGAGCGAAATGGAACCGCAAACGTGGCGGCTAATGAACAGCGAAGAGAGTGCGAGGGGGCGTAGGAACGGTCCCCATGCCGCGACTTCCTGCCAATTGCGGACAATTTGCGATCATCTATGATCTCCCCGCTCGTCGCCTCGACGGACACGGTGTGGACGGTGCTTAAACGTAAGAGTTTAACGCGGCACGATTCTTTTTCTCTTTCTCCCTCTTTCACTCGTGGTGCATATGGTTCTCGGTTCTCCTCGCTTTATGATACGTGCCATCGGAGAACCGCGCGTTAACGCGTCCTACGCGCTCAACTTCCCACGTGACGTAATCGAGGAAAGGAGCGTCGAGCACACAACAGCCACGTTCGGAGCTCGCCGGTGTGCTGTTCCTTCTTAGCGTGTAATTTGCACGATCTCGATTAAAGGAACGTTCGTTGCATGGAAATTTACGCTTCTCTACGCCCTGAAGCTGTATCCGTCGAGCATTCGTGCACCAATGAATCTTTACTTATCGGAGACTGTAGCTAATCATTTCCGAATGGAATTATGAAACTCATGTTTACGATTCTAGAAGCAACAGATCGCACGCGTGATTTGTCCCATTGAAAAATCCTTGGTCGACCGTAATTTCTATTATACGACGGTGTAGTCATCGCGTTATTCGCGGTCGTTGCAAGAGGATTGTCGGAAGAAACCGCGGCTGGTCGATTACGTGAGACGAGAGGGTCTCAGCGTCATAATTCCCAATTTATTATAATACGCTCGTTAATCGCGAGACGATATGCGGCCTCGTGCGATGATCCTCCCACGTGACGGAACGGAGGATCGAACAAAAGGCCGCGCCGCGTCGTTCAGCTCTCCCGTCTTTTAATCCATCGCGACGCATACGTGATTGGCTTCTCTGTCGCAGGATTATGGTAACACGCGATGCATACTGTTCTTTTTCTCTTTTGTGAAAAGACTTTAAAGTCCGTCAGAAGTATTACTACGATTATTCGATTGATTTGCGAAGAAGAAAGAAATTTTCCACGAGCGAGAAAGAAAGCGGAAGATAGGATAGGGGTCATAGTACTAATGAAAAAATCCTACCGACGATTGTTTTGCGAAGAAGAACATGGGAAAGAGAAATCGGCGTTCAGCCAGTTCGCACGATCGATTTCCTTTCCTTGATGTCGCGATCGCGTCCGTGGATTATCGGAATGGTCCGCAGCGACATTTAATTAACGTTCCTAATCTCCACACGTGGACGGAATTACGTGATCCTTAATCTAAAAACTTGTTCTAATTAACGATCGTTAATAAACGCTGGCTTTCGTCCGCGATACCAACAAGAGTTTCCACGAGGAAGTTTTCTCATTTAAATTTCGAGCATATTCTATTTGACCACCCGCGTTCTTTATTTGGCTTTTTAACTCACAAATGTCGACTGTAATTTTATTTAAGGTCGTGCAACGTTTCGTCCATGATCGACAAGATTGTTTCTCATATTATCGCGGGAGTAGCATGGGGAACGTGACTTGCAACGGGACCAGTGTCATTGAACAATTCGTATTAGCTTGATTATGAGATTCGTTCATAATCATTATGTAATGCGCAGTCTCGATTGCCTTACGTAACCGGTTCCACGTTCGATACTGTGCGACCTGGTCGAATAGAGTTTCAAGTCCTTCGCGATGCGTGACCCATAATTGATTTCATTGCGCATACAATTTTTCTCGTAACTTTTAAAACCGTTTATGGATACAAAAAAGTTTGTTACAGTTTCTTTATACAGCCTTACAAACCTTTTTGGAATTTTACTACGTCTGCTACGAAATACAAACGAACAACGTCATCAATAAACCGACGCCTTAGAAAAGAGAATTTTTATCGTAAAAGAAACTGTTGCGCGGAAACAGTATACGTTGACGTAATTGGTCTCGGTCGTCAGTCTGCGACGATTAGCTGACAACGAATTAATTCTTCCCGCCGTTGGTTTAAAAGTGTTTCGTCGAGGTTAACGAGATCTACCGTCGGTGCACGCGACAAAATTGCCCGGAGCCTTGGTGCGGATAAGTTTCCGCACGGACACCAGACAAGGCGAATAAAATTAACGACGAGTTTGTTAAATGTTAAATCTTCGATAGATTTTATAATTCGAATATTCCATCGCCACGAATGTGTCGTTATCTGTTTCTTTTAATATTAATAAATATTATCAAATTGTATTATGTAGACAAATATTTGTACTCGGAACCTTTATTTATCGTTCCAAGTAATGGTTTTCTAACAACGTATCTAAAGTAAAAGTAAGCAAACACTTACCTAGGTGGAAAAACGTGCGACATAGCATACATAGCTGTTATACATTTCGATTCGGTATAACGATTGATGTGTCGAAACGGATTCTTCGCGAGCAGTGGACGATGCCAATAAAATAACAGATTTTATCATTTCCTATGAAAACACGGGCCGCGCAACAGTGTATTTACTCGTGCAGGAATTTTCCTGATGTAATTGCATAATTTTATCCGTACGAATGCCATTTGCACACAAAGACAATGTAAATGCAAATGCGCCTCCATGTACTGACATCGGTTATTTTTAAGTTACACGTAACGTAATCGTATCAATTAAATCGCGAATGGAAATACTAAATGCGGTAATATTCTCGTTACGATTGTCATGTTGCCGATTATTCATTGAATCGTGTCATCTTTAATTTATGCTTACCGCGCGGAATTCCGGAAAACGATACCATCAGCGAATGTGACGCGCTGACACTCGTAACCGAAACAGTGTGACATTTGGAACGATGAATGTGAAAAATCTACTAGATATCAAAATAAAAATACTTGATGCAAAATAAAACGTCAACTTCGCCAGACTTGATCGCACAAACACAGAAGCAAAAGAATCGATAGATCTACGCAAGATGAGAAGGTGGAACTGCGCTACAGTTCGGACAGGATAGGGGTTGCAGATTACAAATCTAGTTTACGATCGCTATTTAATCTGACAAGTGTAAGTTATCAGATCATAAAGGTAACAGAAACAGAGATGAACAAAATACAGATTCTTATTCGAATTCGGATCGTAATTTTCATTGATCGAATAGCGGATCAAAGGATGTTTATTCTTTATTCGTCACTCGAAATTGTTTATCTAGATGAGAAGTTTGTCCATCTCTGTCACAAATTAATCACAATGTAATGACGGCGAAAATTTCAGCAGAGGTAAACAAGAAGAATCGGTAGACGCTATTCGAAACGTGCTGATACCACTTACAGGTGGGATGAAGATGAGAATGGACCGATGTGCGATCGACGGGAGCTGTCACGAGCTCTTCGGCACTGAACGGATCACGAAGGTTCATGGGAAGCGGAGTCAAAGGTCGGCTCGCGTTCGCGACAGGTTTCGAGTTCCCGGATCGACTGCACGACTGGAACGTGCAGAACTCTCGCACATCCGTTCTCCATCAGTCACCGTGAAACAAAAGTCGCCATCTGACGGGAACCGTGGAAATTCAACGACGCGAGGGAACACGACGTTACAGATTACACGAGATAGAGTTATGTCACGGCTCCAGCTGTCGAGAATGAAACGGGCTTTTCCAACCGTTTTTTCCTTTCCCCGCGATGACCTGATTCTCGTCCCTTCGGAACTTGTAGTATTCGTAGATATTTAAATTCGCTACGATCTACTTTACATTTTATTTCTAAAAACACAAGTAGAATGTGCAGGGGGAAACGATATTTAATAGAAAAACTATGGCAGATATCTTCAGTTGAGAGATGCAGCAAAAATGTACGGTATTCTTCCTTGAACGTTTAATAAAAATTTCATTACCAAATGGCCATCGTTGTGGATGTTACAGACAATTTAAAACATTTTCGTAATAATGTAACCATTTGCCTTCTTAAATGAATACTTTATAGTTTGATTAACATCAAAAAATTCTGTGTAACCCAAGTAAATATTTCTTTCGTATAAAATTAAACGATAGACTCCAATGAATTATCGTGCTGTAAATAATGATTCAAGCGAGGGTCGATTAATCGACAGGTAAATATCGGTAAAAACACCAAGTCCCGACGAATCACTCCAGTAGTCGATTGTTAATCGATAATATGTAAAGCATGAGAAGCTCTGAACAATCGTCCAATTCAATGAGTGTTTTTTAATTTATGAATGAAATGAATCGCTAATGACGCGTGTGGACAAACACGTGCAACAGTTGTTACGACGTGAAAAACATAACAAGAATGTATAAATATTAAATATGCTCTATTATAAAAAGTAGTTAACCCTCAGTCCCGCTTTCTATACTTCTGAGAGGATTCCTCCATGGAACTTATCCATAACTGCAGATCCTTCTCTATTTCAGGTCGTTGAGCTCCCGGTTCGACTTCGGCGATAATTTCAGACACGGGAATATCGAGACCCGTAACTGTCTGCTTACTCAAACCAACCGCGCGGACAAAATTATCCGTCACGCTGATGAACTGGTGCTCCAAGTAGAAATGTTTGTCTTCCCAATAGATCAACTATAAAAAATGAGACAATTTTTTAATTGATAATATCATGAAAACGTAATAAAAACTATTTTATAATTTTTTGTGTGTAAAACTATTCTTGTCTTTCTTTTAAAATGTCTTAAGCCATTTTAGTTTTAAATGTTTTAAGATTCGAGAAATCGCTCTCATTGGTGATTCGATATCGGCGGTGACTCCAATTAATATTGATATTTTGTGTAATTGAGGAGCGTGTAATAACGAGGATCGTACCTTCGTGGTGACCTTGTATGGCATAAAAATAGGAATCGCTCGACGGTACCGGGTCGACGATGCACCTTGTACCGCACCTCCGCCTCTTTTAGCGACTGCTGCAAAGATCCCAGACGTATCGTAATAGTGGAATCGTGCGAAATCGAGCTCGCGAAGATATCGAGCGTTGTTCATGTGTCGAAAAACTAGATCTACGTCCTGCGTGGTGCATATACCTGGAAAAAAGTGTTATGATTTAATGAAGAAAAAGTCAAGAATGAATAACTCCAGTAGTCACCGTGAAACAAAAGTCACAGAATCTGTATAATATTTACATTATTTACATTACAGTAGTAACTACTCGGTATTCGTAAAATAAGCATACATATACATACGGTCCGTGACATGGTAAGAGAGTGCAAATTAACCGTCGAGCAAAAGTGAGTTTAATATACCCGGTCTAAACGAATACAAAGGTAGGCACTTGACAAATATAAAAATGGTATTCCTGTCATCGTATTCCTCGTAAATTATTCATGATAATATTCATAAGATACATACTCTTTACTGTATTCGTTCGTATCAGTAACGAAACTGTTATCACGATACGATGCGATATCCTTCGATACCCGCTTAATTTTCAAGTCGATATCAACGCCATGAAAGTATAATCGCACAAAAATCTAATCTCAAGGCTAGTTTACGAGTTATTTCGGACTATCCGCTTAATATAATATTATTCAGAAACGCGTTCTTAGATATTCGTGAGACAAAGTTTGAAGCTGTTCCGGTTTAACGCGTGTATTTATCTCTGACCCCTTGTTAACGTCATTAAAGTCGTGTCGAAAGCGTGAAACATCTGTGGCCACGTGATGCAAATGTAGCGAGCTATTTTTCGCGGGCTTTATTTATATATATATGTTAAACAGTATCGATGTTGGTTTTAAAGGCCGAAATCCGGAAATGTTTCTCAGATTATTGAAAACTCGTATTTGTAACAAGTATAGATTATTAACTACTCGCGACCAATCTGTTTTCTAACATTCCACGATAAACTACGACCCAGAATTATTTAAAAAAGGAATATAGAGCAAAAAGACACACGTAGAACGAGGCCCGTTATTTCCAGGTTTAGTACAGCTAGAGTTTAGATCACACATGCGCACTGATGCATAGCAAATTGTACGAATAAACTTTAAATTTACCATAGATAGTAGTGGTATCGAAAATCTTCCTCTTCTTGTGGAAAAGCCTGCCCATGCCAATCGTAAAACCGATTCTCAGGAAATAGTTGACATCGAACAGGACGTAGAGGGCAAGAGCGATAGCCAGCACGCAAGCGCAGACCATTTTTCTGAGTTAGTTCTGGAAAGTGAGGCGAGGAACTAGAACGAGTATGCGGGACCCGATGTTCACGTAGGCACAGTCCGAAGAAGACTGCGAGCGGTCACCGTGAAATTCCAAACGGCGAGGTCGCTTCTTACTACGTGCGCATTACCGTAACCGGTTCCTCAACCTGTGAACTTTCATCGGAATAGTCGCGCGGTGTATGCGCGTCCAATTCAAAATATTTCACGCGGTCAAAGTACTAGGTCATTTCATTCGTAACGTGACTTTTGTCAACGCCCCTTTAACGTACGGATGAATAATTATCTGTCAATGACTAATCAAACCTATCAGTTCCTTTGTTCTCTACGATCATTGAGAGCAGGTGTTGGTATCGGACGTAGTTTAATCACGCTCAATTCTTCGTATTTCTTGGTGTTTGAGGTGTCCCAGGCGATCATAAATTTAATCAGTTTAATAATGTAACCCTAGAATAATCTACAACTAAACAAATTTTTAAACAACGATCACCATGCACAGTAGTAATCTTTACATGCAATATTCAAGCATTTATTATCCGCATACAATGCAGAGTCCTTAGCGGAACAATATGAAATCAAGTCATTCCTTAAATCACAATTCATATATTTACTAAACTGTGATGGGCCCTTGCACGAACCAAGAACTTTTTAAAAAAAGATCGAAGGTGCGAGATAAATGTACGATAATTATATAATATTTGAAGTAAAACATAATCCCCATCTAAAGAATATTTATTCCTTCTTTTGGACAGTGGTTCAACGACATGATTATCAACACAGTATTATCTGACACAGTGACATTATTATTAACTAGAAGTATAGTAATGTCTTCCAGCGCGTACGCGCGCAATGCTACAACTGTCGAAACTGATTACGTCGTCGGCTACTTAATCGTACTACAATGCCGATTTAATCCAAAATCCGATGGATTAAACTTTACGGTGCAAATAGCGTCGGTAACGAATATTATGTACTATTTAAAGAATCGGTCGTAAATATTATACAGATTCGACTGTGATTCGACAAATATTCTAACGCCAAAAATGCAATGAAAGGATTGAAACGACGATAATTGGACAGGTTACAAGCACGACAACCGTAAAGCTGAAAATATAATATCATGCTTCGAGTGTTTGATAACCGCAGGACAGTGACGGTCCATCACGATTTATATAAAGGCACGTCCAGTGCATTTTATTAAGTCGAACGAAAAGTTCTTGCGTTCAACTTAATATAAATACATATAAACACCGGTATCTCCACGCTTTCATAATACAGATTGTTGCATTTCATCATTACCGACGCCAATCGCGCATATAATAAAAAATGTAAATAACGCCACGTGTATCACGGTAACTTTTAACAAAGATTATTCGACAAAGGCGATCTTTCAAGCTTTGGAAGCTCCGTCGAAGTACATTTTTATCGACCTCGATTCAATCTTCTTTCGAGTCACTCTGGCACTTGGTTCTACGGTTGCCTGGCAGCTTTCGTAACATATTTCCTAGAGATATCCATTGAAACATAGGATCGTCCATGGATACGTTTATTCTTCGCGTGTAAAGAGGCAACGTCACGATCGGAAACCACACTGTCGTGTAACAAAATAGTTTCACGTCTATCCGTCTTTGTACTCTATATTTTGGTTCCCACTGATCGGAAGGTACTTCCTTTGACACCGTGTATACATTTATGCTTCTGATCTTTGCGTTGAATCAATGTTTGGGTAGAGACGATCGAGAAGTACGATCAATAAAAGTTTTAAGCGTAACGATCGTTCGCACCGTTTCGTCCTTAAAAAATTGATTCAAAGCTATAGCACGAGTCACTTTAGAGGCGATCTCTAAAATAGATCGAACACCCGACCCTTATACAGTTGTGGTCGCGCAGACGGTAGCGGGAACAACGCCGTTCGCGGTGGACGGCGTGTCCTCTCTTTGTCAGCAGTTTGTCGTCACTGCCGGGGCCTGACGAAGAAGCGCCGATGAGATTTCGTTGCTCTCCAGCCACCTAGCTACTTCCGGTGGCATCTGCGGCCTCACGTGAGGTATCTGAAACGTATGCTTTAATTAATTTACGGCAACTATGCGTAAACAAAGGAAAGAGGAATTCCTCCATGTTTTTAGAAACGGTAGATTCTAATCGTTCGAGTTGGTTTAAAAATTGGGATTTGCACCTGAGTCACGCCCGCCTCGACGCTGCCATTCTGCTTGACACCTCGTTCCATGAGGGAGCCAATAACTGCCTCTGCGCTGCAGTCCAGAACTCTCTGTTTGCAAATCGCGATGGCCCTGATAAAACCGTCGTTGGGGGTGATGAATCGGTGCTCCATGTATACCGACTTCTCGTCCCAATATATGATCTGCAAGAAAGCAAATAGAAAATGTGATCATTCTCCGTTCGTACTTTATGTTTTACAAACCACCAAAATTGACGCGCAGTTTTTAGAGATTATTATTATTATTATATGTTTTATTATATATTCTGCGTGCGCTGCGATCAAATTGATAACGAGAAGGATGGAGTACACTTTCCGTTTCGGTGAGTCATACGGTCGTCGAATGGATACAAAATTATAATGTCTAATTAACGCGGCCTGTCGCTGTCGAAGAATCGTTTCGATTTCAACGACGCCACCAGCGCGCCGGCGCCGACGCTAAACGAAACAGAAGGCAAATCTGAACTGGTCGGTATGAAAGTGGTATAAGTCCACGTTCCTTTGTTTCAGGATAATATTCATGTTTGGTAATTTACTCGTATTATGTCAAATGTAACAATCCTACTGTCGAAATATAAAAGCATTCGTGTTCGTAGATTTAAGTTACATTCGCAACGAATATTTGTCTTATTCTGTTCAACAACTGAACTTATGTCGACGCATTCGTAAGAAAATATTACGACACTGAAGCTGTTCTTTAGACAAAATCAATATGCCTTTAATATTGCGTAACGAATACTCTATTTTTGTTTTCTAATGGATTTACACCGCTATCATAATGAAAGACTCACGTAACAATTTACTCTCCCCATTTGCAGGACAAAAGTCAACGATTCTGTTTATTCGATAACTCTTGATTTGAGTAGAGTATGCTTCACACGATCGCAATGACAAACAGAAAATAAAAAGAGTTTTATTACGTTTCCAGGAAATGATCGAAAACAAATATCGATGGTTTTTATGAATTCAACAAAGGTGACTCGGTATTACGATTCGAACAAACGAAGAGAGCGCATACCTTTGATGTTATTTTAAAAATAGATAGAGGCTTGAGGAATCGACGATAACGAATGGTCGCTGCACCTTGCACGACACCTGATCCTTGGGAACAGATTTCACGGTACAAACTCGTCCTCTCGTAGAAGTCTGCTCTGGCAAAGTCCAGCTCGCGAAGGTACCTCGCATTGTTCATGTGATAAAGGAGCGTATCCACGTCCGTGGTGGTGCAAATGCCTAAGAAAATGAAATATTAGAGCAACGTCGAGCGCGCATGCAATGGGACAACACAAATGATTTATGATTTTACTATAATATTTTTGTTTCAAAGATCAAAGTCGCAAATTACACAGGAATTCTCGAAGGCCGGGGACGCGATCCGACATCGCGAACAGAATGAGAATTGAACAGAGTTAGAGAGCGAACTAATCGTCTTCTTCTAATTCAAACGTTACGAAACAAACAATGTAAGTTTATAAATCAAAAATCACGCGGTGAAAAACAGAAATTAATTTTATCTGTAAAAAATTATTCGACCTCGATCGGTATCAAGTATTAAGGGAATTAAAGACGCGAAAATTCATACATCCAGGTCGCGTGCCCCATCGCAAGATATTCGGGCAACTTCGGTTAAATCAATGTTGCAAACATTAACGCGATCAAATTGAATGGGAGCTCGAAGCCAGACACACGGATTCGAAAACGTGTGTGGACGAAACGCGAATCGGTTGGTTTCCTCGTCCGTTACAAGGACTAATAAATAAAAGATTAGCATTCGTTGGAATATACAGGCATACTAAACGTTTCGAGGATTTATTATTATTCCTCGTGGCAGGCACGTGGCGTGACAAAGATGTGTATGAACGTTCACGGCGAACGTTCCTCAAGACCACCATCGCGCGAAACGACCACACCGATGCCGACGAAACAAGTGCAGACTCGTCAACTGCCAAATTCACCCTGTTTACGTTTTGGCCCATTGCTGGTTCAGCTTTGCAGAATTTAGCCACGCTAGCACCCTGCGCAATCAATACTAGCGCGGATTTGCGACACGAGCAACCGGACGGCCAACTGATTCGCGCATGGTAGGTCAAGGTTTACGGGAACGAGACCAAGATAAGTAGCTGAATTGTAAGGATTCTGGGCTTACGTGTACACAAGAAGGGGCCTTAAACGCATATTCGTGGAATCTTTGCTTACTCGAACATGACGTTTTGCTTGTGTAGTGCTTATAATTCTGCGGTATCGATATCCTTGCAGAAGCAACGCGAAAAGGAATTTTCAGAGATGACGTTTCATTTTAGATTACTGATAACATTTGTTCGGCAAATCCTGTATTCGACGCAATTAGACGTTGAAAATTATTCCTCTATCCATATACTGTATGCCAATTATACTATCAACGGAAAACAATTTACGTTAATCGTCGTCTCGAAGAAGTTGGAGCTAAATTACTCGTAATTAGATTTCAGATTTATCGATAATATCGATGTTACAGGCTTGTACCAACTTTGTTTATTTGAATTTGAGTTAACGTTAAGGAATTTACTTGAAAAAACCACATACGTTTCGCTATAAATGTATGAAATCACCAGGCTATTAATCACTTTTCTATGCAAGGGATCAACGTACCATAGACGGTTGTCTCGTCAAGAATGTGCACCTTTTTTTTGCAGAAACGCGCGAAGAAGACGGTGAAGAACATGCGCAGAAAGTAGTGAATCTCTATTAAGCCGTACAGCAACACGATGGTCCCAAAGACGCCGGTCAAGATCCAGCAGGTGATCATCCTGACGAAAGCTTTTTCCTTTCCACCCCGTAACAGCACAGGAAGGAAACCCGCGTGGTCAGACTTTGGAATTTCTCCACCGCCGGGAAGCCACGCTTCTCTTTATCGATTCGTGGTCGAGTTGGACGGCGTTTCGTGGCTCGTTTCTCGCCAACCCAGTGCTTTGCCGTTTGGCTAACATGACAATAGATCACATGCGTACCACCGCATCGTTAAGAGTCTCATTTTGGAGGTTCGAGTCGGGATCGTGCAACCATGCAACCATGAAAAAGTATTCCTTTAACGTTCTCTTATCTATCGACAGGTACTTGAAACTCTGGAACATGATAAGTGACGAAGTCGTGAAACGCCTGTGACAAACGTCATTACACTTCTATTGGAATAGCTGCATGCGTTTGTCATTAACATCGTGCACACGAAAGATTCCACTGGTCGAAGTGCAGAGTTTTACTATCTTGAAGGCTACACTTACAATAATAAAATAACACGACGTAATCACCCAATGATTAATCTAATACGTTTGCTTACCGATGCAAAACAATTCGGGCGGTTTCTTTATTACATCTGGAAGCACAACCGCAGCGGCTCGTGATTATCCCGCTAAACCAGTCTCTCCTAAACTGACGAGTCACGGAGTATTTTCATTCGTTTGTAGCCGATCTCCAAAATGAAAACGTATAATTAATGCTCAGATCTATTTCATTTTTAAAGATAATTATTCGTTTTAATTTGTCACAAAACACTCGTTCGTATCGAACGAAACGCTAACATCCCACGAAAAGTTTTGCGAAAGGTTGTTCTAAACGAACGAAGTGACAAATGGTAGAAAACACCACGATTCGACGAAATCGCGACGTTTTTGCCAGCTGGCAGTGGATCTGTGGATCGTCGACGGACGAACGAAACGATAAAAATAGGTATCGATGATCTTACATCCTGCGATGCCGGTAATAGTTGTATTCTTCGTCGATGCGCGAACAGCTACAGTGACGAATCGCGACAGGAAGCAGGGGAATACGATGGGAAACTCTTCCGAGAATATTTGTTGGAACAGAACCGTGGCACGGGTGCGATACGACGACAAAGATAGGCAGAGTTTAATCTCGATAATAGATAACGGATAGAAACATTGTTATAGAAATAAATTACTATTTTTTTCATGTAAAATTCATTTTGGTCGTACGAGTTGGAGATCGTTACTTTTATTAAAGAAATAATGTATACAAAATCGTTTATCGTTTATTCGTCATTCGCAATTTATATTTGAATAACTATAATGATTTCATTCTACAGCTCGAATTTTAATTTACTATATCGAAACGCTGAAAAATAAATCTATACGTCTGTATTGCTTGAAAATCAATAAAAATGACGTCTACTATATCTGTCATGTAAAATTTGCATCTAGATAAGAAATTTGCCCATGTCCAATCAGGCGATTCGATAACGCGACGATCCAAAATTTCGAGGGAAACCTACTTTCGATACTTTCCCCTTTAGGAGTTTCGACGATTGTCAAGCGAATCACGTTCCTTGTTCGTGGTGTTGTACGAGAATGTCGCTCCGAGACTGCGGTGTTCTGTCTGAAGGTTCGCAATGCGCCAGTATGCCGATGCTCTTTCTCGATTTAAGACTATCGTTTCTTATCTTGTGATCTTCTTATCGTTCTGATCGCTCTTTAAGCTCTTAGCAGAGGTTGTTCGCGAATCAATGGTCGCAAACGCCTGTCGATAGCTTACCAACCGGAAAGGCCGAGGACGCGCGACCCTGTCTGCGGTGACTGTTCACGGCACGTATCCGCTATCCGCACATTCTCCACGAACTTCACACAACGAAACACAAACACGGAAACGCGTGGACGACGAGAGCGGCTACAAAGTGTCCGTTCGTGTCGACGACATCTCACAGACTGGTGATCGACGTCTTCCCGGGTTCGTCGTCGCCGTCGGCGTCAGGGGCGCCGCGCCGGGACGTCCCTTTTCAGAAGTCGCAGCTGCGCCGAGGACATCCAACCATGAAGCCGGCTCTCCTGGGGGGAGACGAAGCCTCATTGCGCGTTGACGTCAGAATCCTTGCCGTTTGGTTTAATGGAAAACCGAACTCTGTCGTTGTTCGCAGGCAACGGTATTGCAAAAACTACTAAAACAAAATGAATGATGATCAGAACAACTCTTTCTATCGACTTTATCGACTGTGAATGTTAGCGATTACTCGAATCTGTTACGCAAATGTGATCTAAGAATTGTTTCTTTTTAATACAATTTTATATATGTATGTATGGTCATTGTTAATAGTTAGTCATTAATTTGCTAATACGCTCATCTAATTACGTAACACCTTTTGATGATACCTATACGTACGTGCCATTCACTGTGAAAGTGACGTACAAGATTATGTATTTTAATTAAATGAAAAATATTGATAAAAGGTAATTGGCTTTCCGCGTGTTGTCGGTGTTGGTAGCTAAAGATATTTGTCGGTAGTTTAAAAAATATTTACAAGTGAAATATGTGACTTCGATATAAATATAAGGGGTAGTTTCTCCCTTGGTCGAGAAAGTAATAGCAACGTAATATTTACTTTTCAGTGCAAAAGTGAAAGTTGCACGAATTAAAGATACAAAAAGGAATTGGAAATTACCGTCCTTGTCCTTCTCTGGTTTCGCGCGTTGATCCATGAAACATGTGACGTTTACTAACACACTCGGTAGAATATTACGCAGATTATTTATAAAAATAATTGAACGTAGGCTTCCTCGATATTTATTAATAAAACGTTACTTTATTGCCATAGGACGTTAAAGAGCAAATACTGACGCAAAACCAAAACAATATATTGGCACTGTCGATGATGCGTATGTACAAATTTGTCATAACAAGGCGTTGCCCGAAACACCAGCGAAATGGTTTCTTGAAAGCGGTCACGTTTGTTTACTGAGGACCGAAAGCAATGTTTACATTGTTATGTAATTTTTGACGAGGAAACTTAGATACGAGACAAGACAAGTACAAACGGACAAGTACCTTAACGGTTTGCGAGGCATGCAGTTTCCCTAATAGAAACGAATCGAAGAAAAATTTGACTGTACTACATATTTAATTGTTTCAGAATGATACGGCAATTCTCAAAATGACACGGAAAAGACGTTGCGAGCTTACAAAAGGAGCGGTTCTTATCGCAAATTTGCATAGATACCGGTCTTACTTGTTTGGACAGTCGTTGAATGGCACACCTCGCGATCGGCGAAAATATTGTCCCTCTGCTGATCCTTCGTCCATATTCGTTTCAAGGGTAGCTATAAACCGGTAGTCTGGATTGTGCGTGGTTCATCTTGCAAATCATACGTGAGTATACTGTGTGTAATTGCTGCGTAGAGAAAAGATCAAGCATAGCTTCGTTAAACGTTGTTTGAAGGCGAGGCATGCACTAACGATACGACGCCGCGACTGAAAGATTCTGACCAGGAAACGCTTTCCTACTGATGTTTTATGGAAAACGTGTTCGTATGGCCCACGAACGAGCGCGACCACGAAATCGGTACAGAAACAACTCGAGAAAAGAAGTCACGCGCATTGTGAGAATTTGCGATGTCGTAAACATCGTCTACGAACAGACACCAAACGTTTCATTTTCTGAATTTAGTAATGGCGAAACAGATAACGATCGACCTAGCAATGCGATTAAGATTTTTCTTAGAACATTTAATAAGTCAAAATACTATAAGAGGAATTACTATGTTATTTATTATAAAAGTTCTCTTGTACATTACATCTTTAAAAATATACACAAATACTTGGATATAAGTTCAGTACTTTGTAAGTTATCAAATACTGGACACTTAATCACGACCGTCGAAGATATCCATGACAAAAGGCTTGTCTCCAGGCTCGTATTTGGTTAGAGGTATATCGTATGGAATGGGAAAGACTGGTACTCCCGCTTCTTCTTCTTTAATCGGAAATGTCGTTGATCCCTTGATCTACAAAATGAATGGATATATTTGAATACTTTCATCTAGGTGATGTTAATGTTGAATAACGGTGCTTTTACATACAATAAACTTAGGAATAAATATAACACCGGCTTCGTAACTCATAATACAATGCGAATTCCTAGCCGTTCCCCACGCAGCTTTGCTTAAATTGGCACTGGTGAGAACGAACCAAGGGATTCTCTTAAAGTCGGGCGACAATCTTGTATAAGATTTAATATGAGGCATCGCTTTATCTCTTGCCGAGTGCGTAGCCTTCCACTGACTAGAAAATTCATGAAATGTTTAAAAAAATAGCCACCTAAACGTCATCAAGCATTAGTATAATACAAATGTTTAAATGACGAAGACTTACTATAAATAAGATTCAACCCATTCTTGTTTAGAATGGGTTTGGAGGCTGTAAGGTAAACAACAAGATCCAACCTGACAATCGAAACTTTGTTTGTAATTGTTTATAGAAGGGTAAATGAATTGGAAGTTCGGATGACTCTTCAGTCCCGATGTCGTCTCTCTTGACATAGAAGGTACGATTTCTTTCAGAAGCCAACTCTCATAGTTTGGACCTAAGCTACCGATACTGGAACTCTGAGCAATGATTGGCCATTGTGGCGCATCTGGAGGTAGCGTGGCATGTTTAGAAAGGATAGTAGCTAATTTTCTGTGACCCCAAGAATTGTAATCCATATCTTTATGACTACCAGGAACCGAAGCTAGGAAGAATACGTTTACCGCTGAAAAATCTGCTCTTCGGATAGCACAGATCCATTCTGTTAAAACTGGTTGTCTGTATTTAGATAAATAACGTTCTAAATCCTTTTTGAAACCTGTAGGTGATTCTCCATCGGTGGTATTTGCCGACTCTGGAAGCGGTGGAAGGTGCGGCGATATCCAAAGTCTGATCAGGACAAAATGCAATCAACGGTATACGCGTTAAGGTTGTTTCTTTGTAACAAGCAAATGCAAAATCAATTTTAAAATTATTTCACCAACCCTTGCGTTCTATTCTCCCAATCATCCATATATAAATTCGCGGTAGACACAACGACTCGTATGCCATCGTCTTTGTATTTTAGAATCATGACTTTGGTATGATGACAACCAAACCTTGTTGGCATTTCTACAGGTATCATGGTAATGTTTAAGCCTACTTTGTCTGTATCTACCCTTTCTCCAAATAAAATCATCATATCTGTAGATTGGCCAGCCAACAAATACTGTAGGCACAACCAGCCAACATCGACCATAAAATTTATTTGCAAACTAGATACAATTTCTCCCAAACTTCTGTCTAAAATTTCAGGAAACGTTATGGAATACTGTTGATCGTATGTTGCTTTTGACTTTTGAATTCTTGTAAAAAATATGTGATACGGTGCTGAAAGAGCATATTTTATGTCAAAGTATCCTGGTTCAACCACAGATACACGAAGCCCTTGTTGTTTCATCATATTAATAACTTTATGTCTGATTTCATCTTTAGCCTTTGCAGACTTACACGATTGGAAAATTTCAATCAAAGATTGCTTGGATGAACTAGAACTCTGGCCACTACTTGAATTTATATCTGTACTTTGTGTAGATTCTTTAACATTGTCACGATATTCGCTATTACTCGACTTTGATCTTTTTCTTTCGCTTTCATCAGTATTAAAACTATTATTTCTTTTTGTTCCTTGTAGAGAATTATCCCCTCCCATTCCTCCCTCTGTTATTTTGAGACTATCGAGTTCCTGCCTCATCGTATAAACTTTACTGTTGTCTATGTTATTTTTAACGTTACTGGTAGAACATCTAGAAAGCGCTTCTGCTTGTTCATCCATTCCCTTCAACTTATTCTCCCTTCTTTCAGTCATTATTTGCTTATGTCTTTCTACTTTATCTTTTAAATTCTGTGTGACAACATTATCTTTACTCAAAATGCTACAATATGTAACAACAACTTCTGAATCTGGAACTTTTGCCACAGTTGACAAACTGCTTGTACCGCTATTTCTCTCTTTGATCATTACCATTCGCAAAACATTTAACTGATCCTTTAAAAGCGATCGGTCGGAGCATTCAAAATCAAGATCATCTGGTATCTTTGTTTCTAAATAATTTACTACAATTTTTTCCACTAAAACGAAAGATGTTTACTATGTGGATATACTTATTAGAGAGTTGAAAACAAATACATAGTTACTACTCACAATGAGGATGTGACATTTCTTTGAAATGAATTGGATTTTTTCGATAACATTTTTCCATGTAGGGGCACAATTTCTTAACTAAACCTTGCATGAAATATTCCAAATTTTTTAAATCACATAAAACTAAATTTTAACCTTAATATCAATTAAACTCTCTTACCATCGTTATTGGAAGAACTGGATGCCATTTCGTATTACACTTATCCTTGTAGAGCAAATAATTAAACGTAGATAATTTGCAAACTTGCACGTAATACAGTAAAATTACACGTTTTGCTTAGTTCTATATGTTAATATGTTATCATTGTTATCAGAAAATAACAAGTTACCATCTATAGTTATAAACGAGGAAACTAGATGTCACTACGATCACAATAGCGCAAGCGTAGTTCAAATCGAAATTAATTTCAATTGCGAACAAACAATTTGGCGGAAATGACACGAAATACGTATAAAAAAGTTTAAAATTTTGCAATAATTTACGTCAAGTACAAGTCATTGCGATAACAACGTGTTAAAATGCTATGAGAATATATTATAATTGACAGAATTATAGTGAAAAAAGTGACACGTGTAATACATGTTTTCGCGGTCTTTATAACATCCACGATAAGGTTTACCTCGTAAATAATAGGATCTGTGAAGAAAATAAAGGAAACAATGAAGGAGTACTTGTTAGAATAGCCGCTTGAAAAAAATGAAAAGATGCAATTAAGTCTACGAGCTTGACAATTGATCACAACAATGCTATTAAAGAGCTTTGTGATACATCAAATTTTAAGTATATTTTAATTAAATCATGTCTGACCATCAGAGTATACGAAAAAATTGTTACGTAATCGTGAAACGTTAACGTGCGATGTAAGTCAACCTCGCGGGCAGCACGGTAACGCAGGCGTTAGGTCGTTGCGTCTATTTTTGTTCGTTTGCCACTGAGAAATTTATTTCTCGATTTAGCTTTTCTCTTCTTGTCAGTGGAATTGGAATTGACGGAATCGCAAAGTTTATTACTATTGGCAATGTGGAACCTTTTATCGGTTTTTAGCACCATAACAAGGTTCACGTAGAAGGGGTACGTACATCAAGGCTTCATATTCTCAGAGCGCATTTAAAGGTCAACAAATTTATATGAACTGATGTAGTACATTTTATACTTAGACAAGCCCCTGTTTTCTTAGTATTTGCAATTCGACAAAGAAATCTTGAATGGTGCGAGAAAAGTTCGATGGCCAGAAAAAAAGTCGAGCTTGTGAGGGGAAACGATGATTAAAATCGGCGATGGACGATTAAAAACGTCTCGCCGCCTAACTGCGCGTCCTTAACCAAACTGGTGTCGAGTACTCAAGTTTCAACGAGGAAACTCCGCGACCGCAGCCTGATGTTCAACGATCGGGCTCCCGAAAGGGAATTGCGCCCTCGAATTTCCATTTTCCAAGGACAATTAGTTGCGACGCAAAGAATAAAAGATGAGTCGATCTTAAAAATCGGTCGTTTAATATGCATGCGCATAATTTACTTAGGCACGACAGTATCGGATTGATTAAATTAAAAACGTCGCGGAGAGAGCGCATATTAACCACGATTTCATGAAAATAATTGGATACAATTAAAGAACTGCGAATTGGGAAGCGCGGCCAACATTGGATCTTCTTTCGAGCATAGCGAAATTAGAGGGAGAACTTTCGAAAACATGGAAACCCTTTCGGGAGTGAAACAAACTTGTTCGTAAAAACGTAAGCGGCAGATTAACTGCACGGTTTCTATAAAACTTTCTAATTCAGACGACGATCGGAGTTGAGATAGAGTCGAAAGGCCGATACTATTATACTAGGAATGATTAAATTATTGAAAAAGATTCGTTCGGATTTCAACGGATAAACAATTGTTTACTTTTGTATGCGTCATTCACAAATCAATGGGAACAGTGAGAAAACTTTACTACGCCCGATTTACTACGTACCAACAGCATTTGCTTGGAATCGATTCTTCCCTATTTTCGTACCTAGTATTTTCAACTAAAGTGTTTCCACGATGTTTCTAGAGTTGTACGGTGATCCATGCATATTAGATGGAATCTTGATTTAACTCGGTTCCGGGTAAGTTAAGTGGTTGCATATGACGTAATCTAGATATAACTTCGGAGTGGGATAAAAAAAAAAACTTTAAATATCGTCGAAGCATAATAAATAGGTATTACGTAACAAATGATCGAGACTTGGTTACCAACTTGTCTGTAATTGCGAGGAAGAGAAGAGTAATTAGCATTTTAGGCATCCAAAGTTAGAATCTTATCGACGTGTGTTCCATTAGTGCATTGCAAACATATGCCACGTATCATCGACGTCGATTTTCTCGTAAACCAAGCGTCGGCGTCAGAGTAAAGAATTTTTACCGTAATTCCTTTTGAGCGAACGTTAACTCGAGCTTCGAGTCAGTCCCGCTTATCACTCACGAGTTACGCGAAAACACGCATCGTGGAAGTACGATAGTTTGACGGCGTGTTTAACGCGTCCGTGAGGAAGTAAATAGTAACAGAGTTAAATGTCACGCGGTAAAGGCAGAGGGCGGATACGGAGAGGAACCGAAAAGTGGGTATTCGTCAGGCTTGCAGGATGCGGAGAGTAGGAGAGAGAACGAAATAGAGAGAAAGGGGGTGGGAGAGATGCCGTGCGTCGAGACGGCTCGGTCCGCTCAGTCACCGCCCAGACCGCGCCGCGAACGATTCTTCCGAGGGGGTTGTCGACATTTTTCGATTCTCTTTTAACGTTACCTGTGTCGGCATCACTTCCGGTGTCGTTTACCCACCACCAACAATCTCTCGAATGCCTCTTAGTTTCTGTGTCGAACGTCTCGCGCACGTGCACGGACTTTCCGGATTCTCATTCGGAGAAATTTACGCCCCGCGTATCCCTGGCGACGGCCGCTGATCTAGGCGTCGCGTGACCGCGCGGTTCTTCCGCGTCGAACGGCGATACACTTGCCTCGATCGCGTGGTGAACCCCAAGTGTCAAGTATAGAAGTAGTGCCGTGGTGGAGTCTACCAGAACGGATCCCGTGGTAAGCCGTTTCCTCTGGAGGCTCTCAGAAGGCAATCAAGATCCATCGCCGCCCGGAAATGCCGGAAAGTCAAGGTCATTTCATTACTATCAAATATATCCATTTCTTTTTATTACTCTTCCATTACCATTACTCTTTGCTACGTTCTTTTCGAAAATCCTAACGTAATCCTTGGCTGAACATTTTCAAGTACCATCCATTCGCGTCCCGCAGTGGTTCCAAATCATGAGAATGTCAAACTTCAATGCAATGTACGCTGGTAACGAAATGTAGTCCTCGCCGTTACGAGTATACATGTAGATATTACCTTTTTCTCGATATTACTTCCCCGCCCGCAAAGGCCAAAATTGTTACTATTTGGTCTTTCTCGATGAAAGTTTGCCGACCCCTTGCATAGAACGAGAGTTCGGTCGTTGGTGAAAACCCTCCACTTGACCTACCGCGACTTTGATCGTTTCTATTCAATTCGAAACGATTGCACGCTTTAACAACTGCCGCGACTCTCTTGCCGGAGTATACAACTAATTACGTCGAATCTTGGAAGTTACTTCGGCAAGTTCGTATTCGAGGCAATGCAACTATAATTTTCCAAGAAACAAAAGTTTTCGCTTCGTTGTTGGAGCCGTATAACGGAACAATGAGAGTAATTTTTTGTACAGCGTTCTTCGCAAACTCCCCTCGTTCGTTTTCGAAAGCTTGCATCCAGATTCTGCTAAAGTTCGAACCGGACGCTCGTCAAACGCCGAATACAATTTTCCAGTATTTCACGAATTTCACTTTTCTTCTTCGCGTTTTCATACAAGTTTTGAGTTGAAAATGTCCGAATGCACGAACATACCCTTCACGATCCTAGTTTGAGAAACGCTTCAATATTCGGACGAGTGGTCTCTTGAAACTATTCCCGTGGTCCATTTTTCTCGAGCCATTTATAAAGGTTTTCTCTTGCGAGCAATTGTTTAGAATCGAATGCTTCGCGGATCTCGTAACTTTCGAAACAAAAGACGTTTCGGGTCCCTTGGTATCTGTACCGCTTTGTTTTCAACCCTCCGAAAGGTGGAGGGGGACAAAAAGGATTCCAGGGATCATTGTATTCGTATTACGTTAGTTGAGTTAACGCGGAAAAATCGTTCAACGAATTTATCCCTCTTCGTGACCCAAGGAATGTTAAGCGACATGCCTCTTCGCGAATGTATACACACGCGTACGTAGTTTCTTGTTCCTTCGACTGTACCAAGTAGCAATGTCACTTTGCCGTTTACTAACACCTCGAATCATTCACGCTTGAGGTATTATTAGAAAGTTATGAGTCAGATGGCTATACGACATAAATTTTCTGGATATCGATATATTTGAAAGCAGTGCGAGTTCAACGTTTACACGTGCGCGGTCAAGATGTAAAAACATCCTGGAGTATCGATACACCCATTAGTTCAGATTAACTGGCATTGGATAGTTCCCTCGTAAGCCGTTGTTCGTCGTATAAATTACAAATCAAATATCTGGCCACCTCGTAACGCATAATCCGAGTCGACAGATATACGATGTCATTTTTTTTGTCGACAAATTATTCGCTCGATCTATAATCCCGCGCGAAATACTTCCACGAGTGATTCGTTAACGTTTTTCGACAATGCGAAAAAACGATTTTCCTCGACGTACACGAGTTTATCGAATTATTCGTCCTCGACGTCCTTCGTTTAGGGAAAATTGGATTTTTATTGGCACGTATTAAACGATGTTTCTGTTTGCACGTGGAAATGTTGGCGATCGTCTTCGATAACTATAAGGGACTTATCATAGAATAAATTGTGCTGAAGATGTATAAAAATAATAGGAATATTAACAATTTGTAACAATTTATAAGTAAAACGCAACTTACTTGAAAACTGGGAGTTCGAAGCTTCCAAAGACGGCACGCTATAAATAAATTCATTGCGGTAATCACCGGCATTCTACTTTTATCTTGATGCAAGTAAATTGGACGAACCGCCCCTTGTTCCACGTTAAATCGAGTAGCGTAAATAAACGTGTCAGTTTCGTGGGTTTCTTCGATGCGTTTTAAACGATTCCTAAATTATTAATCAACATGTTTAAACGAGAAATGCTGCTTGGATGTTTCCATGGGAGTCGTTTAAAGTGTCGAGTGTAGCGATGAGAATTTTTAAAATGGAACTCGTCCCATAAGACGACGTACAAGAAACGGTAGCTCCTTGAATTGGAATGGGGTGTATGTACTTTAGATCCTTCTTCGAGCGAAGCGGCCATTTACATCTGTTCACAGCGTATAAAGGAGAAGGAACGACTTTCTGTCACCACTCCATCGTCCTAACGCAACCTCTTATTTTTTGAACGAGTAATCTACCGAACAAAGTAATGATAGCAATGCAACGATCAAGACGTTTTTACGATAAAGCCTTTTTCCGGTTTTAGTCCGTGAAAAACATCGTCGAGCATAGGCTTTTGACATTTTATTCGAACATAGATTCTTTGATTTGTATACAAAGTTCAATCTGTAAATGCGGATTGGTTCTGATCGATCGCGTATTTATACAAAATTTGTCGACATTCCCCAAGGATATCTGCGCGTTTACGAAAGCTTCTACCTTTGAGCTCGACCTTTGAAACTTTTAATTCCACGTAACATCGACTACTCGAAAACACGATGATCTATGCTCTTTGAAATTGTTTTACGCAACGGTTCCTAGACGAAACTGTAGCTAGGTGTAGGTCTTTGTATTTTTGTACGATTTAACGATCAAATTTACAATAATAATATTAGATGAAATGTAATATAAAATTCCACCTCTTTGCTTTTGATCTGTTTCTTTTTTTACGTAGCTGTGCATGATCTCTTAAACGAGTTTTTCGCTCGATTGTTTCGAGAGGTGCACGGACTCGAGTCGTCCATTTCAATGGCCTGCATAAAGATTCTCGTTAAAATACCGGGCTGCGAGAAGGACGAGAGAGAGAGAGAGAAAAAGCGGGGAAAACTTGGGGGAAGTTTTAAGTTTAACGCCCTTCTTCATCTTCATTTTCTCGCCTTATCCCCTGGCTGAACTCTTATTATCCTATTTTCATGCTCCTTCATCGGCTGAATCAGCTGAATCGGGGTTATCGGAACGCTCAATTATTTGGGTCATCCGAAGGCTAACGTTTTGTGCCGGCGTCGTACACACCCGGCTTGCACGGAATATTTTCATAGCTATAAATAATGTCCACGCGACAAAACAATGCGAACGGGTATTTAACCGAGGAGAACATGGAAATTAATTATCGCGGTAGCCTACCCCCGAAGAATTTCAAACATTTCGATGACTGTTATACGTATATCGATGCTTCACTTTTCAACCGATTATGTATCAGTTGGATCGAATATATTTCGGAAATAAGCTATATGCTTTTACCACTCGAGCTGCCATCCTTTTGGAACCACCTTCTTCAGAAGCATCCTGCCTATCGCTTTATAGAGTACATACGACAACGTTCCGTTCGCCGAAGGTTTAAATCCAGGCAATCTGAAAGTTCGATCGAACCCTCTTTCGAATCCAGTTGAATGCAACGTGCTACGCTACCGGAAATTAAAAACCATGCGGATAGTACGGAAAGGGGAGTCGTTTCTTGCACGACACGCGTTTCTTTACAGAGACGGGAAAATTGGGCATCGCACAATCCGCGATCCGGAGATGGCGATTAGGACCGAAACAATTACGGTGACGCAATAAAGCACCAACAGATGCAACGTGTTGTTACCGCAAACGCGACTATACACGCGTGTAGTATAGTAGATATGTATGTATGTACGCGAACGGGTATTACAGGCGTGTACACTCGATACTACACGCGTCTAGATTCGATACACTTCTGCTATATTCGATGTCACGTTGCTCGCATGAGCGACTATCGCGTTGCTATTTGCATGCGTGTAATTTGTATGCACAAGTCGGCGCGCATGCAGATTAGTAAGGGCAGCTTGTTCGACGACGAATAGAAACTACACCAGGGACCACGGTCTTCCGGACAATTTCATCGAGTTTTTTTAGGAAATAAATATTATAACTGATCAAAGAAAAGATAAGTTTCGCAATACCGGGTCCGACTAACACCGTAACGAAATTATTGCCTGTTCATGGGTCGATCGGACGAGACGCCGAGTGAGATAACCGTGGTAAACGAACGAGTTGTCTCCTGTTTTGTTTACTTTCTGTCGTTGCCAATGTTTGAGAAGGCGTACGAATCTCGCGGATAGTCGGCGTCGCGGCGCGTACCTAAACGTCGACGCCCCAGAGTGACGCCATCCTCATTGATCCCCTCCTTTCTCCCTGCCTCCACGTTCACGGTACTCTCGTTGTTCTTCTTCCACACCCGCATGTTTAAGGGCGTTAGTTTCGGGTGAAGCTCTTTAACTATGAAAGTGTACTTACGATTCCTTCGTCTATAAAATAAATATAAAAAAAGGCGTATCTATTTTTTTTTCATCCAAGATACGAGAGAATCCCCGTAACATGCTTTAGTTGGTTGCGACTCATTTCTTCGGCAGACGCGGCGCGGTGGTTCGCTGCGAAAGTTGCGACGCGTCTCGAATAAGAGCGAATGCCACGAAAAGTTTTCCGGATTCCCACCAAGTTTTTCAATTTTCACGTAATTCCACGTTCGCGTTCTTGTACAGCTTTGGAAAACGGAACCGTCAATGATTAACCCTTTCACGATTAGTAAATAAAATTGTGGCTGGTTTTTTACGGAATATATGTTATAAAAAAAAAAGGAATGAAATGTTATTTGCTAAATAGAAAAGAAGTTCCAAATCGTACTTTCCCAATTACCTGGGAATTTACACTTTCGAGCAAATTGTTCGAGCCAATCGAGGAAAGACGCATTGTTCGAACAGTCGACGAAAAGAGGGAAATTGTTATCGGTTTCTCGTAATATTTGTCCCTTTTTCCCGAGATCGTCTCTCGGATATTCAGCCATCCTCTGCTCCACGCATCGTTCTCTCGTGTCTTGTAATTCCAGTCACGCGTTATCACGTAACGACGAGATTGCTGAGGGAAAGTTTTCATCGATGTTCACAATCAAGCCGAGGAGGAACAAGAGAACCCAGAGTTTCCGAATTTCTCGAGGACGAATAATAAGCGAACGGGGTGAACGCAAAGGACGATGAGGCGATTGAGAGAGACGATTCCTGAATTAAAAGCTTGAAAGATTAGCATTTCAATATTCAGGTGACTGTGAATGTCTTTGACTCTCTTTCGGGCTCGGAATTACGAGAACCAAGGTAGAAGATTAAATGCGTCGCATCCAGCAATTAGTATTGTATCCAAATTAGTTGAAATGGAATTGCGAAAGCACAGTTGCAATATCTCGAAATTTATATATCGTTCACATAAAATATAGCGTAGCTGTAAAGGAATCGATCAAACAAAAATCCCGCGAGGCATTCGAAGTCTTAAATTGTTTTCTGGTTTAAGAGCGTATTACGAGATGCAAAATGCGGCTCGGTCGTTTCTACGTTGTTATACTACGTACTATGTAGTTGTTCGCAGCATGCAACGATTATTATTATACACTCATCGTGAATAATAACCCGCCCTTTTTTTTTTTATTCCTTCCCCACGTTCTGTAATGCGCCATGAATCCTGTACTTGCACTAGTTTTCGTTTCGTTGGACACCCACTCGAGAAATAATTAAACGATTTCACGTTTCTACGAACGAACGTTGTTATCGCGTGTTTTCAGAGCTGGTTCGGTTTCAATAAAATTCATTGTTAACGGTCAGACAACCATACGCGTATCCGTACGAACTTATTTTACATTGATTCGATATTTTATATTGTGTTTAGATTTCTACTGTGCATCGTATATTAAAATATGGTCGGTGGTAAAGAACGAACGCACGCTACAATTACTCGTACCTATGTTTCTTGTCGTGACACGGTGTAAAGGGTATGCGACGCGTATCGCACTTATCTAATAACCAAAGATAAATGGCTGCCCCCGCGCATTAGCTGCAATATCGATTACTCTAATTGAGTATCAGGATTTGTGGTGTGCATTAAAGTGACCGAACCTAAGCCTAAACCTCGCGCGATTTATCAGTCGGAGAACTCCTCCTCGAACTTTACAAGCTCTCCGATGAATCGTCTCCACGATTCGCTTTAACGAACCGTTTAGCGTTCGTGCGGAGTTACGAGATTCGTTATTTTGTGGGCAATGCGGATGTTGCGTGTTGCGAGTAATTCTGGAAAACTTACTACTTAATCCGATGCGGAACGAGCATTCCAAATTTCTAGGACATCGGTATCATCGGTGTTACGAGGTAGTGCAACATTTTGAATTTTTAGACGAAAATACGTTAATTTGCGATGTCTTTCGTTAATTGAAAATTTACAATCGTTTTGATTTTTGTATTATTTTGTCAACACGAAACGAAGTTTGGTCTCGTGTGGCCGATTCGCACCAACGTTGCAACGATCACCTTGGAATTCTCGCGAGAGTGGCTGCATTGCGGTTCCAACCGTATTGTTTGGCCCCCGATCCACAAAGCAGTCGACTATTTCCGATTGTACATATGTGTACACGCCAAATCGTTTCTCAGACACGTACCATGGTGACGCGTGGAACGCAAAGCTACGAAAAGTACTTTTTCGCTTTATTGGTTCGTCGCGCTCCACGAACACGCGAAAACGGTTCCATTGTTCTCGTTAGAAAAACAATACTCGCGGGTGAAATATATCTGCAAGTTCATCAAAGTTTCCTCATATTGTTTGCAGAGAGATTTTATCGGTTGTTGAGAGACGAAAGTCTGTCGTTTCTTCGACTTGTACGACTATTCTGTTCGCAAATACAGTTTATTTATCGTCGAGACGAAGACGGAGAAGAGAGAAAACATAATTCGTGGAATGCT
Organism: Hylaeus anthracinus; assembly: GCF_026225885.1. Classification (NCBI taxonomy): domain Eukaryota; kingdom Metazoa; phylum Arthropoda; class Insecta; order Hymenoptera; family Colletidae; genus Hylaeus; species Hylaeus anthracinus. Next base: position 17,291,786 of record NW_026534337.1, read on the forward strand.
CGTAAACGAACACACGTTTCGGCGTTCTCTCGACCTTTACACGAATAATGAAATGGTGAAAATTAAGGTTTAACGAACGGAATCGACGCGGTTTTAATCGGAACTGCGAGCAGCGGTGTAGAGAAATTCCGATGGCAGCTACAATTAAGTACCACCGGGAATTTCTCGATTTTTAGTTAAAATTTATAGTTTCTTTCTTTTTGAAATAATACTAAACCATCTCGATCCGGTCGCATTCATCGAATCTGACATCGCTCCATGAAATAAAAAAGAATTGAATATCGGTGTTCGTGTAAATACAGCCGGGACTCGCTGATGCTATAAGAAACATGTTGGTAATAATCCGTATACGGAACCCCCTGCTACGACCTTCTTATCCACAACACCACCGTAATCACTCATCCGGCAGGGAGAAACTAATTTCTCTAAGCGAAAATGAAAGACCCCGTGGCGCGTTCTATTTGATTGACGACAGATGAGTAACTTTCTCCATGGGTTTTATCGAGTTAAAAAATGTTGTCTCGTTACCCTTTCCTTCGTAGCTCGTGTAAGCAACATAACTGACATAAAGAAAATCGCTTCGAACCGTTCCGTCATCAGGGAAAACAATAAGATCTTTGCATGTATTACGTTTGTTGCAGTACAGGGATCACTTGGATTATACCTGTACGTGGAACGACTAAACAAATTTGAAACGATTCTCGACTTTTATCGTCAAGATCAAAGCCGATCAATGATACGAGAACTCCAAAGAATCCTATTCGTAAATCGATAAACATTTCTTATTTTTTACGAGATCGATCAACGAGCAAAAGTAAACGTAAACTGTTTATCGAATCGTTCTCGAGTACTTTAACATCTTTTATTTTTGTACACGATCAACATTTGGAATGTTGCGTACCAATCGGTCTTGGCGAATAACATGCCTGAGAATTCGATCAAACACTTTACTGTGGGACAATAAAAAAATAAAATCAGTGGCGATACTACGCAAATAGCGCCAGATTTTTAAGGTTTTTATTTTTTATTTGTTTTATTCCGAAGACGTAAAATAAAGTTGAGTGTTAACCTTCGCTGTATTAAGTCTGCGGTAGTTATAGCACTTCCAATAACACTCGCAGCTCCAACACTCTTTATTGGCCAGCGCAAACGTTTGGCGAAGCGTAAAATTCCATTTAGTCGCAGTCTGGCCAATTTTCGCCGCGAAACGCAACGAGAACTTTCAAACACTCGTAGAAAAAGTTTTCTGGCCGAACGACGTACCGGTTTTACAACTCCTGACGATCAAAATCTGCCCTTGCTTATCTTTAAACGCGCCTAGTCCAACGAGAAAGCACGAAGGGCAGTCAGCTTTTGCGAGGTTTCTTGTATGCAAATCCGAAATGCAATTAGTTTTCAGTGCAATTAATGAAATTGTAGGCAATTATAAGCGTAAAATTGAGGTGCCAACGCTCGAAGCTTCTATTCTTCTCGAATGCTTTGCGGTGACAGCTTTAATTTACGGACGGCGAAACACTATTTCCTCGGAACGCATTTTTTTCGAATTTCTCGTAGCCGTAACAATGCGTCGTTCAAGCTCAAACTTGTTTTCTCCCATTGAATGAACGTTAATTCACCTTCGGCGATTTAATGGCCTGTCACAACGCCTACGCACGTCGTACGGCAACCGTGAATTTGAAAATGCACGGTGAGAAACAGGACTGCTAATTTCGTTGATGTAGCTGTGGAAACGTAACAACCGATTGGATGAAGCTCGTAAACGTTTTAAGAGTAGTTGTTGAATGCAAGCACGAGAGCTTCACGTGGCCGCTCGGTAGTTCGACAACAGCTGCGGGCCATCCAAGAACGCGCATACTCGCGGCCCTCGCTTCTCTGAAATCGTTCAATTAGAAAGCATCGGGTACAATTCCATTGTCCAAAGTTTCAGTGGCGTTGCTATTTCCCTCGAGTTTTGGTTCATCCGCCTGTAAAAAAGTATAACCGATAGCTGAGTTTAGACAGTTTAAATCGAAATAAAAATCATTTCACTGTACCGTCTTGGAAAAGAGGGTTTCCGTTTAACGTATCTCCGCGGAGGTCGCTTCACACGTGTGGCTGTCAGAGATGCGAGCCCTTAAGAGCACTTACCATTTTTAGAGTAGCCTCTCTAGAGCGCATAAATAGAAAAAGTCGGTTTGTAAACAAAGAGGCAATCTCTCGCGCGTTTTTTAAAAACGTGTCTCTCCCAGCTGCTTTCTCGTAGACCACCCTTTGAAAATTCGTCTTTGCGTGCCGATGTACTCGTTGGTTCCTTAGCTCTTGCTACGTCTAGTTATCGAATAGAGTAGAAAGCGTGGAAAATCGTTAATTAGTATTACATCGATTACTTTAATTGCTCTGGCGGAAAACGGTGGAATAAAGAGCGCGTAGATAATGTCGACTTCGAAATTGGACATACCATACCACCTATCGCCTGGGCTGCATTCTCTTAATTACTCCCGGGGATGGTGTACTAATTAACAGAAACGCCGTTCTCTATTCTAGGCGGGACGAGAAGGCGAGAGCTGATCCGATGAATGGGGCTCAGTTCTGCCACAGGTATTGTCTAGAAATAATTTCGGAAGCCAGCGCCGTGGGGGAGTGGGAGGGAAAAGAGAACTAATCGGTGTTACTGGTCTGGCTTGAATTCTTTGTGCCTGAGTAATCGATTATCGGACAGTACTATCTTTGAAAATCTTTGATTCTTTATACAGTGTGGAGCATTTAAGACAGATCACCCGAATAACACGCTCATTTTTAAAAGTAGCAAAGAATGTTCGAAGCGTAAGTTATTTATTTTCGCAATCCGATTTAATTAGATTTGTACAATTTAAAATAATTTCAAGTATGAAAAAATGAATTATTTCCGAATCGTTTTCGAGCTCGCCGAATGATTCGAATGCCATCATCGAGGTCAGCAAAGTCATAACCGATTTGGTGTGAGCTGCTGTTCCTTCGAAAGGATCGAGTCAATTTTAATGGAATTTCCTTGAAGATTCAAGCATTCAAGCATTTTCGGATGTGAAAATGTTGTGCCAATTCATCGAGATGATCGATTGCGTCGTTAATCTTTTAGCTACGTAGGTAGCTTTCGTTACGATTTCGACGTGTTCGAATATGTTAAACGAGGTGGAATCATTTCTTCGTTACCTTTCCATATACGACGTCAGTCGAGTTTTTGGTGATACATCACTCCGCGTCCTCTCCGATCGTACCAAAGTCCCAATCTCCTTAATCCAATTTCGCGACAAGAGCAGGAAACAAATAGACTGTGACAAAAGCGTTCCATCCCCTTTATCTAACTGGAACAGAAAACGGGTGGAACAAGAAGCTTGCGAGTGCGATACTAAATCACAGAGGAAGCTTCGAACGTAAAATACCGAATAAAAAGAAAAAGAGAAGCGAGATTCGAACCTAATTCGCGATATTAGGTTCGCTGGTATACGTATCCAATAGCGTATGTCACTAACGGTTTCTTTGGATGACGAGACAGAAAGCACAATTTACTTTTCATTCATTTGCGATCAATTGAACATGATCGAACTTTGGAAAATACCAAAAGACGATACGTTTATGCGTATATTGTAGTTAATTGAAAAAATATCATAACAGGTTTTACAAACAATGGACAAGTTGACATGCTTGGCGTATTCGTAAAGGTTGGAAACGAGCTCCAGGTGTCCCAGTTTCTATGATCACCGTGTACGCTTTCAGGAAAACAGAAGAGTCGAAAGCTCTGCCGGTTGCCGATTGTTTTGTATTACAACGGCATTTAAATCAGCCAGAGTCGCGAGCATCCGACATGTATATCGGCCTTGTTCTCCGTCTTTGTTCGCCTTTCCTTGCCACACCTTCTCGATTGTGTCGGAAAATTAAAGAGACGAGAGAAAGAAGCACTTTCCGCGCGACTCCTCCATCTCTTCACGATGTTTTCTCTGCGCACCTTTATCCAAGCGTTCTTTTCTTCGCGGAGGAAAGGCAGAAAGCGGAGACACGCGACGCTCACGGCAAGCGTGAAAGCTTAGATGCAACGGAAGAAAGCTGCAAGAAAGAAAACGCTACGAAGAAATAGCCCTAGGGAAAACGGAGTTCGTGGCTTATCTCGAACTCGGTGCACCTGAAAGCCATTTCGGAGCTTTTACCGCTAGACAAGACTTAACAATAAGTGCCGGTAGGCTGGTATCATGGACGCTTCCTTATTCTTCCTCGCCAACTTCTGAGGAACGGTCGATCGAAACTCGTCAAGGTATACGAGCTTGACCGAGCCTTAAATAAAAATCTGACAAATGTTTGTATCAAATACAGATCAAGTGAAATATTGGCTCGAGATAAGAACGAATAGCAGTTTAATGCACTTTCATTCGTACTGCCGATAGAGGATAATACGTACCGAGATCCTTTGACTGATTCCGATTGTCTGAATTTTGATCCCGTTGCTACCGTCTCCGTTACTCGAGGCGAGGATTTCGAACGAAATAGGGGAGAGCAGAGTTCATTCGTCACACGGAGTTCAATTCACCGGAGAAATCGAAGTCGATTTTCGGATAAACAACTATGTGCCACCGGTACGAGCACGCGACTGATTGCAGGCATTGTGTATTCCTGAATCGTGTCCTTCCCAAATTGTTGAGCGCTATTTAACCGAGGTGCAGCCTCTACTGCCTATCTCTCGGGGAAATCGAGTCGGGAACTGGCAGGTTCGTTCCGCTCGAACGTTTGTTTCTCGGCCAAGGACCGATCGCGGACTTTCCAGCTCCTGTATCTTTTATTCGTCATATTATTTTGCACGATATTTTCAAAACAGAGATATGAACAAATAATTACTCCATCCTCTTCGAAGTGATAATAAATAAGTCCGATCCTGTCGCAACGAACGTTTCTGAAAGAATATTGCGATGAAACTTAAAGTCGCCGAAGGACCGAGAAGCCAATTTATCAAAGCCGCCCGTGAAAATTTCCGCGATGCTGACTTTCCAGGTCTCCGTTTACGCTAGACGGAAATGTCGGGCGATAATCGTCTACGACTATTCCGCGTATATATCCAACGCGATTGTTCGCCTTGCCCCGGAAACTTGGACGAGAAACTTCCGCGCGTTTAACATCCGCGGATGCAGCCGCGACTTTTGTAACAGATTTCTTGCGGTCGTCGCGCTTCCATCCTTTGCGATTCTCCGCGTAATCTCTCGCCAGTGGAAATTGTTAACGATTCAAAAATATTCGATGGTTCTCGAATAGCAAGACAAGTTGGCCCCGGAGGAGCTTCCGAGAGGCTGCTTTTGCACATCTCGTGTTGCTCGTTTACGATTAAGTGTGTCGTATCTGGCTGATCACCGAACGTCTCGCGGATGGATCGATAGTTACATTTGCAGGTGACAGTTTCGCACGATAATTTACAAAGTAGGCGTTGCCAGGCCGGGTAATTATGGGAATACGGTCCGTTGCACTGATCGTGCCATCGAGTACAAACTGCAACGAATGGATTTGGGTTGTCAGCGAATATGACTGCTATATTACAGAATTTAAAAGAACGTAAAAAGTTTAGTCCCGGGTGGGTATTAAGGTGGGTATTGATTCACTAATTGTCGTTTAATTACATAGCTTGACAAGCTAACCCCGAAAAATCTTTGGCACCTTGCCGAAACTTTTCCGCCCTTTCGTTTCGGTTCTCGTTTACGCCACGAGTAGTTTTAAGCGAAATTATGTGCACCGCATTTAATTATAAGTTTACTCGCAGAGTGTTGGTTTACGATCAGCCTTTGGCGGAAAATCGTCGAGCAGGACGTTGTTTAAGCACCTCATTCCGCACTTTACGACGTTTCGCTAGCATGTTGTGGGTATCTCGCGAACTTAGATTGTAATTTTGGATTACGGAGCCCGCCACATAAGCAGAGAAAAACGTTGTAACATCGAAAGTTGTCGAGTTTCGAACGATTCATATAAGGTGTAAAATAGTTGACGTAGAAGGAAGCTATCTCGTTCGGATTCCAGTATCGTACGAGTTTCTCGAAATAATGGTTCACGGAATATTCTTGCATCTATTATACCCAAAGAAAAAGTTCTAGATTAATGTCTAGTAGCGAGGTTGTAATACAAGTTATCCAATGAATCGTATACAATGATTTACGAGCAAAAAGAGAGCACTCAAATACTTTTACTTGCCAGACTCCTCTCGTGATGCGCGTTATTGAATTCGATATTTACGAACGATGAGGTGTACCGCTCTCAGAACCATTACCGATCCCGCGAGATTCCTTGTTTTAAAACCTTTAATCACCCGTTGTGTTGCCTCTACGTTTAGAGTTTTAACTACGAGCACCTGCGATTACAGCTTTTCCAAGTCAGAATGGTAAATCAAAGTTACGACCGTTTTCGGATTCCAGTCGTTCCTCGGTTCGCGGTTTTTACTCGACGTGCTCGCCGTTACGTGCATAACGCGAAAAGCCAAAATGGTCCATGTCAAATTAATATTCAGAACGAGGTCGGCCTTTCTCGATTTCAACCGCTTTACTTCCCGAGCTATCGTCTGAAACGCATTCAAATGCGTCGGCAAGGTGCACAGGTGATTTCATCGTTATCCGTTCCCAGAAGCATCTTTCGCGACTTGATGTTTTCAAATAAATAAAAGAACCAAGAAAAAACATGAACACGTTATATAAATTAACATTGCTAAGGTATTCTGTAATTAAAATCGAATGATATGTGCCCTTTTGGACAAGCGTTTCGTTAATACTGCAGCTAGCTTCGTCAATGCTTTGACGACGCACCGTTACTCGTGCATATTTGATATTTATCAGTATTTCGTCAGAATACTACTATCAGCTACTATTTCTTCTCTTTAAATTTCACTGAGGGGGAACAACAAAAAGAGAAAGCGTACACGTAGACGAGCGACATTTTTTCCCGAAACATTTTTGCCTCTTCCGTTCCGTTTTCGTAAAACGGGAGAAATATCGCCGTCGTTTCGTTTCTTCCCTCCATCGTTAAAAGACGAACGAATCCCATTATCGACTTTGTCCCTGGTGTCTTATTATAATTTCACGTTTCTTTCTCCCCGCAATCGATAACTCGCAATTAAAGGAGGGATTTCCATTAGAAACGTTAAAGAATCGATTTTTTCTTTGTAATTTTCGTAAGTATGCATACTTTAAAATTGTCTTGTAAACTTCATAACGCTGTACGAAGAATTACCGAAGCTAAGTTTGTATTCCTTAACCTTCCATTACAAAAATACTAATTATGTAAATAATCGCTTCGCTAATAAGAATATGTACGATAAACTGTTGGAATGCTTTTCGGTCCCTGAACAGCGAATTTCTCGTTTCACCAGTTTAAACGCAGAGGAATTTAATTAAAAGCTTTGTCAAATACACCGTAGCGTTGGTATTTAATTAATCGTTGGTCCAGTATGATTGAATAATCGTTACATGGATGAAAGTATCGTCAATTAAAACAACGACGAACCCATAATCGGTAGACAGTTAATAGAATTTGCTTAATCGTTGCCAATTTAAATTTTTCAGCATTGTACATTTTCTCCGTGTACTTGGAATTTGATCAGCCGTGCGACCTGTTTCGATCTATCGTCTCTGTGGAATACCGGTGCATCTTCCTTTCGGCAAATTTGGGATTCCAGGAGCTCGACATGTTCTCGTGGCGCGTTCCTGACGTTTAAAAAAACTCGCTCTCGATGTAGAAGAAATTTACGCTCTGCATTCGCGGTGGAGATAGCTCGTCGAACCGATGAGGGAATAGAACGCATCGATATTTTTCCTCCAAGTATCGATACTATATTTCACGACCTTGGTGCAAAAACACTCTGGGATCTCGCGATAGCATAAAGTCGTGATGCATCTATACGATTCGTCGTATTCGAGATGTTCAACGTAAGAATTATGTCGAGAGACGGCCGGGTCATTTACCTCTGAGAAAGCTCTCTACGCTTCTTTAAAACTCCTTACTGCGTTTTATCGTAAATTTTACTAGTAAACCTTGGGTACTTTGAGTTGATATCTCTTTTGAGAACAAACACGCGAAGCAAACAAGAAGTCCGAAACTGTTGCACACATTTAATCAGAATTCGAGCTCGGGCGTCGCTCGAGGCCTCGAGTATGTACACGCGGTTCTTTCGACTCGAAACGAAACGGAAACGGAGGGTACGCGTGGATTATCGATCCGCTGTTCTCTGTCTCTGAAAGAAATTCTGTTTCGCAAGACGATGCTCGTTACGTTCCCTCGAGATGACAGAAATTTCTTGCGATGAGGAACGACTACGAAATTCTTTTCCGTCGGTTTCTATTTTCGAGTGAAAGCAACGGGTTTCGAATAAAAGAAACGTTAGATAGTTCGAGATAGGAAAATATGCCTCGATTCGAAACTTAACTTAATCTACACCTACGGGACAATCTGAAAGAAAAGTGCCGTATCGAATTGCACGAGTAAAAGTTGACGCGATCGAAAGAACGCAACAACGCGGCAGAAAATACTTTATTACGAGGAAATCGTTCTCACGGTTGGGATACCGACAAATTTTCCTTTCCTGATAGAATCTCATCCCCCACGCTAAAAGCTTTCTCCCAAATCCATTTGGCTTCTCCTCGAAACGACGATCCATCGTACGCGGTCCATTAACAAGGAAAATATAAAAAATTTCCGCGAACCCGACCGCAACTCGATGCGATTTACTATATACACTGCGATGAGTGAAAAAAAAAAAAGAAAACGTTCACCTGAGAACGCTCGTTGAAATCATCTCGAGGCGATCGTTAACGTCACTTTTTCTGTTTCAGTTTTCCACCGTGGGAAATCATGACAGGAACATACCGAAGATCGGTGAGTACAGGTAGAGTACACACTCGATGCTTTTGATTTCTTTCACGCTCCAGTTACCAAGCGCACCCTAGCTGCTACATATACATATACACCTATGTATGACATAACACTTTATGTAGCAACGTCAAACGTTTTTTACTATAATTGCAATATTTCTTTAACAAATTTGTTGTCGATTCCAGTGACGGTATCGAACCTAGGAATCAAAAATGTTTAATCCTTGTTAATCGTTTGATCGCGGGACCATTTTTGTTGGAAATTTCAAGGAGCGTGTCACTCGGAATAGCCGAAAATGTTGGTTCAGCGTCCGCTAGCGTTCTAGACGCTACAAGTATAGACGGTTTTATGTTTTCGCGAAGGACGAACGACGCGATTCTGAAAGTTCGTTTGTCCGTCGCGTGTTTCGTGGCCGCGTCGCATAGATTTTTCCCCTTCGTACGTAGACCCCGGCCGATTCTAATAAATTTTCACGATGCACTGGAAACGCCCACTCACGAAGGCGGTAGTCAGCGCCGCCTACGAGAACGCTTTATCACCGAAGAAGCCTTTTCGAATATTACATCGTTGTTCGTGTCATTCAATCTCCATAAATTTAGTCGCGACTGACCTGACCCGAGACAAAAGTTTCGCAACTTTCCGCGTTCTGGTGCGCACTTTTTTCTTCTACTACCTAGCAGTTGCTAAGTTAACGAAATTTTTGCACCTACTAATGTTTTTTTATATTTTGTTTTTAATTAACAAAAAGTTTGATCGTTCTTTCGAATAGCATTATCTCGCGGCAAGGTAAAACGATGTATCCGTTGAATCTTGCCTCGTGCAATTTCCAACTTTCATTTTGCGTCAGATTCAGATTAGAAAAACTGCACAAAGTAGAAGGTAGGATAGAAGGTGACAAGAGACATGAATATTTTAACGGTTTTACGAAGGTTCGTTCTATAGAGCGTTGTATGAATTTTCAGAGACGAAAAACGTTGCATATTCGATTTCAGAGAGAGGATCGATACATACTATTCGCCATCCCCGGTAGTGTGTGTTCGGTACACGTCGTTGATCACAATGAACGATCGTTTCGGGAAGGGAAATGGCCGTAGCGCCTTACGATAATATTTACGACAGGGTATCGAACAGTCGTACCATCATTGCTACCGAAGAACGTCGAGTAGAAATATTTTACGAATAGTTTGCCACCGATAGGGTGCTCCACTTGTGAAAACAATCGTGCATTTTCTTTACAAACGAACCGACTGCTCGCTTTTCTATTATTGAACGTCGTTTAGCCGATGCCGAGAACGCGAATCTCTTTCAAGCATAAATCCAACGTTGTTACGAAGTGTGTCGAGGAGGATTTCGTCACGATCGAGGAACTGCGCCTCGGTAGATAACTCCAGTGCTGACTTGCTTTCCCAATAACTTTGTTGTAATCGAATAAATATAAGATAGATAGTTTGAGACGTAGATCAACACACTGGTATTATTTTTGCAAAGACAGCAACGTTCCGCGATCTACAGTTAGAACAAGAAGCTAGAAGAAGGTCGAGAAATAAGATTCAGAAACAATGTTAATGTTCCGAGTGACCAGATGTTCAGCTGTTGGTACTAGGTCTAAAGAATCGAACTTTCCCAATCTCCATAAATTGCGAAGAAACATCAGTCTCTCGTAAGAAGTCTCAACGGTCGCCTTGGCTTTGCGAAAGTTGCGTTTCAATTTCTGGTTCAAACTGAACGTTTTAGATAAACGAGCAAATGGATCAAGCACAAATGGATTTCGATGTCTATCCGATCTCGCGTAGATCGTCACTTTGTACATTTAAAGGTTTATTTAGTAAATCACTGTTTCGTGATATACCATGCATATGCAATGCTACGGGTCAAACGGGAAACGGTGGCATAGCGTGTAGCCTAATCACACGGGAGCTAACGAACGCTATCGATTTCGTTAAATCGTCGCTTTGAAAGCAACGGACCACGCTGTGGTGCATTCTTGCAAATTATTGCTTTTTACTGTACACCGATTCGATAAGCAGACTGCAAAAATTAATTCTAAAAAGGATAGTAACGACGAAACTTGTATTGCACCACGACATCTGCAAACCTACCCATAGGCTTATTAGTTAATTACCAAGTGATTATCACCTCGCAAGCTATTATACACCACGCGATGGCGTTCGTGCTCGATTAATCCTAATTAACGATAACACCTTGCGTGGGACACTCTGATGGGACTCCTCTCGTTTTCATGAAATATTTAAAAGGTTTTAATTATACACCGAATATTCTCGTACGAGGAAAGCGATTATTTTTTGAGTCGAGCAAAGGTGTTTTCGCTCGAAAATTTCTACCGTTACTATAATCTCCTCTCCAATTACGCTGCATCCACGTTCCTTCTTTACAATGATTCAAGACAATCGTTTAAATTCTTTATAGGGAAGTAATAGGCATGAAAAGAACGTACTATGTTTCGGCACAAGATGCTTGCCTCTCCATCAAAGCGAACGATAATAACGACGGAGACGGGTGTTCGAATCTAATTAAAGGCGTCACTCTGCAGACCTTCGTTAGCGAGAAGTTCGCGAGGAAAGTACACCGATACTTCTTCGACTCGGTTCTCTGTACGCGAGCACGATCACACCGACATTCTATAAATAGGGATACTTGCAGCGGAAGCGGTACGAATTTAATTTGAACTTCTGCGATCGAATTTAAATCTTTTCGTGCCCTCGGCCGACCCGCTATTAAAGACCTCGACATCGCTCAAACCATACCCTTTCCTTCGAGGAAGTTACGCTTTTATAAGCTGATTGCTCAGCGTAAAGCGGATTCCAGTGTCCTCTTATCGAAAACTGAACATCGCGCGAATGACAACACTTTGTATAGCGCAATTGTAGCCCAAAAAAATAATCGACCACTTTCGCTGGCCTGCGTGCAAAACTATCAACATTAATTTCATCGGAAAAAGGTGTACACTAATTACGCTAATAGCGACCTTACGGCATTTTGCAAATTGCACGTAACACACGTTCTGGGAACGCGAGTTGTTCCGAACATACGTACGTACAATACAAACGACGTGTCAGGATGATGAATCTGCACGTGGACCTCTCCAAACACACGAAACGCGACGTTTCGTGATATCATCGACGCCCTTCGGTGTCTCCTCTAAGCTACGCGACTTATCCATTAGCTCGATCGCAATTCGTAGCTGGCTCGAATTTCGGAATGGTATTTTTGTCTACGCCCTCGCGGTCCCCTCGGCTTTCACCCTCTTTCTTTCGCTCGTTTAAGGGTTCGCGCGGCTGCGCGAAAAGTCAAAGGAATGCGACAAAAGTTTTTGTCTCGCGGGTCGTTCTTACTCGGCACCAACTCGCGAGCCATTTACGAGCTCGCTACCCAGGAATCTTTGTAATTTAAACTAACGTCTGTAATTTTTAGCAGCATTATACACCCCACCATCGATGGCTGCGTTTTTCCAGAATTTTTTGTTTCTTAAAATTCCGTAAGTTCAGAATTTCTTCCATCTTGATTCACGAGATTTCAGATACCGGTTTAGAAATTCTTGAAATTCTTGCAAGTTTTCGAAGCAAAATAATGTTGTAAAGTAATGTCTGAGCGATACCACTCGGGCCGAAGAGGAAATAATAACGATCAACTCGCAGCACGTCCTAGATAGAGAGGCAAATATGCTACGTCAGAACGGTAACCAGAGAGAGGAAATATTCACGTGTCTCCAAGGAATTATGTTTCAGAAACATCTGCTATCGTCACGGTGTACGACACGTTCGCTATGCCAGACGTCGGCGTCGCGACGAGAAAATTCGCACGCCCGCGCCCGGCTCCGAATTTAACCTCGATTTTACGCAACAACCTACAAAAACGAAACTGGGGCTGTTAAGTAGAAATAATTGTAGTGTCCGCGCCTCCCATACCCAACAATAAGGAGTCAAATAAGAACACGAAACTCCTACATAATGTATTTCTATTTAAATGTTAAACTTGTCAGTCTTGTTATTTTTGTAGCAAACGTATGCAGATACAACGACCGTAAAACAGCAACCAAACCGTTTTGTTTACTCTCAACCTTCGGATATTACAACTGCCGCGCATGTAGGAAAGCACGCACAGATCAAAGGTGAGGGATAAAAGCGTTTATACCGGGTGTTTCCACTGCCGATCGATAAGCTATGGGATGGACTGAACCATAAAATAATGCAAAATAAGACAGGCCGCGTGGATCCCACTTAACGAGATGATAATTGACCAACTTATTACCCAGTCCATGCTCTCCCATTTAATTAAAAAAGTTTGCTCGATGCGAAACACCGTCCGAATTGCACGATATGCTTAAAGATCAAGTTTCGTTTAACAATACAGTCTAACGTAATCGTCTTAAAAAAGTGTTCGTATTTAATCCCCACGGAGCAGTTCCAGATTTAATGAAATGTTACATCCACGAACTGGACCTAATAATTTATCAAATATTGTAAATACGTTAAATCGGTTTTAATTGAAGATAATCGAGAACTCTACGCTACCTAATCACACTATTCTCTCTAATGGGCTGCATTGACGTTTACGAGGTTATAATTATAACTCGAGCGAGACCGTACGCTTTTCCATTCGAGTAGTGCTACCATGGATTCTCGTACTAATTAATTTTCGGACTAATTAAACTCTTTCAACGGTGCAATGTCTCGTTTAACGCGTACTTGCCGGTGTCCAGTGTCGTGCAAACGAACGGAGGGACTTTGCCAGCACGGGACAAATTATTCGCGCAACAGCTGGAGAAGTCATATAACGCGAACTCGTAGATTCGGTCATTGATATTAACAATCAATGATTTCCATTAACGAAACCAGTAATACACATTAATAACCGATCCGTTTAGGAATGCGCAATGTATCTTTTGCGCGACAAATTCTTTTGTCTACGTGGCTCGCGTGAGGAGATTTAATTCGATCACCGAGCACACGAAATGAATAACGATGCGCCGCGACCGGACACTCGAAATGTACCGTCAAGCCGCTAATTTTCAAATAATTCCGCAGCACGAACAGGCAATTAATCGATCGCGGTGGAAACGAATTGTTCCGCTTCGTTAGACAAAAGCGAATGTTATATTAACTGGCACATTTTTCATACAAACACGACAGAATCCTGCAAAGTACCGAGAAAGGAACAACAATTTTAAGAATTACTATAGTCTCATCTATTCGTTGCAGAATAGTACACTTGCAAATGAACGTCAAATAAGAAGAAGAAAAGTAATAAAAAGATAGCGTCGGTGTCGGCGGGAGTGAAAAATAACTGCGCGCAGGAGAAACGGATCGTCTGCGATCAGATTGGCGCGACCTACCATCGGAGATACGGAATTACGTGGAAAGAAGCTACGCTTGGTTCCAACCATTGTGTTTTTGTCCATTCTATGCGAAAAAGTCGCCTTGTGACAGCGGAAAGAACAATTTATACGACTTTACCCGGTCGAAGGAAGTCTTCCGTATAAATCGATTAGGCTTATCTCGCGAGAAAGCGACAAGATTAACATTCGGGACCCGCAAGTGTCGAACCTTCTTTAGTCCTAACACAAGTTCTAAAATTAACAGAAAAAGACGAATTTTCATATTAAAAGTTCTCGAAAATTGTGTTGTTTTTTGAAAGGTCAGGGTAGCTATACGCTTCGAGCTTGATAAATACTTCTTGCGCGACGGGTGGAGTAAGTTACAAAGGGCGTTTTCACGGCATTGGCAATCCGCCAAACTCACAGACGGTTACATTGGAGCGAACAAGTAGTCGGAGTCGCCGTGCATGTCCTCTCGCATCCGTTTGCTCCAACTCATGGTCGCACGCGTCTGTGGTCCTGCGGGTAGGTGAATCCGCATAACTAGCCAGTCGGAAGGAAGGGAATTGCTGTGTAACAGGATGCAAGGGACTAATCGATGCGAGGACACATTTCCTGGGCCGCTGGCTGCGATAATGTGTCGGTGCACGGTCCCCCTGTGTACGATCCAGCTGTGTTTCTGCGTCAATCGTCTCGATGATAAGCGGCATCGAAATTCCTCGTGACTATTGACGCTTAATTCTCGATTCTCTGATTGGTTTCGAAACTACGATTGTCAGTGGAATACCTTGATAATAGGGACCGTCGAAGAGGTCGAGAGACATCGATATCTCTGAACGATTACCGTTAACAGGATTTCCTTTACGCGTGACATTACGGCAATCGGTAAACATATTTTCGATCTGTCCGTTGGAAACGTCCGTTGAAAATTTCGAAAATGTCGAAAATGGTCCAACGTAGGCAATCTCTCTGCCGAACCTGTCGGGTGAATTCAGCGTAAACTCGAACGTTGGATTCCGAACATCGGAGGGAGGAGCCGTAACACTTGGCAAGATGAGGTCGCGTATGGCAAAGCCGGAGGAATCTGGGTCAATCAGCTGATCGTCTTTAGTTAACAGGATACGAAATAGTGCAATTAAGC
The DNA here is from genome assembly GCF_026225885.1 of Hylaeus anthracinus. NCBI lineage: Eukaryota > Metazoa > Arthropoda > Insecta > Hymenoptera > Colletidae > Hylaeus > Hylaeus anthracinus. The sequence goes on from NW_026534337.1 coordinate 17,307,106, forward strand.
TTACATCCCTTGCAATTAGGCTCACGTCATGCGGATGTCAAATCACGTCGCTCAACGCGATCTTGCGAGAAGCTCGGATCACGTCGGTCGCAAGAAATTAGTTCGTTACGTGTATCGCGGTAACGGTATGCTTTACCCGTAAGATACAGACAAAAGATAATAACGCGAATACCTGTGAAATTAGTCATATCGTTTTTGCCACGGATTCGTCAGATATACGAAGAACTAAGTAAATCATTCGATTATTATTTCGGATAGTATTCGATACGTTCGTTCCAGAGAATCTCCGAACGATGGGATTCCATCTCTTCTTTCATCTGCCTGTCTCTATAAAACGACCGCCGGTATTTCGCGGCACCCTCGAATCGATTTCCATTTTCAAAAGATGCTGGCCGTTCATCCTCTCGACCTTGGCGCTCGGTTCCACGGACAAAAACGGAATTTTCAACGAATCGTCGAGCGCGAAATTTATAACCCGAAACGTGAATCATCATTGGCTGAGAAACGTGCCGTGGACCGTTTACATCGTGGCACACATACTTCCGACACACTACATTCTCATTCTCTCTCGCATCTAACCGAAATCAACCGTCAGTTTATTTCGCCACAGTTCGTAATCCAATCAATCACAGTTTTTGTGTCTGCGGCAGGCAGCCAAGTAAATACAAAAAATGTTCTTTCGCCGGTGTCCTCGTTTTCCGTCTCTCCACGTACCTACATGTATGTATACAGCACGCGAGCTATCGACTATTCGCTGTTTACCATTTTAACGTGATCAACGATCAATTTTCTCCAAAATTGTTTGGAGATCGCACGATACAGAGACCGCAAAGAAAACGCACCACACGAAACGGCACGGTATAGTTGTTCTTTGTCGTAAAGTGGCCAGCTCTTCGAGACGCAAGAAATGGCCTCGCAACACCCTTCGGTGTCCCAAGTCCCAGCTCATCGAGTCGATAATTCCGCAAATAATGCTTGCCTCGATTCCTGAACGAACGAGGTATTAAACCATTGTCTTCGTTCCCGAGGGGCATAAAAGCGCGCGGAAGCTTTTCGAAGATAATGGAACCAGCTGTCCTCGCTCGTATTTTACCCTTCTATCGGCGCGGTCATCTGGAAATTTCGCGCTGGTAAATACTTAATTCTCGTATTTAAGGAGGTTCTAGCCGCGACTTTTTCACGCACGAGGAAGCCACGCGTAGATGAGTGGAGTTGAGAGGAAGGTAAGCTGGACAAGGAAAAACTCGACGGGTGTTCACAAAAGCGTGAAAGGCGGAAAACTCGAGGCTATAACTTGGATCATGTTCGCGTGATCGGAGCAATAAAATTTAACGGAAGTCGTCGCACTCTCCGCTCGACGATGTCGCACCCTTTACTTCTCCGATTCAGGTACTGGACATTATTCTTCGTGAAATTCTTTCCATTTCACTGGAATTGTTTCTTTAGCATTTGTCGTGGTGTCGCGAAGACATTCTTAAAGGAAATAGTTTTGTTTGAACGTTCTCCGGAAATACCAATTTCTCAAACATCTTGGATGTTTGATTTCCTAAAGAGTGTTCGTGCAATTTGTCTAACCTGTACGTAAATCACGAAATAAATGTATTTCGTAATAGTACCAAGTCTTGCAGTTTTAATTAGCTGCAAGGAGTGCGAGAACGACGCCGACGTTTTCCGGTATCCTACAAAAACGCAAGTTCGTTGTAATTAATTAGCATGGTCGCGCGAGAAGTGTAGCAAACTCATTTGTCAGGAGGGAATGCGGCTGGAATTTTGAAAAATCATCGGCCCGTTGCGGACAATCGTTCTCGTCGAACGGTTTTCGAGGGCAGAGGTGAAGAGTCTCTCCTCGTTGTTTGGAGAGGCACGAGGCGAAATGGTCCTCGAAGTAATAACGAGGTCTCGTCGAGTCGATCACAATGAAACGCAATGTTCCGTGGAGCGATCGATGCAATTATACGTACGACCACCGACACGAACGCTCGTATACTTATAGGCCTCGTGCGATGCTCGGAGATTGATGCGTACAGTGATAATGGACCTTTCGCTTGAATGGACGGTAAGCTGATAAATGATTGATGAGAGAGGGCCGACCAAAGGACGGACTAAACGCGTCTCCTCGAAGGCAACGAATTCTTCTGGAAATACGACCGATCTTTTGGCCAAGGACTGTTTGTTTCGCGATACGTCTTCGTGTGTTGGATCACCACTCTCCCGTTAGCGATGAATCATTCGAGCGGTTTACTGATATCTGATCTTTGACAATTATTTTATATTCTGGTTAGAAGGAGTAGGTTATCTTTGTCCGACTGTGCGCCTCGCCACATAAAACGTCCCCTACATCAACCAAGTTACCCACGATTTTTATGAAACTTTGAAAGTTTCCAGAATCTGTTAACAGAATGAAACTACCCTCCAAACTTTTACCGTGTTATGCCGTCTTGAAAGCTGTTGAAGGACTCGCATTGCAAGCTCCGAATCCTCTCCTTTATTTAAATGACCATTAATTAAATGGGAGACATACAGAGTCTTGGTTGGTATACGTCCTCGACGTTTCCTGTTGGATCCTTCACGTTTCACAAAGGGTCTCCAAGCACCAAGTGGATTGCGTCGCTTATGCATAAAATAACAAAAACGGGAACACCTCAAAAGAATGGCAAATTAACGTGCAGCTGTTTACAATCTTGTACGATTTCGTGATTAACGATCTCGACTCGGTTTTCGATACACATTTTCGAAACAAAAATCGCGAATCGTACAGCGAATTTATTCCAACAAACGCCAAGGTGCTGTTTAAACAATTTCACAAACCATTGAAATCTACACGATGATCGAGGTTTCGCATTTCGCAACTCGAGAGAGTCCTGCATTTTATTACGTATCGTCCATACGTGCCGCTCTTTTCTCGCAATGCATTCAGTTTATCGAACGTAAAACCAAGCGCACACACTTTCAAGTGGTTGGTCCACAAACATAGCGAATTGCTACGATTGGCAACTAAAAGCGGAAGCAGACCACGGAAAACTGACAAAAATTAGGTACACGTGCTTCTGACATTTCCATGCGATGCGTCATCGGTGCCTAACCTGCCGCCTGATCTCGAATTCGATTCGAAAATGGAAGTCGACGGTTCGAGGATTCTTATTTAGAAGAATAATTTAGTTTTAAAAGATGTTAAGAAATTAAAGGGAGGACTATTAATACACGCATCATGTGCAATTTTATTTCAGCAAATATTTCTGTGAAACTTATATTTTCGAAGGTATTTGAAGAGCTAATAGTTATTGGCCCCCCTTGTATTTCGATCTTGGTCAATAAACTAATTCGAGTATCAACTTTTCACTTCGTACCGTAAAAAAAAAAACATGTACTAGTATTTTCCAGTGCGTCTGTGGTGCGAACCATTTTTTTCCGTTTCGCTCGATTACATTCTGGTTCTGTTTTCACCGAACTGAAATTGGGATGTTGGTAAAAAACGCGGACAGCCAGTGGCGGGAAGCAGAGGGTGAACGAAATTAAATTAACCCTGTGTACCGTGAGCAGCGGGACGTGATAAAAACACAAAATAATTACGGTATCCTGCCCGATAGGTGGAAATGATCGAATTAAAATGCAATCTAGAAACGGAAAAAGAGCAGAATTGCATGTAACAGGATGCAACGTAAAAATGCAGCGTCTGGATTACGTTTTAGAATACCTACTAAACCAGAGGCATCGGCGTCTATAAGTTAAGCTTCCTATTCCCTTCTTTTCGTTTTTCTCTTTGGACTTGAAAAAAATTAATGCGAAATTTATCTTTCGTTATTGAAAAGCTTTTAAGCGTCAAGCTTAAAACGCAGAATGCTTCCACTTTTCCGACACGAGAACATCGATCCAATATTCGTTTGTTTTTTTCATACTAAAGCTGGGAAATACGTGAAAAACGTATCGAGGACGATATTTCTTCATTTTTATTATCTGCGAAATGAAATTGCTCGTTCAGTTACACTTGCGCGGCTCCTAGATATGATTTATCCGCGAGATATCGATTCTTCATTTGCGAGGGAAATGAGGCACGTCGCTGTGGCCTGTTTTACGTTTCTGTTTTTCCTTGGTCCTTATTAGATCGCCAATATTGGCTGCCGTTCCACGTGAAACGTGTTTTTCGATAAACGTGAAATATTACGCGAATGTCGTCGATCGAACGATTTCTATTATATCCGTTGATGGAGATTATACGTAGTCATCGATATCAACGAATGTCATTCTCTGTTTAGCGATATACGAATAATAATAATATTCGTAAACGAGAAACGTTATACACCAAGCTTCGGAAGATTCAAACCGGGAAAATTATACGGCTTTGTAGGGATGACAGATACAGAAAAGAAAGTTTGCAGGAAAAAGAGGTATCGTTTCCTAAACCATCAAGCCTGACGGAATTTTAACCTCGAAGGACATTTATTGGCTACCGATGAGTGTGGACGCGACGCGTGAATTTCGTCTCGTACTCGTGACGAGAATGTCACCGGAATGGAGTGAAACGTATCGCTGTCTACGTCGACTTCGGGAAGTGCGAATTAGGCGATTTTTTTGGTAGAGACCTAGGGATTCGTAAGATAGCTTCGCGAGTGAGGTTCTTCGTATCCGTTTCCGTCTCGACAGGATTTCACGAGGATATTTCATCCGCTTACACGACGGATAAAACCAGCAGGAAGAAGATCCCGTTGATGCCAGCAAACCGTGATCCGTCGGCGGCAATTCGTATTCGAATAATCCTGGTGATTTCTCTCGTCCTCGAGCGTGTTGGAAAAATCACCGAGAACGGAGGGATAACGGGCGTTAATTTCATGTCCAGTCCCGAAACGTTTTATTTTCTGGACAGGGACAATCCAGGATATTTGAACGAGCACGCAGACTTCCAGTTTCCGGGAATCTCATTTGCATGCTGATTCGAATCATGTTAAGCGTTCTCCTTTATTAACAGAATAACGAAACGTGTGCGTACTCTGTCCTGCGTTTAGTCCATACAGAAAAGAGATGTACGCAAATAAAAATTCCGAATAATCGAGAAAAAAGTTTTTCGAAACTTGGAGAATACTATAATGGTTTAAATACTATGACATCACCGTTACACGTGATCCAGAATTTGCCACTCTCTTCTCTTCTGGTTCTTGAAATGTAATTTTAAAGCAAACAACGACAACGACAACGACAACTCATCCAACGAACTTTACTTGTCGGATTCGAGTGCTACGAGAGTCGGAACTCTTGCCCAGAATTTTTTAAACGAGTTTCATTCGTTACGAGTATTTGCATCCCGGAAGAAGTTCCACTGGAAAAGTCTACCCTCGGTTTACACTCGTCAGCGCGTCGCTCTCGGTCGAGTAATTTCGTTGAGCGAAGTAGCGACGATGTCGTTCCAGTTTTTCTCCTTGAAACGTCCAGCATTTAGGCGGACGAGCTGTTGAAACTATTTCGGTAAACACAAAAACAGTGCCCAAAAAAATCTTTCCGCTACGTTTACCCTCTGACATTCTTCGAGCTGCAGCTTCATTACCATCAGTCTCGGGTTACGGTGAATTTTCTCGCGGGACGCGCGACTCGTTTGGCAGACGAGCGTTGATTTGCGCGAATATTTTTGGTTTATGGCGATCGTTCGAGGTGCGAGTTTGGTTTCAAAGGGACCGTTAAACGAGACCTAACTACACCGCGAACCATACGGTACCGTTTCCCTTTGGGAATAAAGTTGTTATTCTGTTGTCGACCCCACGATACATAACGTCCTCGCTAAACGTTTACGAAACGTTTCGAAAGCGAATCGATCGAAAATCAGTCGTGGAATCTTGGATTCTGTCGACCGAACGTTTACGAAATTTCTAATTACCGAATCGTAATTAGCGACGCCCTTTACGGTTCAGGCGCATCGCGGTTACGCCGCGCCAGTTTCGTGTCGAGTGCACGTTCGCGTGCGCTAGCAGCCCTCATTTTCTGCATTCGACCACATACATGTACACGATCGCATAATTACAGGCGAATTCAAGCAGAGAATCGCACACGAACGAATATGCTCGATCGTTCAGCGGTCTGCCAGACCCTCGCCGCGTCGATTTTCTCGGAGATAGACTCGCGTGCCAGTCGAAATACGTGTTCACGCGGAATTATTGCGCAATTTTCCGACTGTGAAGATAATAAAACAGCCTGGCTGTTTCCTCTATTCGCTATCCCATATATTCTACCAGAAGAATTTTTCCTGTCAATTTTTAAATCCACTAATTTCCAAAATTTTTCTTTCACTTTCTCTGTGGTATTCGCATATCTAAGAAAAGATGGAATATCGTATATCAACAACGTTGCTGTCTGAATATACGCTAAAGTAGACGAATTTGGAACGACCGTTCCAGTCCAGTTCAGATTAAAAGGCGAATAATCATTGTTCTTGAAGTTCGCGAGCTTCGAAAGCTTCCAAGAAGCTGCGTCAGTTCGTGCAATAAACGCAACGTCTGGTTGTACGATTGGTTGCACAGGTGCGGGGTGTGCGCAACAGGTGCAGCAATACGTAGGCTCGACTGCCGCATAGGCCGACCTGCAGTTCCGTCCTGATTCCGATCGCCGATTAAGTAGCGCATTTCGTAGTTCTCGCGACGTGATTCCATTAACCACTCGCCGACACTCGGCTTTCCTTCGACGCGACGCGAAGCGATGATACGACTATTTATGGATCATTAAAAATTTGCCAACAACAACGTCTTTTGTTGTAGCACTGAAAATGCTACTAGCGCGAGGGCTGTAACGTATACCTTTGCCTCTTTCTTTTTCCTATTAAAAGGTTCTCGCTAATAATATTAATAACAACAATAATAATAACTCCACTGTAATGTGCAGAAGCATCGTTGATTTTGGAAAACGATCAAGCTACGAGACCTTAATCGGCTTTATGAAGCAACAATTTCATTCACGGTGTTATATCGATTCAAACCTCGGTCAATGCATTTTCATATCCAATATCCATGGACACGAAATATCTAATTACAAATTGTGCGACTTAAAATTACCATCAATGCAATCAAAGAATAAAAATTTACCGTTACAAAAATAACATTCCGAATAGTTGTTGTTCGGAATAAAGTCATTGGCATTTATCGAAAATAGTTCCACGGTGTGTTTTGTTATTCCTGTCCAGGGATGATATCCATTAGTCAAGTTACAAAAGCTATTCACGATCTTATTTTAAAGCCGACACGAGGTTAGACATCGGTGCAATCACGAAACTCGTCAACTCGTTGCAATCGTGTGCACGTTCGCACTCTAGTCTATCGATTTAAACTCTGCTCGAAACACGTGATTCGCGGTAAGCTCAACGACCTGTGCGGGGTCGAAGTTCCGATACCGAATGAACTGCAGCGATAAGCTTCTTACGCACCGGATGCACCGGACCTACAACTATTCAAGTCTACGAATAATTCCTCTTCCAAATTAATGTTGGCTCGTAGAGTGACTCGTGAAATTTTGTTTCCTAATCCTGGGATTACTTCCGTCGAATTTGATACGAAGTCATCTAAGACTCCTCTTGGATTAATAGTTTTACTGGAATTTAGTTAGGTAAACTCGTATCATCCACGATTATTTGAAATAGATAAATTTGTTAATCCGTGAAAGAAAATTAAAGAAGGGAATTTTTTTATACGCAGCCGTGTTGTTTCGTAAAACTCTAAACTACATCTTTCAAGGTTCTCTTCGAGACTGTGAACGCTTTCCACGATATTTACAAACGTTTTGCTCTCTAGAAGTTTCCGGTTTCTCCGGGACCGAGCGATACAGTAGCACGAACGGTTGGCCGGGTTACGCTTTGTTCGAGATATTAAAAACTGACCTGAAACTCTTTCTCAACTATTTAAAGAATCTGTCTTCCCTCTCGAGATGATACACAGACGTCGAGCGACTTCCGGTAAAAACTCTGGAGGATTAAGCTTGTTTTTTTACGTTTCGTGAAAGGAGAAGGCACTGGCATTTTACTTATACGATGTTTAAAAGCTGCTTATTCGCGGATTCCGGCCGGAAGGTAAAATTTTTCCTTGTCGCGTCGTCGTGCAATATCCTAATTTAGATCCACGTGCGATGAACACCGAGGGTCCGAAAATTATGCCGCGGAGAGTTGCTTTTGTGTCTATGTTGCGTAAAATCAATAAGAGAGAGCGTATCCCGCGATCCATCATCCGCGTTTGGATTACCAATGGAGTGTATCCAGTTTGGTTCATCGTTTTCTCGTTCCACTTGCCGTCTTGCATACAGCTTTGAATGTTGAAATTGGAAGGAAGAACGTTTGTTCGAACAACCGAAAACGTTCATCGATTCGACTAAGTAAAAAAATGTTCACTTTCTAATGAAAGCTACGCCCTATCTATTTCAGAAAGCACGTACGAAGATGAGGAGCAAGTTGCCAGGGGCGCGAGATCCCTTGGTGAAACAAGCGACGTAGACGAAGAAATTGGTCCTGAAGAGGATTACGAGAACTTGAAGAGAATGGGTACCCAAGAGTCGAGGTCCTGGGCTTCAGGCGCTGGGGGCGGATTTCTGCGGGGTGTGGGCCACCGAGTGAGCTTCGACCCCGAGGCACCGCCACCACCGCCGCAAACTGTGCATCAGCAAACTACCAGCCTTCTCGAGAAACCGAAAGAAGACTATAAGGTCAAGGTAAGTCGCCTACCTTTCAATTCGAAGATTATTCGGTACGTACCTACACACGCTTACAATTGTACAAAACAAAAAGATTGATACACTCGTCGCATTGTTGCAACGAACGAAAACGTTCGCTACGAACGCTTCGTCGAATCGAGTCTGTAAACGTAATAATAATTTGGCATTCGATGAAAAACGGGAGGCAGAAGGAAAAATGAAAAAAAAAGTAGTCGAACGATAACCGTGTTACGATGTCGATTCAATTGGCCAAAGTTGCCGTCGCGAATCGGCAATAGTTCTCCTACCTTCGCGATTCGCCTTTTTATTACCTTCTTGAAGCTTCTCTGGCGATTCTCGGAATCCTCGAGGTTGAAGCAAACCACATCGAGAACTGTCCCGCCAATGGTGGAGTTTAACGTTACTTCGATAATAGAAGATAATCCGATTCGGCCAATCGACAGAGACGACTGTGATTTGACGAGGGAAAACGGGAATCGAAGATTAAGGAAACGAAGAATTATTCCAGACCTAGCAGAGACCTTTTGTTTCTTTTTACGGGAAGAAGAAGTGGAGGCGAACGCCTTTGAAAAAAATTTGGGAAACATAAAGAAACGCCTGGTCCGTCCGTTAGCCGCGATTCGTCTGTTAGCGGGTGAAAAGCGGCAGCTTCATCCCTTTATTGGCTCGTAAACGTCCTCGACGTAACGCGGCTGTCAGCCTCGGCCGGGATGCCATGCCGTGGTATTATCCAAGTCCGATTCAATCTTGCCGTCCCTATTTCCACCTCCGTCCTCGCTTCCACGCGGGAACGATCCATCACGATTTCTTTTGTTTCGCGGGACAGTTTGATTCATAACGACGATGCGATGCATCAAAACCTCCTTCGCGGGCAAAGTATGCGCGAAGGCGGGGCGAGGAGACTGCCGGTGAAACCGCAGCTAAATCACCCGGCGAATCGCTGCACACGATCGGTCGAGTCGAGAATAGACCCCAGCTCTCTTCAATAGCTTCCCAGGCAGCCCAGGAACTCGTTACGACCCCGACATTCTTCGAGACCTGGTCTCGCTAGCCTAAGAATAAAGAGGCTACTGGAAGAAAACTCTTGGTAAAGTCCATCCGGCGCGGCGGAGGGCCGTCCGCGCCGAAGGAAATAATGAGGCTCGAAGAAAAGGCCAGAGGAGACCGCGGCCTCCTACGTGCGAGTCCACGATTACCCCTCTCGACTTGAACAAGATGACATACCGTGCCAAGGGCCGCGACTGACAGTGTTTGCTTGGGCGCACCCTAATTGTCGAGCCGCCACACCCTCGACAAACACTGTCCATCATTCGTCGCTTCTTGCTCTCCTCCTCTTCTATTTACCTTTTCAGACCCTTGGGACCAGACAGGGTGAGGCACTTAAGAAAATCCACCTGAATAACTCATTTTTACTTTTGGCGATAGACGCGAACGCTTCAAACAAGTCTCTCTCGACTTGAAGAGAATACTATCGCGACCGAATCCAAGTAACGCCAATTGAACCAGTTAGACTGCCACTTGCGGCGTTATCTCGATCTCGAGGATTCTCGGCAGGAACAGAAGCCTCGTGATTCCGAATGGTGGCTTGTTTACAACAAAGTATACAGGCATAAAGGTTAACATCGCTTTTGATCTTGCCATGTTACGCTCGCTGCACGGCGCATCGAGTATTCTTTCTCGGTGTACAGTCTAATGGCAGACGTAACGTTGCGAGAAGTTGCTTCGTAACGAGAGGTTTCCTCGTCGAACAATGGAGGTCTATCCTGGTCGTTAATTGCTTCCCTCGCTCCCTTCTACGATCGTCCCAATTTCAGCCGTAGCTTCGATCCCCGGTTTCATCCTCGTCCACCCCTCTGTCTGTCTCTGGAGAGCCCGGACGAATGATACAATCGAAACTGCGTCTTCCGTGGCTTTACTGGAAAGTTGAAGAAAAATTCAAAATATCCTTTTGTCATCGCGAACATCGCGATCGAGGATCGTTGGAACGGATCAACGACTGCACGGTTGATCCGACGCGACGTGGCGATCTCGTTGCTCGAATTTCGCGCTTTGAAATAGACCTCGCGTTGTTTACCGGCTGCTCGTAATTGCCTTAAAGTTATTTGAATAACGCCGATCGGGGCGAAAACGATAGACGATTCCGAGAAGGCGGTCGTTAAAACTCGTTATTACCCCCGCGGAGGCGATGAAAGAGAGCTATGCGATCGAACGAGGTTTGAACTGCGTTTCAAACGGGCACCGATCGGTTTGCTTTTCACCCATGGAACCATTCTTTTACCGTCGAAAACTACACAGAAATTATTTAAAAAGCTATGTATCTGTGCTGCTATGTATTCTTAACAGGTTTCAAGATAGCATTACGATGCGAAACTTTGAAGATTATCGTCGCTGCTTAAACTTTAGTTATTACCAAAGTTCTTTAAAAAAAAAGATGTAGGGGAAGGGGACACTTGACGAATGTTTCTTATCGGAGTTGCGGAATATTTCTCGCTCTAATTTCATCAATCTTTCCCCCCTCGATCAATAATCCTCGCGATCATCCCCTTCGTTGCCGATTCTGTTGCGAAAAAAAACGTTTAAATGGTCTGACGTTTCGAGGACGAAGAAACTTGCGTCACACGTCGCATGATGTCCCACCGGGATGTTGCAAAATACAGTCAGTTCTCGGTGACGCGAAATCGAAGGGGTGCAAATAGATAGGTCAGAGTGTACCTATATCGAAAAATTGATACCATTACATCGATACTATTTTACGCGTACTTGTAATTTTTACCACCGGATTTCGCGCAAGAGGGTACGAAAGAAAAGTAAAAAATGATAAATGGCATGGAAAGAAAACGGATCACGGAAAAGGTTCACTTTTCAAAACTGGTCGCGAATCCATCGACGACGGCAGGAATGTAATAAAAAGTTACGATGGTTTCAGAGACACAGCATTCACGGCATGAACGAGGAAGAGAACGTGATAAGACCGCACCAGGAAATGGCCAGTCTGAATTACGCGGAGAAGAAATATCTTCTCGCGGTGGAGCGCGGGGATGTGGCTTCTGTGAGAAGGTGAGACTTTCGATCTTTAGAAAATTGAAATCGATGAAATCGATGAAACCGAAGAAACCGATGAAAGTTCCGGCCGGGAAAAATCTCCATTTAGGCAATCGATTTCTTCAGGCTTAAGAACGAAACGATATCGAGGCACTGAACGATTTATTATTATATCGTAAAACTGTGGAGTTTAGAGAAAGCAAATTTACGTTTCGTGTTCTCGTTTGATTTCTTATTGTTGGATTTGGGAGGCGCGGATACTACAAATACTTTGGTCGAAAGATTCGAAACAAACAATGTATAAACACAGCGCCATCGTTGTCTTATGGAATGTAGGTCTCACGCGCTAAAGAGAACGAAAAATTTCGAGGGGAAAGGTCAAAAGCGTGGCAGACGTTCCACTATAGCGCATCCCTACCGCCAAAGGATCTAATTATCCTAGGAAATGATCGTTTCGCGATTCCGAAACTTCCAGGAATTCTTCCCACGGTGATCCGGACGCAATTACTACCGATTGCGATCTGCGAAGAAGTTTCATAGGTCGGCGGAATTCTCATTTGATCCAATCATGGAAACAGAGTGGACCGAAATATGTTTAGTCGAGTCAATGTCTAGTTGGCTTAGCGCTAATTAACGGGGAAAACGAGTATTTCGGTTGCGCAAAAACTGTGTATATGTTAGAGTCAAACCCGAATCGTCGGCAAACATAAACTACGATATTGCTCATTTTCGCGAATACTTTACTCGCGAAAAAATTAATCGGTAACAGTATGCATTCACCGTACAATCCACTTCCACTGCAACATACACACCGATGACAGGGAAATATGGACATTATCGGTGGAGCGAGAGTCCCGGATATTGTTTCAGGATGCTGCAACGGGCTCAGGAGTCGAAGATGAACATCAATTGCGTGGATCCGCTGGGACGGTCTGCTCTTCTTATGGCGATCGATAACGAGAACCTGGAAATGGTGGAGCTTCTGATCGAGCACAAGGTCGATACCAAGGACGCGCTTTTGCATGCCATCTCCGAGGAATTCGTCGAAGCGGTCGAGGTCCTCTTGGAACACGAAGAGACTCTTCACAGAAACGGGGAGCGCCACGTAAGTCCCTTTCGCAAGTGTTTCGAGAACAGAAAACATTTTGGAAATTAATTTTTTAATCTCGAGCAACGCAACTTCGGTACTTACCGTTAAATATTTATTATAAAAAAAATCTCATTCGCAGAGTACATAAATATAAGGTTTAAGAGGAATTTATAATCCGCAACGATTCAATACCGACATTTGTTGCTCGAGACTACCAAATAATATACGTTCTCATTCGCTTCGTCCGCTTTATTCCTTTTCGATACTCGAGTATCCGTTTCTTCGGTGATGTAACCTCGTTTCAGTTATCCAAATTCCTCCTTTGATTCTGTTTCCAATAAAAGGATAGCTGAGAGGATTTTGCCAACAAATAGGTCGCCCCCTGTTAAGCCTGATTCACACTATTCATTCGTCGAATGTCCATCGAAAGATTCCTCGATTTGTTTCTACGGATGTAGTTGCAGTGTCCGTCGACGTTTTAAATGTCCGTCCCTTTGAAGAATGTGTAGACGATATACTTATCGCTATCGAGGGATAGCGTGGATTCGATTTGAATCGAGCCACGTGAAAAGTGTTTCGAGCTCTGGAACGCGGTAATGCTCGAAAACCAGCTGACCGGATCGCGTGTCCTGTGAATCGTATGTACATACAGGTATATTGCGGTGCAAACATGCGACCTCGCTCTCGACTACGCAAATTTAAATACTGATAACAATAGCGTCCAATTGGATCCATAAATCGACTTACGCGAAACTTGAAAAATAATTGTCGACCCACGCTCCTACTCGTCGAGCTGCTCTTTATTTCGTAGTAAAAAGAGAATTATATTTTATTCTTCTAGAGCTGGGAAGCCGTGCCGCCGGATACAGCCACGTTTACGCCCGACATCACACCACTGATTCTCTCCGCTCATAGGGACAATTACGAGATCATTAAGATTCTTCTGGATCGTGGATCCACGTTGCCCATGCCACACGATGTCCGTTGTGGGTATGTGAACGGGTTCGAAGAATACCGGTGCAGCAAATACCACCAAATATTCGCATTTAATATGAATTAAAAACGAAGCACGATAATACGGGTGCGGTACGGTTATCATTGTTTGTTTAAAAAGAACGGAAGCTTAGTCGTTAATAAAGCTCGGGAAATTCAAGCTCGGAGGGTTGCAATCGCTCGTTAGATATACCATTACACTCTGATTAATTCCCTCGGCCTGGTTTAGCACCTTCTTGTCCTTGCAATCTCCGACCAGACTCCACGCAAGCTAATTAAGTTAGGGTAGATGCACTGCGCGCTACCCTATCGGCACGGTGAAATTTCATCCGGCGAATCGCATTATATTCGTCACGTACGATAAACCTATTCCCTCGTATCGTTGAAACTGAAATTTCGAACACTATCAAACCTGAACAAGGATGTTTGCGTTAGATAAAGAGGACGAGAAAATTGTAATTTTGACAAATATACGGGGGGACTGTACAGATAATTTATGTAAGTGGAAATACCTAAATGTTTCCTTCGTCTACCGAACACTTTCTTCGTTTATAAAATATTGCAATTAAAAGTATAACGCGCCGCTGACAACGAACATATTTAGACGTTTCCATTTAAATGATCGCGAACAAAAATACCAGCCTCGATACTTATTATTGTCAGTTTTGTCCGCAGGTGCGACGAATGCGTCACGTCCAGAAAGAACGATTCCCTGAAGCATTCCAGAAGCCGGATAAACGCCTACAGGGCGCTGGCTTCACCGTCCTTGATAGCTCTTTCGTCAAAGGATCCTATTTTGACTGCCTTTGAACTCTCCTGGGAACTTCGAAGGCTCTCTTTTCTCGAGCACGAATTCAAGTGCGAATATCAGGTGAGACGGTAGAACGTTGTTCACGGAATCATAAATATTATAAGAATTTGTTTTTTCGATTCGAAGCGACTCTTAAAAATTTTGAATTTTGAATTTTGCAAAGGGGACTAACCGAGGTTAAAATCGTTCGTTCGAGTTCCGTTAATATTTAATTGTTGTGCGTTTCGAAAAATTCGATCGTTTCAGCTTACATTTTTTAAAGGAAACACAATGGACCTTCTTCGAGAAATCCTAGTAACGCTGGAAAGCGGACCGCGAAGTTCAATTTGCTCGTGGGAACGTGATCCCGATCCGAAAAAGGGTCTTCGAATCTATCCGGAGAAATATAAAACAACCACGGAAGTTGGGAGTTCCGCTCCATCCCTCCGTGTCCGTCCTACTTTTCTCTTCGTTCGATCGCTTCTTTTCGCGTTCACGGATCCCTTTGTGAATCGGCAAACCGAATACTCGCAATGGGTACCTCGAACCCCTTGTTTTCGACGCTCGTACGTCGAATTGTTCCGCGAACTCCATTCCTCTTTCGACAACGTTGGAAATAAATTGCGCTGATTTGCCGAGAACAGCTCGGTTCGTTCTTCGAGGCACGATAGCTCGTTGCGTTTTTCATAGATACGTATTACGAAAATGAAGTACGGATATCGTTTCTCCAGATTCTTCCAAGGTTTCGAAACTTGGATATTGTAGAGCTCCTAAGTTGGATCGGAACGTTGCCGCCACTGAAACAAATCGTTCCTGATGACGAATCGATCAAGCCTGTCGAATGATCGGTAAACGATTAACGAGCCCAGATTACAGGAACTCGATCCTCGTCCGTCTTCTCCTTTTTGTTCGATAAAAACATCCGACAGCCTCGTTCGGTTCTTTTCTCAGCCCTGTGAATAACAGTCTATCGAATCATGTTAAGATCTTTTAGAAGCCGCAATTTCATCGCAAACGTACCACGATATTCCGTCGAAACCTATTTACTTTGTATTTACTTTTATTCGTCATATCTGAATACTGTACTCTTTGCTTGTGAATTTAAATCCACTCCAGATGAAAGGAAATAAATTATTATCGTGGTCTGGACTAAATTAATATCAGGAATGTTCTGTTACAACGTTTTCAGCGTTTAATTTTCAAAATTTTTCCTAAAATAATGGAACGGCGCGGGCGTTTGGGAGTCCTCCGTAGAGAAATTTCTCGGGTAAAGGTACTCCAGGGAATGCAAGGTGCATTTGATCGCACTCGAGAGAGAGGCGACGCGACGCGACGCGACGCGACGCGACGCGACGCGACGTTCCAAACTTCCGGGTTACCTGCGTCTTAGGAAGAAGTTTCGCGACCATGTCGCACCTGCGTTCAAGTGTCCAGAGAAAGAAACTTCTGCCGATGAAAGTTATAAATGCTTCGGGAGAACCTCTTTGCGAGTTTGTCGTTGTTCGCGAAAGTTCGTTCGGGGCTATCTGGTGCGCAACGCTATCATTCTGTTTTCAGGAGCTTAGAAGACAGTGCCAAGACTTCGCCACTGCCTTGCTGGATCACACTAGAAGTTCCAAGGAGCTGGAAATCTTGCTGAATCACGATCCCACCGGGCCGGCTTTCGAACACGGGGAGAGAATGCATCTGAATCGTCTGAAACTAGCGATCAAGTTCAGACAGAAAAAGGTAACGGTCAAACGTCCGTACGGAGTAGGTAAATATTTGACACCTTCCGTCGGTGGCTAGTTTCGTCGGGTTCAATTCGAGCGAAAAATTGAAACGAATAGTCCCAAAGAGAGTCCTACGAAGGAAAGCATCGATGTAATCTTGTCAGCATCGAAGAGATGGCTCGCGACGGATCCTAAATCCGAGATTAGGTCGTAATAAGTACAATTTCCTAGCGACGTGACCGGAAACTGTCGACCGATATTAGATTATCCCAAAATTTCCAGTTCGTGGCGCATCCAAACGTGCAGCAGCTTCTGGCATCGATCTGGTACGAGGGCTTGCCAGGCTTCCGACGGAAAAACATGGTCCTCCAAGCGCTAGAGATCGTCCGTATCGGTGTTCTCTTTCCATTCTTCAGCGTAGCGTATATCATCGCACCCCACAGCGTGGCGGGCCAGACCATGAGAAAGCCGTTCATCAAATTCATCTGTCACTCGGCATCCTACTTCACGTTTCTTTGTAAGTTACCTTGGATTCGAACAAAATATCTACTAGGTTAACGCATGACAGCAAATCACGATCAACGGTTACACTTTGACTTTGAAATACGATGCTGTAAGTGAAATTGTTTAAAACAATGTTTAAACGGTGCAATCGATTGCTATGCGAACGTAATCCTGCGCCAGTGCCTCAGGATTAACCGAATTATTCGCGAATAATCTCCTGAGAATGTCTCGCATTCTCGTCTACATGACCTCAAGGAGAGTGCATTACCTTCGTCCGTTGCTCGTAACTCAAAATAACGTTAGCTCAACTTCCGGGTCAATTACGCTTTTCCGTCCTCTCGGTGCTCGTCTCTTTGGCTAGTCCTTTGAATTAGCGCACTCGAGATCGTTCCCGAAGCGGTCCTATCCGCGGCCCATTTTCCAACTGCGGTCACGTTAAATTCCTACAACTTCCGTCGAAGAGTGTTTCGCGAGAAAACGTTCGAACACGTTGGTTCTCTTCGCGAAAATAACAGTGAAGCAAATCTACGGACAAAGATTCCGGTAAACCTCGATCGAATCTCGGGCCGTTTAAGTAGCCAACGTGCAACAGAGCGGTGAAAAAAGAAATGCGACTCGAGGACAACGAGAACGACATCACGGATTCCAGTGGGAAACCATGCTCCGGAGCGTTTCCTCTCCGCCAACGTACGAATCGTTTATCGTTCCTGCTTTAACGATGCTTGATGACTCAAATTTGGAGCATTACTACACGGCTATTATCGGTAGCGAGAGATATTCGCAAGCCACGGTACTGAGAGGTATTTGTAAACTGTTTAGAAGCGAGTTCCGATGTTTGAGTTCCTGGACGTGCCGAAAGGTAAAATACGTCACTGAAAATGAGGCCGGACCGAATTCGATAAACTTTCGGTCAAGAAGCGCGAAATAGATAGATACATACAAACTAAATAGTTTCTTTCATATTCGGTGCTGTGCACCGGAAGAACGTTGGTAGAAGCCAAAGTCATACTGATCATGAATCATCGAATACGCGAAATTGGTTCGTATCTTTTCTAATAAAGACAAAATTTGGTAAAGTTTTACTTTTTCTTTTTATCGTTGGTTCGCGTTCGATTGCGGTACCGCGAGGAATAAAGTTCGGTACATATTGCTATCCTAGACCTTAATTCCGGCCCATATATCTATTTGCAGTCATGTTGATCTTGGCTAGTCAAAGAATAGAAAGCGTGATTGGCGGCTGGACAGGCCAGGACGTCGTGGAACAGGAACAAACGCCGACGAAAAGGGGCGCTGCGCCGACGATCGTTGAATGGTAAGAAAAATATTTGTATTCTTTGGCGATTGTTTCAATTATCTACACAGTTTTCGATAATCGTAACGTACAACTGTGCAACCGTCCTAAACGTAAACAGAAGTAATCGAGCGAATAAAGTGTAAACACATCGGAAAGTGAAAATCCGGTTAAATTCGTTGAACCTTCTCATTCCTCGCGATATTATCCGAGGTGACTTCCGCTCGAGTCGACGCGACGGGTCAAAAGGAAGAGAGACGAGAGCATTCGAAATTGCGTTTCCCGAAAACTTTGATGTCTCGAGGTACGAACCCCAACCGATAGTATCGCGAAAATCGGATCGACGTTATCGAGACACTACGAAAGAAGTTGTGTGTATTGCAGGTTCATTCTAGCTTGGGTATCCGGCTTGATTTGGTCCGAGGTGAAACAACTGTGGGACGTTGGACTCGAAGAGTACGTGAACGACATGTGGAACGTGATCGACTTCGTCACAAACTCATTGTACGTTGCAACCGTCGCGCTAAGGGTGGTGGCTTACTACAGAGTCCAGAAGGAGATGATCGAGTTGCAGCGCGAAGAATGGGACACGTGGGACCCCATGCTCATATCCGAGGGTCTCTTCTCCGCTGCCAATATATTCAGGTCATTATCGTTTCAAAGAACGTTTACGTACTTGTAGCAGCCGTAGGTGATAGAAATTTTTATTGAAAAGGAAACAGAAATGCCTTGGAAGAATTTCTATTTTTTTTTTTTTTTTTTTTTATGAACGCGATGCTTTCGATAACATTTCGCCCAACGCTGCGCGTAAACCGCGAGGGATTACTTCTGCTCGTATCGAAGAATTTTTCGCTCGTGCAATTCCGTGATGCGTGACGCTCCGCGATCCTAATTAGAACGGTAATTACAAATTTTCGCATTTCGAAACGCGCTGTCGGCGCGTCCACGCGCAAATTCCCGTCGGTGATAATTAGGGATTTTTCTCTTTCATCGTTAATTCTACTTTACTAAAAGGCAACCACCTTGACACTTGACACTTCAACGCCCTTTTATTGCAACGCATAACTGAACGTAGAGCGTATAAAATCGTGCGATATTCTTCCAGCTCTTTGAAGCTCGTCTACATTTTCTCCGTGAATCCTCACCTCGGCCCCCTGCAGGTCTCCTTGTCCAGAATGGTGATGGACATTATGAAATTCTTCTTCCTCTACGTGTTGGTGCTGTTCGCATTCTCTTGCGGTAAACGGATTGGTCGAACCGCTTCTTTAAATACACGTCTGGTGCACCGGTTAAATAAAATTACTGACGAAACGATCACGCTTGATAGGTCTGAACCAGTTGCTTTGGTACTACGCTGTCATGGAGAAGAAACGTTGTTCAACTTTTTCTTCCAATGCCAGCGTCCCGACGAATACTTGCACCATTTGGCGACGTTTCGCAAAGTACGTAATAGAGTTTTAAGAATAACTACCAAATTTCGTGTTTATCGTTATTACTTGTACTATAATTCAAACTATAATGTCGCTTTACGTTCCTAACGTAAAGTAAACGATAACTTGCTCGAGATTGCAAACTTATTATTCTTTGCGACACAATTTGTCTGTGAGTTGGCATTTGTCGAAAACGATACGAAGGGCACGAAGGGGTCGATAACACGTGCACGTTTTCTTAAAGTTTGCGAGGATTTTGAATAATACGTTGTACAATTCCATTCACCAGCCTATTCGAAACCGCGCAAACCCTCTTCTGGGCCGTGTTCGGGCTGATCGACCTCGAGAGTTTCGAGCTGGACGGCATAAAATCGTTCACCAGATTCTGGGGTATGCTTATGTTCGGCACGTACTCGGTGATCAACATCGTCGTCCTGTTGAACCTTTTAATCGCCATGATGAACCATTCCTATCAATTGATCTCCGTGAGTGAACTAAACTCTAGCCCCAGAACAACGTAGAATCGAACGAAGAACGAATCAGCGTTTGCGGGATAACGTTCGTTTTCTGATTTCACTCAGGAACGCGCGGACGTCGAATGGAAGTTCGCAAGAAGTAAGCTCTGGATTAGCTACTTCGAGGAAGGTGGAACGGTTCCGCCACCGTTCAACATCATTCCAACCCCGAAGAGCATATGGTACATGGGACAGTGGTTGTATCGAAAGCTCTGTGGCCACAGTAGAGCTGCCAAGAAGGAACACATGCGAACTATCAGAGTGAGGCTAATTTTAATTAACTCTTTGACGAATATGTGTATGTAAACGTGCATATACGAGATCAACGTGTGAAATTGTATACTGAAAATCGTGCGAAAGAGGCAAGGTTTGGTTCGAATGTCGTTTCTAACCAAACCTTTTGTTGTTTGTTCGCAGAGGAAAGTGAAGCAAGCTTCCGAAAGGGACATTCGGTACCAAAGCATCATGAGAAATCTGGTGAGGCGGTATGTGACGGTGGAACAGAGGAAGGCTGAGAGCGAAGGCGTGACGGAAGACGACGTGAACGAGATCAAGCAAGATATTAGCGCTTTTCGTTGCGAGCTGATCGAGATCCTGAAAAACTCCGGCATGAACACGTCTACGGCAAGCGGTGCTGGGACTGGTGAGGCCATTTTGCACGACAGGAACGATTTCTTTTGCTAGTGCAAATTATTTCGGTTTTCTATAGTTTGGTAGAGAATCCTTTGCGTTCCTTGTACATACGCCCACGAACATTGGCAAGCTCTTAGCACGATCACGAAGCGGGACTTGGCAGCGTCTACTACGCCACGAATACAAAATTGCGAAGGGGATCGCTTGAAGAGTAGCAAACTTCATCTTTCGTAAATGAAAGTTCCGAAGTTCGTTACTGGAACGCTATTAATCATCCGGGAAACTGCGGGAGACTAATTAATGCGATTAAGGATCGTTTGGTGCGGATATTACGTTGTCGTTACTACGTCCAACTTAAAACTAGGAAGTCTTCGCAACTTGTACGTCGAAAACATGTCGTTCATCGTCATTGGCTGACAGACTGGTTAACGGATACGAATTACGTTGGAAGCGGAATCAAACGATCTCGAAGAACTGTCTGTTTTGAAACTCGTTGGAAATAATAACTTTCTTGCAACGCGCATCTACATACCTATAGTACATCCAAAAGAATCGGTAAACGATAATTATCAATTTTATTTTGCTCTGTTTCGTGTCATCGATCAAATACGCGCCGTTAGCTCACCAATTACACGCCTGTTTTCCTTAAGTTTCCTTCAGTTTGTAGTAGCTGCTTGAGCATAGTCGTTGGCTTTCTGTTTGCTCCATAGACGGTAGCCTTAAAGAGCTGTCCATAGGTTCGGGCGGTAAGAAGAACCGTCAGAAGGAACGCCGTTTGATAAAGGGCTTCAATATCGCCCCTCAACCGAGCGGGAGCGGCAGTCTACCACCGGTCGACGAATTCATAGCGTCCCTTCAGGAGTCGCAACACGAGAACTCTCACGACATATTTGGCTCGACTCTGAGTGGCATATTTGCGCCCGGGACCACCGCTAGAAGAAGTCCCCATCACACGAGCACAAATAGCGTACCAGGACTAGGTACCAGGCGACAATGTCGCGGGACGAGAGGAAGCTCGAGCAAGAAACGATGGGAAAATATTATCGAGGCGGCCAAGGCTGGCAGAGTTTCCAGGCTAATCGGTAAGTTAGACGTTTAATCGAATAATCCTCTTTTTGCTGTTCGGTTCGATAAATTTATTAAAAGTTGCGACACCCGGTGTACCCGATACGATATTCTACGTGTCATCGGAACACGAGTCACGCGCGCGTTTAAATATATCGACGAACGACGAATATTGAAAGGCAAACGTTCTCGCTTCCCTAGGTAGATCTCGTTCGGAGGATTCCGTGTATTCGCCGACGTTTGAGGACGGCGGTTCAAGGTCGGAAGGTTCCACGGACTCGAAGTCTTCCTTGGAAACTCCTGGCCACGAAGTGATTCAGCCGCACCATTCCCATCACTCGCATCATGTGCATCATCACGAGGCGCATCACGTGTTCGCCCATGGTCTGGGCGCTCTCGCGGCATTGCGAAAGAAACGGAAGAAATTCTCAGCGTCCAGATCGTCGGCACCGGCCACGAAAAGTACCAACGGTTCGAATCCGTTGAATCCGATCGCCTTGGCCTTCTATTCGAGAGTGTCGAAGAAGAAGCCGTTGCATAGAGCCAGCAGCGTACCGACCAGGGCGCCAGAATTAAGCCAGCAACCGATCCTACCGAGAAGGCACGAGGGCACGCAAAGTCAACAACCTAGCATCGACACGCCGGAAGGTGTCAGCGTCAGCGAGCAATCGGGTAAGTTCAGACGTCGCTGGTTCCATCGTTAGTTGGCTGAAATATTGTCAAAATCGACGATATTCCGCTACGCTATTCCGCTACCACCTGTGAAAAGAATCGCTCGTTTCTGTATCGCAGTGGTCACCGCTGTTCCGCTAACGCCGTCAACGACCGAGGAGAGCATGATCGCCAGTGGTTCGATCTCGGTAACCATGAAAAGAAATGGGTCCGCGACGCAGTTACAGCGGCTTCCAGGCATCGAGCTGATATCAGGCCACGACGTGTCCGGGGGGTGGCTTTGAAACGATCCATCGGTCGCTCAAGTGCGACGCGTCAGCTAGCCAAGAGGAAACGACTCGGACGTTCGCAAGTTTTCTTTTTTGTTTCCACCAGCCTTTCAAGGCTGGGACGACGACATCGATCGAAATCGAATCTCACGAAAGATTGCGTCGTCGTCATTGGCGGCGGCGGCGGCGGCACACGCACAATGATGCCTTTACTCGCGACGACGCACGAAACTATAGAAAAATTGATCTATCGTATAAATGAGTCTCGTCAACAACGCCCTTTCGTCGATCCATCGATAGGTCATCTTCTCTTCTCTTCGATCGAAAGGCACGACATTAATACGAGCGACGTGTTTCGTCGATCGCGACAACTTTCCCACTTACGGGGAGATTAGCTTTCGCGATTCATGGGCTCGAAAGCGTTTCCAAGCAACGAGCTAGAACGTCGTTGCTTAACGACGCGTGTTAGAAGTGCGAATCCTTCTCAGGCGAAAAAAGTTTCCTCGAGCAGAACGTGTTAGGATTAACTGAAAACGACCAAACTTTCGTTGCGATCATCGATATCCAGGAACGTTTACGCAGTGATCCTATCTTGAGCACATTTTCTCGCAGTCTTCTCTCCTTTTTTTACGAGATCGCATCGTAGAAGTCAACTTTGTCGATTTAAAACCAAAATATTGTTTAGGACCAGCGTTTACCTTTAAATCGCGTGGCGTCGCTCGTAAGCAAATGTCGTTCGTCGAACGATTTTGTACCGCGAGAAGAAACATCGGGCCAGACAAGAGTGTTTTCATTTGTCGCGGACTCGAAAGTGGTATCCTTCGAAACGACCACAACGTTGGAACGGATTTTATCCGTTCCGCGTCATTCTAAGACCTACTGCTGCTGATGCTACTACTACTATTACTACTACTATTACTACTACTACTACTACTACTACTAGTTCTACTACTACTACTACTAGTACTATTACTATTACTACTACTACTACTGCCAGAAGGGAAGGGACAAGTGGGTTGACGGTAACAGTCTAGTCAGCACTAGTCAGACGATCTCGTACGAAAGAGAAGAAAACGAAGTTTACTTTAGAGTTGGGGAGACGATCAACTGGCTGCTCAAGACCACTCCCCCTACTACAAATCATGACCAAATAGCGTATCTCTATAGCAGTGATTCTTGATTTGCGAAGCCAGCTGCATTGTACCGCAAATATCTGGCGATGGACCTATAATTTTTTGGAAATTGTTACTATGATCGATAGATATTTAGATAGTCTTTCGCGAGCCGATACGATACGATTTCTGCACCTTTTTTCCACCATTTTACTCGTCGATCGAAACTTTTAAATTAAATTGCATTTAGACAATGAGCTTAAAAAGTTAAGAACCACTGTTCTGCGCAGGGAAACACGCTAAAGGGTTAATCGAATGGTGTGGTGAACATAACGCTTCGTTATCCTTGAACGACCAGTTGATTTTAATCGGACCAGAGTCGCGATGGCGTGTTAAACTATAAGAGACAATTGTATTAGTACTAATGATAGATCGGAGAAAATTGTTATCATCGTTTTAGCAGGCTCGCATATACTTAATTTATTATCCTAGTTGCTTCAGGAAGCTGGTCTACCGAAGATCGAAGATTTTGTATCGTATACCGAAACGACTTGGGGTTTCTTACTTTTTTATTTCAAGTATTCGACGAAATCTAGTCAAACATCTAATCAAACGTTTTTTTTTTTTGCGTTAACGGAACAAACCTCTTCTTCTAATGCTCGGTTGAACAGGAAAATTTATTTCCCTCTATCGATCGTCATTGGAGTAAAAGAAAAACACGTTTCCTTATGTCGAATTCACTGTGCCCGACATGACTACACCGCGTAAAGATGCAATCATTCGATTATCGTCTTCACCGATCATTTCGATTGATCGACGTTGCACGGTATTTATCGAATAGAAGAAGAAGATAGTTCAGGTGCTTGAAAATTAGGGCAATGGATCTTCGACTAGTCGATATTCGTTTTCAGCGACGACGGATGAAAAACGAACAGGGAAGAATTGCCTTCAACTTTCAAGGAAGTCGGAACACACGAAGCTATCGAAAACAATTTCTTTCATTTCACGTGACTCGTCGTGTTGCATATTTTAACGGACTTTGTTCTTAATGTTTATAAAAATGTTCCGTTGGTGGTTCACGTAGCAAGGAAGATGAGGTAACAGTGTCACGACCAAAAAAATGGCCGTAGTATAGTCGAGTAGAGGCCTAAAAGAGACGAAGATCCGTACTACTTCCTAAATATTACGTGTACGTATGATAATAATAAGTACTATTAATATTAACGCGCTGCCAGGACCGAGGTAACACGCTGAGAAAATCGTAATCGGAAAACGATTCGACTTCATCGCGATCCTGACAGGTCGTACGTCTAGTAATTATACCGCCTACGTGTATTATTAATGAGATTATCATTGTAAATGTAAAGATAGATGTCCACTTGGCAAAAGTCGTAGTGAATGTTACATTGTGAGCGGTTAGTGTTGTAAAAAAAAAAAAAAAAAAAAAATAGGAAAATCAAATGAAAAGAGATCGTCGACGATGAACAGACAAAAAATCAACCGAACAAACACAAAACGGAACCAACTGTTTTATTAACGAAATAAGCCAGCGAACAAAAATAGATCGTATCCTTTAAAAACGAATAATAGTTACGCGAATTTTACGGAATTTTTTTACAAAATCGAAATTAAACGTATCCTGTTCGGAACAGGATCGGACTTCAGAATTAGGTGTTCGAAGGTTAGTGGAAATTTTGAATTATCGCAAAACCATAAGAGTATTTGATATACATATGTAGCTATACGAGTTTTGTACAATCATCAAAGTACGAACCGAGACATCGATGTTAAACGGTTACGAGTCGATAGAAGAAGATCGAAAGATCGATCAAGAAATAAAGGTACGATCAGTCGAAGAGATTAATATCGAAAAGACCGTCGAGCTCGTTTGTACTAACAGTACGATCGATCTTACGTCGACGAGTACTGTACTACACGTTTCTCCGTAGCCACGAAAGCATATAAGAATTCTCTTGTCTCAGTTGCGGAACATTTGCTTGGTATAATTTGTCAATGACCGAAAAATTGAACGGGATAAAAGAGATTAATTCCATCTATCGCGAGCAAATCGATTACGCTCGTTTGCCATCGCAGCCCTGCGTATTTGGATAACTCGACCGAGAATAAGATCACGAACGACCATTAATAAAATACCATTTATTCTGATACATCGGTTTATTCGATACCCAACAACTCGTAGAAAATTAAACGTCACGTTGTTTTCATTTAAGAGTGATACAGGAAAGAGTAACGAACCGTTATCTTTCAACGGAGCATTCGTACGAATCTGCTTCGAATTCCTGCTTCGTATTGGTCTCGATTCGTGTTTATTCGAAGAGCTAATCGCACGGTGCAAGTTGGCATCGGGAACGACGGGTCAACTTCTTGGGACAAGGACTCCCGCCGTTTAGTGCTTCTTGCTGAAAATTCAGATTCAATTCTACAAGAAGATTCTTAATATACAGAAGTAACCCTTGCATTTTATCGAGAATTTATTTATGAAAAAAACGCGACTCTATATGAGGCGTTGAACGAATGTTGAAACGTCGTACCTGAATGGTGCGATAACTGGTGACACGGCCGGCACCGCAAGTGACGCTACAAGGTGACCAAGGCGACCAGTTAGTCATAACGCAATTCACCGATGCTAGAGGTTGAAACGTTTGTTGAGGATTAGTGCTGTTCAGGGACTCTCCGCTAAGGATCGTTCGAACCTAAACAGGTCATTACTCTACATGAAACTTGTTCTTTGGAGCGGCTCGATGTCGTTGGAAATTATCGGAGAAAACTTGACTCACTATGCCACAGGTGTTGGTGCACTCTTCAGCGGTCAAGAAATTGTTTCTGTTACCCTTGCAGCCACCATAAACGAATGGTGCGCACATCCGCTTTTGAGGATCGTATGCCCACCTTTGAAAGTATCCCCTGCAAGGTCCAGGGTCTACGGGCTCCATGCAAACCACTAAAAATAAAATATACTCGAGATATTCAATGAAAATTATAGAAATATCCACGGTATTACCTTTAGCGGTTGCCATATCGAAAGTACAATCAGCCTGCTCCAAACACGGTCTCTGCTGAACTAGCTCCGTCTTGGAGGAACACTTGTGTTGTTGCGATGGTTCGACCATCAGCAGCCTGGTTCTCAATTTCACTCCCTTTCCGCAGGAAGCACTGCACGGTGACCAATCGGACCATTCCGTCACCTTGACAAAAACATACAAGCACCGATAATTGATTTAAGGAAACGTCCAAAGATAAAGTTAAATAGAACGTACGTTGCACGCAGGATCGATGTGTTCCTCCAAGCCGGGGGGACAGGGTGGTTCCATACACTTTTCTTTTTCGACGATGGCAACACGAGAACACCGTTTACGACCCATGCGGTCCTTGAATCTTCTCGTTCTTGTTTTCATCCCTATTCCACAAGTAGAGGAGCACTCGGACCACGCGGACCATTCGTTGGTTTCGCAGAAAGAGTGGTTTACGGGAAGCAAGTCCCTCTCATCCGGCTCCTCTTCTCCTCTGAAGTTGCATTTCCAGACTTATTCGGTGTATTCGTATTACGTTTATACTTCCTAATTCTAACTTTGCATCGATATCGATTGCTCTTTATATTTTACGCAAACAAGATCAACAAACTTGGTTTTCCTTTGCGATATATGTACTCACGAGCACTCCGGAATGGACGAGACGCACATCTCCTTCGAAACCAACTGTCTGTTGCAATTGAACATTTTCGCTTTTTCAGGCATCAGGTAGGACCTGGTACGCATTCTCAATCCTTTGCCGCAAGTCACCGAACAAGTTGACCATGATGTGTATTCCGTGGTTTGACACTCGGCTTTGTTCGAAACAAAACGAGATATACGTTAAAAGAACGGAAATGTAAAAATGAAACGCGTACACGTTAGAAATTCATACGTCTAGAAGTGTCCTCGGTGTTCTCGGCGACTTCCAATTGCGTGACTTGCTGCTGAAGAGTCTCCTCGTCGCAACCACGCGGAACTATCTTCTCTCTATTCAAGTACAACCTGGCCAACGGCAGCATAGGTCTCCCAGTTGGATCGTAGAATGGCGATCTAGGATCTTCGGGATACAATGTCGTGATAGGCTTCATCTTCTCTCGCGGCTTCGTTTCGGAGTTTGGCGACATATAGGAGATCCCATTGTCGGTTCCGGCGTCCCACGGATACAAATCGATGATTTCGCTCTTCGTCCAGGTGCAATCTTTTCTGCACAGATTCAGCTTACTGACTCCGATCACCCAGTCGGGCGATGGTCCCAGCATAGAGGCCACGGACATCATGGGGTGATTCTTGTCTACCCTAAAGATAGAAGAACAAAGCGTAACTCTGTGAACTCTGTTTTTCATGGAGGGTACTATTGAATAACGTTACCTGAAGCTGGTGCTCGTATTAGTGTTTACGTTGGGATACCATAGTCCAGCAGCTTTGATTAGAGTCCTCAATTTATTCGAGTTAGCCCTGAGCTCGGCTTCCACCCCCGATGCCGAGCCCCACTCGGCCAATTGCCGGAAGCCATCGGTGGCTATGTGGTCTTTGCCCCAAAAAGAGAAGCTAGGAACGTGAGACGCGCCGATCACGTCGCTGAAGTGGGTCAACCAAGCCGAGAACGGAAAGTCTTTCGGATGGGTCACGTTCGACCAAATTCCCTCCAAAGTTAGCTGGTACAGAATTATACGAATCGTTGGAACATCCTTAACGCGAGCTACGGTTCTAGCTCTACGGTTTGTAATTAAATACGGCATGTTTGTTTCTTCGTTCAATGTATTATAAAATGTTGATCGGGCTCACCGAATATTTTGCTTCGTCACAGGCACAGCACTTGTCGACGTCTAAAACTTCCACCTCTTTAGGTCCCATTTCGCAGAAGGTCTTGGTTAGACCGCCATCCTCGGCGTACCATCGTACATTATTCTCCAAGACCATGGCCGTAAAGATAACGCATCCTGATCCAGGCGGCGGTGCCCTCCACATCACTTGGACCTACGCCAAGCGGTAAGAAACGTTATACCGACTCGTCGCGGAAATCTGCGGGCTGCAGCCACGGTAACGTCTACAGAATCAAACACCATCCGACTTTTGGCTGACAGCCAAAAACAGTGAATTTATTCGCGATCGGCCTCTCCGACAATTTCCATGCCCGCGTTGCGTCTCGACTCGCGTCGAATATAACGCGTCGGATGAAGGAAAGGGAGCAAAAACAGTCGAAATATTCGTGACAAACTGGATAAAATGGTTTGTTTACCTCCGTTTTGGGGAAATCGGAGGCTTCTGAAATGGTGTTGACACAGTCCTCGTTGAAGGTGGTCAGCGAATCTGGGAATAGCTGGAAGTACCCGACTCGTATGGCTGGATTATTCGGGGCATGCTGAGAGTGCACCGAAACCGTAAATCTTGTAAACTGTTGCAATCTTTCGTGGGTCCTCGACCCTGAAATTGACGTATTTGAAAATTGTGCGAAAAATGAAACTCTGTCGGTTCAATGTAATATCACAGATCTCTGTAACGTACAGAAAAGTCCAGGAACAGGAAACAGTCAACGTTACCTTGCAAACTTATCGTGTAAATAGCATTTGGGACATATTTGTTGGACTCGCCGCTAACGAGAATCCTGTAGCCACCGTCGCCTGTGGTTCTCCTGGCGGAAGTTTGATCAGGGGTCGGTCGCATAGGGCAACCTGCTTGAACCGTGATCAGTAGACATGCTGTCACGGTCAGGAACAACATGGTGCAGCCTGAAACGATCGAGTCGAACTTGTCCCTAAATCAGCGGCTATACAAAACTATACAAAACTTTATGAACCGAAGAAAAGCGAATGATTCGACTCGACGGATGTTGTACGCGATAGATAAGCGAATTGAAAGGCGTAGATGGAATCGCGAGATCCTTCTGTTTACGCAATAATTACGGGGCCGCGTCTTTGAATACACGCATTTCTCAACAGACAATCATAGCATGTCCGAGGCTCGTTCGGGAATAGGTTCTCGATCGACCAGGAAATCGAAAGTTGGGAATCGATGTCACTTTGCTCACGCTTCCTGAACCGAGCAAACACTTCCGCCGCGCCCGCGTCCAGTTTCAGCGATCCGGTTACCTTCGCGGACGATACAAGGAGTTTCCGCGGCAATTGGTTCCCGATTGAACGAAAACAACAGCTTGCGATAGTCTCGTTTTTCGCGTTTCCTTGAAATATACGTATGATGACGTAAGGGACAAAGTTACAAGACGCGCGCTGATCCAACTGACCGTGACGAACTCCGAGAAACTCTGACGCGTTGGGATTAAATACGAGATATATAGGTTGCTGCATGGAAAACAGTTGATTTTTTCTATACATCAACGGGTATAACTTTTATTCGAATGTTGTTTACAATTTTGTTATAATTTAAATGAAATTAATCGTCGGTGTTTAGAAACAGACTTCCCTTTTTTTATCTGTGTACAAGCAATTTCTCGCAAAATGTTTGTTTTTCAATCAATCGTTTTATTTGTTCCCGTAATAAATCTTTCGCTTCCAAGTAAAGCATTTATCGCAAGTAACGAATCTTATCGAACGTACGTGATGAATGGAATACAGCGGTAAGAAACCCGTCCGACAAAGTATTCAATATTCGAGCAGAATCGGAGATGCGTCGGCTTACGCGTAAACGTTGTATATAGCAAGTGGGTCGGGAGTTCGAGCAGCTTTCGAGATCGTCGCTCTCAGCATGTAGGTGTAGGTTTGTAGAACGCCCGCGCCGATGTCATAGGCGACCGCTTGAAACAAGAACACATCGGTGAACGATATGAATCACAAGAAATTTCACAGGCCAAAATCTAATTCCGAAGACCGTAATGCCCTTTTTAGCGCAGCTATTGTTAATATGAACGCCAAAGACGCTATACTATACCCTACCAATGAATAATCGGAAACGTAGAGTCTCAATCTTTCGTCGAAGATACATATTGATACGGTACGATAAGATTGCTTCGAATCACTTCGAGTTTTGTTTGAGTTCGGTTCATCGACTTTGCGAGATACGGCTAGATTTTACGGTCGCGATATTTGCTGCGATCGGCCGAGAACCGTAGAAATAAATCGTGTGTCTTGTACGAGTCGCGAAAAGAAAGCGATTCGCAACTAGCACGTTCGAGCTCCCTATCTCCCGTTGTAACCTCGCGATTTCACGGCCCTGGCTAATTTCGCTTGAGTCATGGTGTCCGTTAATTGCGAGCAATTAAGAATAATAATCGGGCCATCGTCGTACACAAAAGTGTCGCACGAAGAGCTCGTTAACGAAATTCTCGAGTATAACGAACCGTATTCCGAGAATCGGCGTGTCGATGATACCGTGATATTAACCGATTCGACAACGAATCGAACCGAGATAGACGGAAACACGCGAGATTAACTTTTTACGATCTCCTCTGAGTTCATCCATCGAGCAACGACGATTATGTAATTGTCGTTAATTCGGAACTCGCATGGTACGAAGAGAGAAAGAAAGCAAAGTCAAAATGAACGATATAGCGCTTGATTATTTAATCAACGTTTTTTTGCCTCTATTCTCATTCGAAAAATAAATTGTCATAAATTTTTTGTTTCGATGTAATGTTTCATTTGAAGTTTCGAGTAAAGTTCTGTCAGTCTGGTTGAAAGGGGAATGCGGTATCGCGAGTACGTAGAATATGAACACCTACGAGGGCTGACCAAAATGTCTAACCCAACACAGACCGTAACTCCTTCCAAAAATTGATCGTTCTCGTATGTCCAGTAAAACTACAGACTACACCTTGTATGTTGATTCTAACTCGAGAGGTGTCGAAACGAAGCAGGTTGCAGCTTCTTTTACGACGCTCGCCCTTTCACGAGAGCTCGAGGTACCACCGCTTCGGGGTGTTTCGCTCGCGGCCAAATTCAAAGCGGTTTATATTGCGTTGAAAGTCGATTACTTAACGACGCTAACGCAAAAATCCCCAGATATGTTTCATTCGAACGACACATCTCTTTCCGACGTATCGCTTAGTTTTTTTCACAACAAATTCAAACTCCCTTTTTGAAACTTGAAACTAAAGAAATGAGTCGCGAGAAAAATGTAAGCGTCATCGCATGTTAGATGCATTTACTTCAAACGCATCTTCCGGAGAAAGGAATTGCCAATCGTAGCAGGGCTGACGTTTTAATTCCTGCTCTCGTAAAACTCTACATCCAACTAAAAATTTCTCGACACTGGCAACGTTCTACTTACTCGTTGTGCCACATTCCTCTTAACCCGGTATCATTCTTTCTTCCTACAATACAGATGGAGCAAAGTCACATTTAGGTCTTTTTCAGTTTAATGGGTTAAACAAACAATTTTAGAAGGAATTACGCATAATGGAAATTGTCAAGACTATTAACGTGTCAACTAAAATATAAGAAAGCAATTTCTCTCGTTGTGTGGGAGATTAAACGATCACTCTGGGGCGAATAAACGGACAGCGAAGCGTGTTTCGAACAACTGGCGAAAAAATAAAATTTGACAAATTGTACACACTCCGTATCGGCGCTACACGCGACACTCACCGATGCGATTAAGCCAACTCGTTTCGCGTTGACTGACCGCAAATCGTAATCGCAAAGGCGCTAGCCCACTGTCGGGCTATTGAGTAAGACGAGAGACGAGAGAACGATCGTACACGACTAAACCAGATGACGAACTGAACGGACGGCCAGTATCGCGGATCACAGGAAAGTCTGCAGCGATGATTCAAAAAATACCCACCATTCGGACACTTTCCCGCGCTCTATCTTCCCGAAGAATGCTCGAAGCTCGTTGGCGTTTCGTTCGTCGGTCTATACGTAGACTGAAGTAGTCTATCGTGTTTCTAATTATTTTTATACATGTTAATAAATATAATATGTAATGGTTTCGAACGTCTTGTAGACAAGCCTATAGACAACAATGTTTTACTGTAGCGTTATTTTTTAATCTTATATGTGGATAAATTATTTGAAAAAAACCTACGATACAATAGAAACTGAAACGTAACAAACGATGATAGTTTCAGAGTAAACGCAATGTCTGCGATACAATTGGTAAAATTGTTTCGATCCAAATTTGCGTATCAATTTGTTTTTTTGCAAAAGGAGTCTCTACGAAAAAAGACGAGAATTTTATTTTACTGTAGACAGCTACGCATGCAGTTTTCTATCAAGTTGCCCGGCGATGCTTGTAAATCATTATCTGGCGCTACGAGGTCGGTTTCAGGTCATCGTGTTTTTCCTTGGAAGCGGCTACGTCTTTCAGATAAGGCGATGCACGATAAATACTACCCACGCTCGCGTTTACCGAAGCTTTCGTTTCGCAACCAACTGAAAATCAACATCGAAAACGCTACCCCTCGTAGTCATATTCCTCGCTATCCGACTCTCTATTTGCAAAACAGGTAGTTGCCCGATAGGATGGCAGGTAGAGCGGTGGTGGAAATCAAACAGTGTGATAGAGATAGCGTACCAGCGCAACAGACTATTAACTTGCGTGTCATCGATTGAAACGGAGGACTACGAATAAAAATTATTTTCAGGTTTTCCATCCCAGTTTTTATTCTGAAACAGAGTGAAACACTTAAATGGGAACACCTAAATATCTGCGTTACTCATGATCGCACGAAAAAACTCTTTGGACTACAATTTCGTTGGTCTGAGAGACACGTGTAACGATCCCATTCATTTCTTATTAAACAAAAAATCAATGCATTCCATTATCGTTAAAGGACCTTGAGTTTGACATCGTCGCGTCGTAATCCTGTACGAATCGTTTACGTCCGTCGAGAACTATAAAAAATGATTGGTGAAACGGCATCTACGGCATACAGCTTACGACGGAGAACGTTTACGAAAGAGCTTATTTTGGTATAATGCGGTAATTGAAAGTTTATCAAAGACTTTCGCTAATGTCGGTAGCATAACAGATTTGAAAGCAGCGCGTCGCAGCGAGCAAAGCGTGGGCAGGTCACGCAGGCGTGGAATTATCGAGCGATGTGCCGCGAGCTCGACAGTCGCGTCGAGGCAAGTCATCGGGACTTTGTAACTCTCCGTCGGTGAACCACAAACTCGACGCACCAAACATTTGAATCATCGAGAAACTGGACTCGACGTGACCAGCGTCGGTATGGCAGCCTGCGGTACGCTCCGATAGGGATTCGTCGCTGGATCACCGGAACGGAATCATTAAATCGTAACGCAATCTCTATAAAGAGAGAAAGAAAGAGAGAGGAGAGAGAGAGAGAGAGAAAGAGTAAAATGCCGGTTGACTGCGTAGAGATTTCGCGATGACCCGTCCTTGTGTTGGTCTCGGGAACGATTCGTTCGGCTTTGTCCGCGCTCGGCGGTGATTCTCGACGATAATCGCAGGCTTGTGCGGCATTGGTGCGTATTTGGCTGTGCTGTGACAGGTGAGACCGTCCAGGTGAGGTTCGACGTCGACCACGAGCGAAACGTCGAGGGGGACGCATGGCTAATCTGGCGGGCAGCTCGTCTTCGGGCCTGACCAGGCCTCCGACCATGCTCGAACAGCTTCTCGAGGAAATCAACTTTCAAAGAACCAAGGAGCTTCGACAAATGCTCAAGGACGGTTCGTACGATCCCACAAATTCAACTAGCTTACGTCTTACGCGTCCTTTCAGAAAGATTTAGTATTTATCACTCAACGTTTAAGTCGTTGACGCGGTTCCACTTCGCCAGAGTACAATTTATCAACATCGACGGTAAAGTAGCTCGATGTAGATTAGAAGATAATATCGTACCGGTCTTTCTAACAAGTTTTTTACGTACTCTGTTTACGCCTATGATGATCTCATCTTGCAGTGTGATCAAAACACGATACCACTGTACAGGCATTTCTAACGGTATACATATATTTTCATTTTATGTCTCTCCTATAAGCAACGGCAAAAGGGATAGAGTTCGTTTAAATACTAAAGTCTGACAACCACGAAACAAGTAAGGGCTTAAGCGTGGTTAAGTCCGCTTTGCGCGTTTAGAGGAGTCGCGAGGGTCCTCGAACAAGGGGTGTGTTCCTGGAGGACTGGAGTCTTTGTTTGGGAAATGCAGGGTTCGCTGGGAGGGTGATTCGACGATCGATGAGTCGAGGGTAAAACGAGGAACGATTGGGTCTTTGTACGCTCGCTTTCGCTTGCTCGGATGTTATGGAATAAGTATCGCTAACCTACAGAATCGTTTCCATTTGTCAACAGTGAAGCGAATCTGACTTTGTAAAGTCGGTATGGAAAGTGTTGACAATCACTGGGTCGAATACATTTGCGTGTATTTACATATTTTATTCGACGACCATGAGGTCGAAGACCAAGAACCTGGTTAACCCCCCGCATCGCGACACCTTGCATTTCTTTTAAGCCCATTGTTAATCCGTCTTGAATCATTTTCCAAGCCGATATATATTTACCGAGTACTTACGATTGTAATTTAGAAACGTAGTCGATCGTTCTTATACCGAAGTAATCGCAAAATGTTACGGCCCGACACCACCATCCAGGGGATCGCTATCAAGTCGAGAATATCGTTATCGATTATCGACCGGTTTCTCCATAATTCCGTTGTCGTTTCTCTCTCCTTGGAGAATATTGTTTTGCTCGGCTACGGATAATGTTAATCCGTGGGAACGAGAGGATATCGATGGTAATCGAAAATACCGAAACGATCTTTCCTCGCGTAAATTACTTACTTACTTATTTTTACCAGCAACCTTCGCGTCTCTGACGTCTCCGTTATATTTTTTCATTCGCGTTGTACAATTACCCTTTACCTTTAACGATGTTCGTGCCATGCAACATTGAATTGAATTGAATTTATTTGCGTGCATCGTTTTAATTTTAATTCTCGAAGAGGACGGAACGTTGAGAAATTTGGATGGTCGTTTTTAAACGTTTCCACAGATTCCGGGTTCGTGGTGCTTCAGGGTACCACCTACTGGACGGACCTGTTCGTCCGACATTTCCTTTTTCAAGCGGAGCACACGATCGACGGCGACGATCTGCTCTTCTTCGTTCGCAAGAAGCACGTGAAAACCTCGTCGAGATACTTACCGAAGTTCGAGACGGAGGTTGACGTTTTTCGGAAGGACAGCAAAAAATTGCCGATCGGCGATCCCGACATCGACTGGGAGGAAACCGTGTACCTGAATCTGGTCGTACATCAATTCGACTACACGCTCACGTTAGCGATCTGCACAAGAACGAGCCCCAAGGAATTGCAAGTGAGACGCCGACGACTTGCGAATATTCGCGTTTGGCGGCGCTTGAAATTCTTCCCGTTTGCTAACAAACACACGCATCTTTTAGGTTTTACGAAGACACTCGCAAAAAGTGTACGCGAGCCCGAGCCGACGTCGCATGGACGCGAAGGGAGATCTCGAAGAGATGACCTATCCACATATATGCTTCATGGTGGATAATTTCGACGAAGTTTTCTGTGATATTCTAGTGAGGGACGGCGAAATGGTTTGCGTGGAGCTGGTAGCATCCGACAGAGAGGGCGCGATTCAAGGTGTCATTTTCCTTGGTTCTATCAGATACGATGCGCTGAAGAAAGTATACGACGCGAGGGTACGTCTATAACCGTTAGTCTATCAACGGATCGTAACAATTCGCACGCGTTGGAACGTGGCTTCGTCGTCGAATGTCTCGCTAAAACGTAATACCGTCGCTTCAATTTTTCAGTCCAGCTTGAGTACCAAAATGGCGCAACGCATGACCTTCGGCCTGTTTTCCGGCGCGGCATCTCAAAGAATAGAGTTCGTCCGAATGAAAGGACCTCGCGGTACGATTATCGAATCTTTGAATATTTCCTCAAGTTGCAGGAATCCAATCGTTGACCTATCGATTCGATAGATCGATTCCTCGCGCCATTTTCCATCGTCTTCGTTGTTCCTATTTCAGGAAAAGGGCACGCGGAGATGGCTGTGACGAAACCCAAAGGATCGGGAGCGGAAACACCGACCTCGGAGCCAGGGTACTGCGCCACGGATTCTCTGTGGGACGCGGACTGGGACGACGCCGAGGAATTGTTCATGTATCGTCATCAGCGAAGGTTGTCGGACCCTAGCGCGAACTTGAACAATTTTGTTCGAGGCGGCTGGAGAACGAAACCGGACACCGCGGCGATGAAAGCCAGGTCGGAGAACGAGGGTTTGGACTCGATGGCAAACGGTCTGAGCGAGATCGAGGCAGGAGACGTTCGAGACGGTAACTACGAACTCTTGTCCATCGCGGAACCACCATCGACGAATCGAACGTTTGACGGAACGGAAGTTGCAAATACGAATACGAGGACACTCTCCACCTCACTTGTCCGCTCCCTCTTTTATCTCTGCTTGCGTTCCTCGGGAGCGGTTGTGCATGCCGTTGTGATACGTATCTGTGTTTTCGCACATTTCTCTCACTCCGATAGCTTAGACACCTTTTCTAGAAGCAATTTTTACGTTTATCCACGGGATAAACTGTTTACCGTAATATACACAGTAATGTATACAGTATGAAAAGTTATCGTTTATTCGGACTGTTTTATATTATATTACTTGGGTTTTCGTGAATCAGTTACGCATTTGATACTTTCATCGAACACAAGCGTTACCGCGTTTGATACTTTTACCGAACAAGCGTTAAACCGTCCGAAATCCAGAGTTGCATGCTTCCAACCATATCTTTTTCTTCGGCACACGAATCTACGAGTCATCCTCGAATTCTCCAAGTACTTTCGTTTGAACGTGTTTGTT
Organism: Hylaeus anthracinus; assembly: GCF_026225885.1. NCBI lineage: Eukaryota > Metazoa > Arthropoda > Insecta > Hymenoptera > Colletidae > Hylaeus > Hylaeus anthracinus. Next base: position 17,344,678 of record NW_026534337.1, read on the forward strand.
TAAGAATCGCAACGGAAACTAAACACGCAGAGGTTCCATTTTTGCGATGCTCTGTTTATCTTCGAGTCGCGAAGCTTCTGGATCCTTCGGAAAGGACCAAACTTGTAGTCTTTTGTGACGATAATTTCGTAACGGAAGGAACGATAATTGCGAAAAGAAATGAAGCATAGATACCTCGCCGTGAAATACGATGAGAAAATACAGCTAGAGCCACCACCACCACCACCACCGCCACTATCGCCAACACCAACACCACCACCGCCAACAATGCCACGCGCAAACTCCCGTCTCCCGAATACGCTTGTTACGAAAATGGACGATCGAGTTGTAAACAAAGTAAAAAACGGCAGAAACGAAAACGAGAAAAGAAATATGCTAGTCTTGTCTCTAATCTGTGGCACGTGCCATTCCGGCTCTTTCCTTTGTAGCCGATCTACAGGATAGCAGCTGGGGCGGCCGGGGCTCACCGGAAAATCACAAGAGTCCTCGCGCCAGACGACGAAGATCCCCTCTTCTTCCTGATAGGCAACAACGTCCGAATCAAAAACAACGTAACTCGTGGGAACATGGTGGAAACGAGAACTCGCCGAACCGCAAGGAGGCCTATCACGAAACACACGGTGAGCGTGCTCTCCTGCGCGTTCGAGACGATCGTTCTTTGTCCCTCGCACATTTTGCAAACTATAGGGTCATTCGGTAAACGCTCGTCGTGTCGAATATCGATAGGATGCCGTCAATTTTCAACGCAAGCAGAGATCATACAATTATATATGTCTAAACGAGTTACAATGTCAATCTTGCAAGTCCTACCGAACCAAATAAGACGAAAGTAATTTTGGTGAACGCGTTGCGTCGATCATTGTCGGTATCCCTCGATATTTTTTACATTTTTTCGCTAAAAATCAGTTCACCTTGGTTTGCATCGCGCATGTCGGGACACCTCCTACACACCTCTAAGCGAGGAATAATCGGTTACTATTGAGAGAGAGAGAGAGAGAGGGGGGGGGGGGGACGAGTAACGAGGCAGTCGTTAAAACGCGACACGAACGCGCGCGGATAGTCGAACGAATTGTTTCGTGACAGGCCTCCGAAACCATCATCGGCACAACCATATCGAGGTCGGTAGCGAGATACTCGTGCCAGCGGCGCCCTGTCTCACGGACGACAACGTCCGACGGAAGTTGGACGCAGGAGCGATAATGGTCCACGGCAAGGAGGAACTGCCGTTGGAATACGAGGAGGAGGAGCAGGACAATAATCGAAAGCGCAGACCGTACAGTACCGGGAACATCATCAATCACGAAAGGATCAACAATCTGGAGAACGACGAGGAGCATCGTATGCTCAGCGACGACGAAGTGTTCAGAACGAGACGGCCCGTCGGACGTCACCGTCTACGATCGGCTGGCTCCGATCACGAGGAGTACTACACCGGCAGGAACAAGAACAAAAACGACGAGCCGATCAAAGATAAAAACGCAAACGCGCGTATCACGCGCGGCAACCTGACCACGCACAGGCACAGCGCTACCCTACCGAGAAGAAGACGAAGACGAGCACTCTCGGGCAGCTTCGCGGGCAACCCACTACCTCCTCATCGAGTCACACCGGACGGCACAGCTATCTACTATTGGTGCGAGCTCCCGCGCCGCCCCGGCTCACAGGGTAAATTCTTCTTCCACCCTGCCATCTCCGACACCTCTACCGCATATCCCCATAACGCGCTTACTTCTACAGACGTCGGCCTGTCCAGTAAACGACGGCTCTACTTTGTACAGAAATCGTAAACGAAAGTCGATGTTTCGCTACAGCTAGTTCTTTTCTACGGTATCGCTTCGCTTCTTCAACAAATTTCTCTCGCTGACAGTTGCAATAAGATTCCTTCGACATCTCGTTTGATATCCGCGTCAAATTTTGTCCCGCAAATAATACGTAATATACAATAATATGTAAATACGTATGAAAGCGATCGTTTATCGGACAGGTCTGTACATTGTCGGAAAGCCAGCAGTCATTTTATCCATTGTATTCCATCCGTGAATGTTTTCGTAGTTTTTAGAAAGGTAAATTTGTGTCACCGTTTATGGTTCATACGACCATGCTCGCTCGTTGCTCAAGCCTATGACTGTGTTTATGAGGATGGTGAAATTACAATGTGCAACGGGAGTGCGATCGTCTCTGAGAAAATCGATCGGACCTCGAATATTATTGGAACTAATCGTGACGGTGTATCGTTGTGTTGGTGGTGGTTTGCGACAAAAGTAATTGAAAAACTTCAATCAGGTGCTAGGCAATTCGGGAAGTCTTGCTAACGTCATCGTATTAAAAAACATTGCGGCCGTCTACGCTGCGAGTTTCACCACCGGTATAAACATAGTCATCTAAAATGAAAATCAAGCTACGACATACAACTATATATAGAAACGAAAGACCGACATTGAAAGTAGAGAAATCGTTCGAACGTAAAATCCATTTTATATATTCGTAGCGGTAAAGAGTTTCTTTCATCCTTTCATTCTCTCGATAGCGTGTTCGATCTCTCCGTCCAATGTTACGATTAATCTTTTCGATAAAAGCGTTTATACCGTGACGCGGAGAAGAATGAAAAAGACATCGAACACTCCTCGGTAAAAAAAAAAAAAAAAAAATGAAGCTAGTGCATCCTTTGTTTGTGTTTATCTGTTCTGCGCACCAGTAGCCGATGTGTATCGCTCTGACACTCGACCATACCTTCGCATCGTTTCATCACATTTCGTCGCCGACAAGAATGTCGATCGTACATCGATCGCTCGATTCGAATACGAATTTGCTACGTGTCTCGATCCGATCCTTCCAGTTGTTCATTGCCTTGTGTAATCGGTCGACGCGAATCATTTCAGGATCTTAATTCTAGGTCGAGTCTCCGATCGATCCAAGACTATTGGTAATAGACGGTTCGTTCTCTGTCACCAGAGTTGGACGACGGTGCTTACAACCCACTGTGGACGATGCGAGGATTCACTCAGACCTTCCACTTCTGGAAAGAAACTAGACGGGCCCAATCCGTTCCCCTGAATGCGTTTCTCACGTACATTACGTTGCCCTGGTGGAGCATTGCCAAAGGTACGCAACGAAACGTTTAGAAATGGTTCGGTTAACGAAAGTCGACGATGCGCGGTACCATCAGTCGAGTGCAAAAGGAACCGACTCTTCGATTAATGATCGTTTTCTCTCTTTTTCAGATATTCTTGATCACCGAGAAGGACCTATTCTGACGTTTTAGTCGACACGAGGTCGTTCCATTATCGTTTCTATGGAGAAGTGTTCACCGTTTCTCATTTAATTTTCCACTTTCTACTTATTTGGACAGAAAACTGTGGTCCAACGAAATCGAAGATATGTATAGACTAAGAAATAAACGAGATACTATTTACACTTTCGCGAGAGTCGGTTTGTTAGAAATTGTAATATGTTGGTAGAATGTTTGTTCGTCGGAAGAAGAGTGTTCCTTCTATTAGTAGGTGAGTCTAAAGTCTTCTTGTATGGATCGTCTTTCGATGTATGGACGCTCGTTTATCGTTGACAAACGTTTATCTTTCCTTTTCGTTCTTTCCCCGTTCGTTCAGTCTTCCTCGCACAGCTTACGTCATCTCGTTCGGATAATCTCCGAAATTGGTCCAGGTGTGATCCCAATTCTCTGGATTCGCCCTGACGTCCCAAGGCTTGTTTCCAGGGGGTATCGCGGTGGCGTTCAATCTTTTTAACTCTGTTTGCAGAGAATTGGCGACGACGGGAAACCTTAAACGCAAAGAAGAGAAGAAAATTTTCCCTCGAATCATCTCCGAAATGAAAAGTATAACCGTCGCTTGGTGCTTGCCATACTCGTCTCGAAAGGGTTAAAGAGTTTTTACTCACTCGTCGATAAGATTGTTAAATTCGCAGGGGTCCCGATGGACGTTGAAGAGACAAGGCGCTTCGAGAGGCCTACAGAGTGGTAGAGTGACGTTTTTCGGTGGACAGTTGATCGTTACACCCGCTCGAACTTTTCGAATAGATTCAGCGGACAAAGGTAGACCGACGCTAACCACTGCTCGGCCACTCGCGCTACCTATCACACCTCCCACGTCGTAGACTAACTCTCTTCCAGATGGACCGTACCAGCCGTCCCATTGGCCGTTATAAGTACTCCCTTTTGGCATATCAGTAGCCGTAAAATACCCTATACTCGGTGCCCCTTCGTACTAAAGAGGAAACGAACATTCAGCATCCAAGTTACAAACGTCTCTTACCCCGAATGAGTTTCCAATCACCGATCGTAATTCCAGACACGCCGAAAATGTCGTCGATATTGTGAAGGACGGTCGTCCGCGGAGAATCACTGTCTCGATTTAAAGCATTCCATAAATCCATGCCATCGATGTTTAAATTGGACGAATTGCCCCCAGCAACCGTGAGCAGCGTCGGTAGCCAATCGGTTATGTGAAAGAGTTGTCTGCTAATTCTTCCAGGCTGCATCAGCGCGGCTGACCATATCAATCCCGTTCCCCTAACGCCACCTAATCGCGATTAATTGGTCAACATTCCGAAAGCAATTTAAAAAGATGATAGAAATGTGAGATTTTCATGTGAAGTGTACTGCATAAATCTAAGCGTTGCAAGCCCATTATCGATCGATTCGTTGCTTTCGTTGAAAAAACTACCTTCCCAAAGGGTATTTTTTGTACCCCTTAGCGGCCAATTAGACGCAGCGTTCAAATTGAAACCTTCCGGCGGTCCACCGTTGTCTGTGGAAAACACTATTACGCTATTCTTCAACATCCCCTTGGCGCGTAACGCGTCGACCACGCGGCCAACAGACTCGTCCAGCTTGTCCAACATGGCTGAAACAACGTTACGAGTGTTACTCGTTGAGAAGCGGGCCGAGAGTTAGCGATTGAAAAATCGAAAGTTGATCGGTTACCAGCGAAGCGTCTCCGACCGTAATCGACGATGTCGTTGAACTTGGCAACGTTAACATCCGGAGCCGGAAGGGGATAGTAGGGATTCCCCGAGTGTACGGCCGCGTGAGCGACGTAAAGAAACATTGGCCGACTGATGTTGTGGTTCTCGATCAATTTCACAGCTTCTTTCGTAATAACGTCGGTGGTGTATTGGCCGTGTAGGTCCCAAGCTGGCTCGAGGTCGCGCCTCATGTCCAAACCCCAGTAAGGCTGCGTTGAAATTTCAACAATTATATAGCAAAGGTATTTGACCGATTAAGATCGCGTGTTATCAGAAATTGATCGGTCATCTGATTGAAACGACCAACGCTGTACGCGGAATTGATCGCGTTCGTTTACCTCCTCGACAGCGCTATGATCGAAGTAGTCTTGACGGCCGCTCCAGAAACCGAGATGGGAATCGAAACCCCTGTAAGTCGGCGTATACTCTTTCGTGTAGAATCCCAGGTGCCATTTGCCGACGATGTGAGTGCTGTAGCCGAGATTTCGCAGATACTCTGGCAGAAGTTTCTCTCGAAGAGGAAGTCCTCGGGGTTCGGCGCATTTCAGAACCTGATTCAATGCGACGCTACGTTAGACGTTGTCTCCAGTTTCGACCGCGAGAAACTATAGAAAGCAGAGATGGGCAAAATTTGCAGTCGCAATCAAGTTTTTTGTGCCCATTTACGCCAGTTTCTCGAGTCGCCGGCAGTTTACTTATTCGGGAGCCTAGCGCACGCTTAAACGAATAACGTTTAATTTATTTGCGGCCATACCCCGTGTTGCATTCCGGTGTGAATGGGATGTTTGCCGGTCATCAAGGCACTCCTGGATGGCGTGCAGATCGGAGATACGTAATATCGGTCGAGAACAAGTCCAGAATAAGCCAGGGCATCGATGTTGGGCGTCGGTATCTGCCCGGAACCGTGAAATCCAACGTCGTTCCATCCCTGATGAACAATTTGGCTTACAATTCGTCGTGCGATAACTGCGACGCTTGATAAATAATCGTAAAGCCACGTGTAAGTCCTAGCTAGCGACGCATATTATCGTTAATATTGAATTACGACTCACTAAATCGTCGGCCAAAATGAACACGATATGGGGTTGCGTAGCTGCAACGATACGATTCACCAAAAGAACTATCGGTGTAAACCACTGAATTGTATCGGTCATTCTCTTGGACGTTTTCTCACACGAAGAGACTCCTTCGATGAGCTGTAAACCGGTTTCTTGGAGATATCGCTATTTCCTCGACCTTCCCTTCCTTACTCAACTTCCAATGATCGACATGTATTCGAACACGGTTCGATGAACCCTCGATACTCGAGCTTTTCTTATGTTCTTCGAAGCGTCGCGTAAACAAACCGAGCAAACGCAAACAATAAAACGAAGAGTTTCCTTTCTTTTCGTTGGGACAAGTTCGAGTCGCGAGCAACGAGCACTCGAGCCTGTGGCCGATGTTTAACTGTCTTAAGCTACTCGTCTTCATCGCCGATGTCAGATTGAAGCCGAGTATTGGAGAGAGTTAACCATTCCACCTTAATTGGTAGTGGGGAGAAGCAGTCACATGTTAATGGAGTGCAGTGTTTCTCAAACTTGGCATTCCTACGGAACCTCTCGGTAGAGCACAACTTATCCAAGATCAAAGTGTCACTTTTTTTTATATATTATTTGAAGATGTTCTTTTACGTTCTTTTCCTGCAATGGTTTATTTATTAACAATTTTTATTCAATTTACATACTTCCACGTCTTTTAACATCAACTTCTGAATTGGCCTTACCGAATCGTTACTTGCAAATATTTACCTCGTTCCAATCGATACTAAAGGTTCTGAAATATACGCAAATAAAATTACTATACGATTGATTGTGTCCATAGTTACTTAATAAATATGTGGCAAATGGAGAAAGAAATTACTCTCAGTGTTCGCACAACTAATTGAAATTTCGCGCGCGTTCTTACAAACACCAAATCTCTATCTAGCGGTGAGCAGACCGAACTAAAATTCCGACCTCCGATCAGCGCTTTAGCGGAAAAACGCCCAAGTTTGTCCTCGAATAGTTCCTACTTTCACCGTCAGATGGCGTTATTTACATTGCATTTACCGACAATGATGGTAATGTATCGACAGGTGTCGGTAAATACAATGTGAATAACGCCATCTGGCGGTGAAAGTAGGAACTATTCGAGGACAAACTTGGACGTTTTTCCGCTAGAGCGCTGATCAAAGGTCGGAATTTTAGTTCGATTAGTTATGCGAACATTAAGGTGGTCTGGTCAACAATGATAACAGTTAGCTTTACATATAAAAATAACACATTTCAAGAAGTAAGTGATTGCAACCGACCAATTATTTTTCCTAATACAATGTAATCACTTTGTACCTTTATACTTACTTGTTTGTATATAAATTTGTTTAAAAGGAAATATAGACGCATTTTGAACTAAATCATTAGACTTTAATTATTACTAAGATTTTCTAAATCAATAACATCATATACAGCTTCATGGAAATTATCCCTTTAATTCCCCTTCATTTCCTGGTAGATTTCCCATTAGCTTCCCTTCATATCCTGACACATTTCCCTTCATTTCCTGGTACATTTTCCAATGACTTCCATTCATTTCCTGCCAGATTTCCCATTCATTTCCCTTCATTTCTTGACACATTTCCGTTCAATTTCCCATTATTTCCTGACACATTCCTCATTAACGTCCCTTCATTTCCTGGCACAGTTCCCTTTGATTTTCCATCATTCATATCAACTTTCCTCTATTCTCCGGTACATTTCCCTTCATGGCTTGGTACAATTTACATTTCAAATCCCTTTCCCCAATTTACAACATTGTAGAACTTTTGAGCGGAGCGAAGTTCAACAATGTTGCAAATCGCACATATCGAAAGTTTAACAATGT